>NC_089747.1:57058740-57081240 GCF_040412425.1 Macrobrachium rosenbergii
AATGTAATCATTGCAACATTTATCATCATAACTTTTATCTGGAATGTGAGTTTGAATGCTGTCGCCTAAATCTATCTGGGGAAACTAAATTTGTAAATCTCTTAGTTCAACGACAAAAGACAGATTAAATTTAAAAACACAAACTCACAACCACGGGGCACCAGACCCTTCGAAATAGAAGTCAACTAAGCCAAACGAATAAGCTCCATTTTTCTGCAGCCTCGGAGCAAGAAAGATGCCATGAATCAAGGACATATTTCACTTCAGGGTCTCGAAAATTGATTCCAGATCTATGATCCCATTCATCATTAGCCTTTCAGGAGATTCGCTGAGAAATCTCGCCCACAAAAGGCCCATCATAAACAAGGACTGACATATTTCTGGCAGAAAAGTCAGGGATTGCACGAAAAATATTTTCTCTCTCCCGCTTCCCCAAATTACGGTTGAGTAATATTTGTGACTGACGCTGAATTCGGTTACATAAAACAATTTCAAATAGCTGAAGGCAGAAAAACTTCGGGAGTTCAACTTCCCTGGTTAGTGACGGGCGTATGCATCCATATCTGAACATAATTTACCTAGAGTACGTTCAGTATGCTTGCGTATAAACACTAACCTCTAGATCGTGTCAGCTTGGTCAGCTTTAGTTCTCTACGATTTGCCATTCAAATGTTCAAATATGAAAGGCGTTTCTGTGATTTTGTCATAAATTAAGCTTTGAATATTTTCTATCAAACCGGGTTTTATGTCTCCTGTTACAAGCTGCTAATCTGGGTATATTACAAAAATCATCAATAACCAAATATCATATTAGTTAAGAGGTGCTCTTTGGGAAATACTGAATGTGTTCACATAAGAGCGCAATAACATTCTTCCCAAAATTCATAGACAATAGAAACCACAAATGCTCCTTTTTGAAACCATTTTCTGGTAACCCATAACAACTCGAATAGCCCACGTTGTGAGGATTAAAATCTGTTAAGCAAGTATTTCTCTTAAGAGTTTTGCACACACACACACACACACACACACACACACACACACACATATATATATATATATATATATATATATATATATATATATATATATATATATATATATAATGTGTGTGAGAGAGAGAGAGAGAGAGAGAGAGAGAGAGAGAGAGAGAGAGAGAGAGAGAGAGAGAGAGAGAGAGAGTGTGTATACGTGAGCTCCTATAGATACACATCAATATTATTACAAAGGAGCCGTCTTTCTTTCAACGCTTTGAACACGAAGACGCTCCGGCAGCAATAAATATCTCGTAATTTTGCCTACGAGGTATTTGGAACAGAACGGTTGGTTTTAAGGTGTGGCAAGGGAGGGAGGAGAACGCCACGCTAGATTATCTCCTGAATGAACGTCATCCTGTTCCTTCTTCCTGGAAACCATCCTTCTTTACACTCTTCCTTTTTTTCTACCTCCTACTTTCCTACCCTTGTATTTTACCTATTTATTGGTATTTTTATTTATGAATATATTAATTTATTTTTTCATTTCCCCTAATTGATCTCTTCATTTTGTATTTCATATCCTCTGTAATTCCTTCCAAATAGACACCTTATTCTTTGGAAGCTTGACTTTAAATCAATGGCCCTCGTAGGCTTGTTCCATATGGATAGGGGCTTATTTCTGAATAATAATAATAATAATAATCCTCTTCCTTCTTCTTGTTTTTAAGTTTTTATTAGGCATTGATTCCTTTGTCTATGTTTATTTTTTCCTTTGTGTAATATTTGTCGAGAGAGATGGGGTGGGGTTAGGTGGTAGTCTTGAAATGGCAAAATTATCCGTTTTATTGGGAAATAGTAAATATACAGTATCAGTTTTGTTATCTTTGCCTGTGTGTACTCTATGCAGGCGTGGTATGAGGTTACTTTGCATTTAAAAAGATTTGTACATGTATAAATGTGTAAGTGTGTATGTATAAAGAAGTATGTGTATATGTATGGATCTGTATGTATGTATGTCTAAATATAACGTGTACCAATGTAGGAATATGTAAATATGACCTTTAAAAACAGTATGTTTACGTAATTAATATGCATATATATACGTATTTGTATTTAGGAGAGCGATATGGAAAGAAATGGAAAAAATAATATAAGTTTATATGTATTGCGTGGAAAAAAATAATTAATTATCTAATGTTTGAATTTCTAAAGGAAATATTAAGAAGTTTATTTCACCAGGAAATTGGTAAATGTTTGAATATTTTCTTCCCAGATGATATTCGACAAAAAATCTCTATAGTAACGTCTCATCTTTGTTATATTAATGGAAATGTCTAGCAATAAGAACGTTTAGAGACTTGGTTATTTTAGATCCATTATTATTATTATTTATTTTTTTTTTTATTTTTGGGGGTCTATCGCAGTCATCCTATTCGACTGGGTGGTTTTTATAGTGTGGGGTTCCGGGTTGCATCCTGCCTCCTTAGGAGTCCATCACTTTTCTCACGAGTCTTGGAGCTACTTCGGCATCTAGTTTTTCCAGATTCCTTCTCAGGTATCTTGGGATCGTGCCTAGTGTTCCTATGATTATGGGTACAGTTTTCACTGGCATTTTCCATATCCTTCTTATTTCAGTTTTCAGGTCTTGGTACTTATCAATTTTTACTCTTTCTTTCTCATCTACTCTGGTGTCCCATGGTGTTGCGACATCAATGAGTGATACTTTTTTCTTGATTTTGTCGAGTAACGTCACGTATGGTCTATTGGCAAGTATCACCCTCTCTGTTCTGATACCATAGTCCCAGAGGATCTTTGCCTGATCGTTTTCTATCACCCCCTCAGGTTGGTGTTCGTACCACTTGTTACTGCAAGCTATCTGGTGTTTCCTGCACAGGCTCCAGTGGAGGGCTTTTGCTACTGAATCATGTCTCTTTTTGTACTGATTCTGTGCAAGCGCCAGACATTGGATTGCTATGTGGTGTATGGTCTCGTCTTTCATATTGCACTTCCTGCCTATGGGTGAGATGTTATTTCCATATATTGTTCTTTGGACATATCTAGTTCTTAGGGCCTGATCTTGAGCCACTGTTAGCATTCCTTCTGTTTCCTTTTTGAGTTCTCCCCTCTGTAGCCATTGCCATGTTTCATCGCTGGCCAGTTCTTTTGTCTGTCTTATGTACTGTCCGTGCACTGGTTTGTTGTGCCATTCCTCAGTTCTGTTTTTCATTCCCCTGTCTCTGTATGTTTCTGGGTCTTTGTCTACTTTTATCAGTCCTTCTTCCCATGCACTCCTTAGCCACTCGTCTTCACCGGTTTTCAGATATTGCCCCAATGCTGTGCTCTCGATGTTGAGGCAGTCCTCTATGCTTAGTAGCCCTCTCCCTCCTTCCTTTCGTGTTATGTATAGTCTGTCTGTGTTTGTTCTTGGGTGTAGTGCTTTGTGTATTGTCATGTGTTTTCTAGTTTTCTGGTCTATGCTGCTGAGTTCAGCCTTCGTCCACTCCACTACTGCGCTGTATCTGATTACTGGTACTGCCCATGTGTTTATGGCTTTCGTCATGTTTCCGGCGTTGAGTTTTGACTTGAGCATTACCTTAAGTCTGTGCATGTATTCTTTCCTGATCGTGTCCTTCATCTCTTGGTGTTTTATATCCTCTCCTTCTGTTATACCCAGCTATTTCTATCCTGTCTCATCTATGTGTTTGATGCTATTCCCGCCTGGTAGCTTTATCCCTTCAGTCCTTGTTACTTTGCCTGTTTCTATGTTGACCAAGGCGCATTTTTCTATTCCAGACTCCATCCTGATGTCCCCAGATACAATCCTTGCAGTCTGGATTAGGGTATCTATTTCCTTGATGCTCCTACCATGCAGCTTGATGTCATCCTTGAACATCAGATGGTTAATTCTGTTGCCTCCTTTCTTAACTTGGCACCCAGCATCCATCTTCTGCAGTACTTTTGTCATGGGAATCATGGCTACTACAAAGAGTAGTGGGGGCAGTGAGTCACCTTGAACAATCCCTCTACTGGTTTTAACCTCTGCTAGTCTTATCCCAGAGCTTGTAAGTTCTGTATTCCAGTTGCGCATTGTATTTTTTAGGAAGCTGATGGTGTTTTCCTCTGCCCCATATATTTTCAGGCATTCTATTAGCAATGTGTGTGGTATCATGTCGAAGGCTTTCTGGTAGTCAATCCATGCCATGCTTAGGTTGGTTCTTCTTCTCTTACTATTCTTCATTACCATTTTGTCTATTAGGAGCTGGTCATTTGTGCCCCTACACGTCCTTCTGCAGCCTTTCTGTTGGTGGGGGATGGTGTTTGTATCCTCTAGGTAGTTGTATAGCCTTTCACTGATGATACCTGTTAGTAACTTCCACATTATTGGTAAGCAGATGATAGGCCTGTAGTTACTTGCTATATTTCCCTTGTTCTTGTCTTTCTACACTAAGGATGTTCCCCCTATGGTCATCCATTTGGGTGCATTATGGTTTGTGATACAATGCTGGAGTTGTTCTGCTATTTGTGTGTGTAGGGCCTTGAAGTTTTTGAGCCAATATCCATGGACTTCACTGGGACCTGGGGCATTCCAGTTGGGCATTTTCTTTTGTTGGTATCTGACTGTGTGTCATGATCTCGGTGATTCTTTGTTTTATTCTCCCCATTTCTTCTGCCTTGATTTCCTGGAGTCATGTTGCATGTTTGTTGTGTGATACCGTATTGCTCCATATGTTTTCCCAGTGGCTCTTACTTGGTTCGGGTTCGGAATTTCCTGGTGGTTGTCTTCCCCTCTTAGTTTGCAGTGCAGTCTTTTCTGGTTGTTTCCGAAGAGTTTGTTCTGTTGGTATCCTTTATTCCTGTTCATATACTGTTGGATCTTATGTGCTTTGGCTTTAAGCCTCTGTTTTATATCTTCTATTGTGTTGTTTAGTCCCTTCTCCTGTACTTTGTATTTCTCATTCAGTTGCTCTCTTGTTTTCTTGCTTCGTAGCCTCTTTTCTGCCATCTCTTTCAGTTTACTCAAGTCAGATCTAATGAAAGAAATGGAAAAAAATAATATAAGTTTATATGTATTTCGTGGATAAAAATAATTAAATTATCTAATGTCTGAATTTATTTCACCAGGAAATTGATAAATGTTTAAATATTTTCTTCCCAGATGATATTCGACAGAAAAACTCTCTTCAGTAACATCTCATCTTTGATATATTTATAGAAATATCTAGCAATAAGAACGTTTAAAAATTTGTTTTTTTAGATCTATTATTATTATTATTATTATTATTATTATTATTATTATTATTATTATTATTATTATTATTATTATTATTATTATTATTATTATTATTATTATTTCTTTGTCTCTTACGGTCGTAGCATATATTGACCACCTTACAATTATTTCTAAACTAGTTATTTTTTTCAGTTACCTGATTGACTAATATATCTAAATAAAATTTACTCAAGCGGTTGAGCCCTTTGTAAGAACGTAGAGGGGATATAGATAAAACAGCAATAAACATGGCGATAAAAAAGAACAGTTGGCTGACCTTGAATAGAACCTAAGTATTTTTGGGGGGCCGAGGGAAGAGTCCAATAGGATAACCAAGGGGAAAGTGAGATGGCCAATGACGTCCGACATTCGAATCACAAAGAATTCTTTGGTGAGAGAAAATGTGACCTGTTTTCCCCAGTTCTCTGATCAGTGTTTGCCTGAAATGATGATGATGAGAGAGGCGAGCGGCGCCTTTGGCCTCAAATTCGCCCCGAATTCTAAATCTGCTGTCAGCTCTCTTATCATTATTTCGGTGCGTTACGCACTGGAAATGTATCTCTCTCTCTCTCTCTCTCTCTCTCTCTCTCTCTCTCTCTCTCTCTCTCTCTCTTCTTTGTTTTTCAGCTTAGAAACCCACATTTCATCCCAAGTCAAGACGGGATAATGAATGGTATGGGCAACCTTCCTTTAAAATCCGTCATTCAGTTATTGATCCAAACTGTGAATTAAGTACATGACTGTTATGGACATAATTCCCATTATAAAATTGCTTTAATAGTCTCTAAAATATGGGTATCTTTTTGAAAATACAAACGCTCGCACTCGTACAAAACACACTCAATATTATATATATATATATATATATATATATATATATATATATATATATATATATATATATATATATATATATATATATATTTCCAGTCCCTATGGGACAAACGTGTGTAGAAAAACATAAACCTCCGGAAAGATTCTATTAAGATGGGCGCCATCCGTTGAACATAAATCTCCGAGAGATCCCGAAAGAAAGATTTTCAATGAAATCGTCACTGGCAGTTTGTCTTTAAGGAAGAAGAGATGAAGCTCGCTCATATTGGCCCTTTGGAGCCTCGAAAATTCTTTCCAGCGTGGTCTGTGAAGAAGGGAATGTGGTCTGCATTCTTTGATCGGCCAAAAATTTACTCCTGAAATGGCGACGGTTGTGGGTGGGGGTCTCTCTCCTCAAATAGATCTCTTTTTTTTCAACTTGTTTCTTGGGTTTTCTTTGTCGATTACATTTTTTTTCATTAAAATTTTCGTCTTGCAGACATCCTTCTTTGTTCTCTGTGACTGATGGCCGAAGATGCGAATTCTTAAGGATATTTCCACACCTTCTTGGCCTTTATCCTTTCTGCTCCATACACATATATTTTTAGTGTATTTTATTGCAAAGGTAAACATTAAAAGTAATTGTTACTTAATGTTTGAGGAATATATATATATATACATACATATATATATATATATATATATATATATATATATATATATATATATATATATATATATATATATATATATATATATATATATATATATATATATATATATATATATATATATATATATAGATATTGAAAGAGAGAGAGAGAGAGAGAGAGAGAGAGAGAGAGAGAGAGAGAGAGGAGAGAGAATTGTGGAACGTATACAGTATTTTCCAAAGCCGACTTCCATGCTCCTAGCAAGAATCCAGGCGTTTTTTTTTAATGCATCCTGTACAAGTTCTCTTACTTCGTTCTAGCAGCCAGTTCCCTCCCTGGCTGCAATGACATTCCTAACCTAACACCTCGGTCGTGTTGTCGAATATATTTGCAGGAAAATATGGCAAGGGAAGATTCTGCTCTGCCATAATTTTTGGAAATGCCAATCACATTGTCTATTTGTTGTCTGAAGTTTTGTTCAGATAATCTTACTCAGGTTCAATAGTAATGAATGAAATCTTAGTCGAGTTGAAATTTGCATAATAGTACTTGTACGCATCCGTTAGTTATAAACCTAAATATAGACTATTCCTGAAGTAGTTGTAGAGAGAAGGGGTAATATATCTTACTTGGTTTTTATATTTATATTTTCATCCACAGACGGAAAACTAAGGATTAAATAGAAACTTTCTATATATATAGATACTCAATGTCGGTGATTAGTTATATTGATTTAATCGGAACATAATCTGTCATTTATCATTAATTGGTTCTTGGGAAACATTAACCCAAACATCATATTCTGTGATGATACCTATGAGAAAACAGAATACTTATTGATAAATGCTTTCATTGTTAATTTCAACTCTGCACAGGGGGACAAATTCACTGTTGATAAATTTGACAGAGTTCCTTCTCAATTATGTTCAAGGAATTTCGCATTGCTTCTAGAGTATTTCGCCCTAATTTACAGCGTTTGGTATCAATGCTCATCAGCGAGAAATATTTCGTGAGTATCAGGCCTCTCTTCAGAAATCATTTGTGGGTTCATTTGTACAGGTCCCGTTTGTAGTAACATTGTGTTTTTATAAAGGTTTCCCCTTTCATTCGCTCTTTTAAGCCTTTCCCTAAAAAACAATACATTTTCAACCAAGGTCAGAGAGGAAAAGTTTTGTTCTCTCTCTCTCTCTCTCTCTCTCTCTCTCTCTCTCTCTCACACACACACACACACACACACACACACACACACACATATATATATATATATATATATATATATATATATATATATATATATATATATATATATATATATACTGTATATATACCCATATACATATATATTTTATATATATATATATATATATATATATATATATATATATATATATATATATATATATATATATATATATATATATATATATATATATATATATATATATATATATATATATATATATATATATATATTTTATATATATATATATATATATATATATATATATATATATATATATATATATATATACATATATATACATACATACATACATACATACATACATACATACATACATACATACATACATACATATATATATATATATATATATATATATATATATATATATATATATATATATATATATATATATATATGTGTGTAAAAGAGAGAGAAGGGAACAAACTTTTCCTCTCTGACCTTTGTTGAAATGTATTGTTTTTTTGGGGGAAAGGCTTAAAAAAAGCGAATGAAAGAGGAAACCTTTATAAAAACACAGTGTTACTACAAACGGGACCTGTATAAATGAACCCACAAATGATTTCTGAAGAGAGGCCTGATACCCAAGAAATATTTCTCGCTGATGAGCATTGACACCAAACGCTGTAAATTAGGGCGAAATACTCTAGAAGCAATGCGAAATTCCTTGAACATAATTGAGAAGGAACTCTGTCAAATTTATCAACAGTGAATTTGTCCCCCTGTGCGGAGTTGAAATTAACAATAAAAACATTTATCAATAATCATTCTGTTTTCTAATAGGTATCATCACAGAATACAATGTTTGGGTTAATGTTTTCCATGAACCAATTAATGATAAATGACAGATTATATTCTGATTGAATCAGTGTAACTAATCATTCACATTCAGTATCTATATACTGTATATAGAAAGTTTCCATTTACGCACTTGAGTTTGAAAAAATCATTGAACGAAAAAAAACATAAAATCGTTTACAATTTGCAGGCTACAGTGTGTTTTCTCGGCAATAACTGTTCTATAATAATATGGTGTGGGAGAAATAGAAATATATATATATATATATATATATATATATATATATATATATATATATATATATATATAATCAGAAAGCTACAAACGTCCTTTAATATCAATTCACTCTATAGTAATATATTTTCATATATATGTTAGGAATTTTAGTTGATAATAAGTCTACCGTCCCGTGGGATACCAGCGACGGACGGAGAATCAGGATACAGTATAATAGTCGGCCAAAGAGAGGTATAAATGAATACCATCCCATCAGCCCACCCGTCGAACTCAGGTGTTTTGCGTTTGGAGACGATATCCACCCACCTCTATGTTGATATATATATATATATAATATAATTATATATATATATATATTTATATTTCTCTCACACCATATTATTATGGAACATTCAATGTCGAGAAAAACACACTGTAGCCTGCAAATTGTAAGCGATTTTATGTTTGTTTTCGTTCAATGATTTTTCCAAACTCAAATACGTAAGAGCTCCAAACCTCAGTGCCTATTTCCTTGACTCTGCGGCTTATTGATACCCATTTGTAGCTGGGTCAAGTCTTGGCTGTATGCCAGTCACAAAAAATCTTGGTCCTACATATGGGAAGCTTAGCACAGGGATTATATATACTGTATATATAATATAAGCTCAGCATACATAAGCTATATATATATATATATATATATATATATATATATATATATATATATATATATATATATATATATATATATATATATATATATATATATATATATATATATATATATATATATATTATATATATATATATATACATATATATATATATATATATATATATATATAGATAAATAGATAGATAGAAAGATATACATTTATACAGGGTGTATGAAATATTTCGGGAAATAAGGAAAAGTCATTCTAAGCAGGAAATTTAAAAGCATTTTAAGGCTTCGTTTGGTAAGTGGATTGATAGTCTTTTAATTCTGATTATTTTTCTTTCAAGTTATCTAATTTCAGTGATCAGTTAACAGCGGTAACGTATGGCTTTACGTATCAAGTAAGTTGTGTAAATGTTGCTGAGCAACATTCATTTGTGGTCGGTGAATTCTACTGTAGTGCTTGCTCTCTGTCCTGCCGCCTCGTCACAGAATATTTGAACCAGAAAATTCCCGAAATCATGACTAGGTCTATGCCTATGACAGGTGTCTGATGAATACGTTAGATGGAGAGGGAGAGATTTTGTAAATACATTTGAAATTTTTGATAGGTGTCTAGTGAGTAAGTCTACCTTTGATTGAGGGAAGATTCAATTAGGCTTACTTTTTTTTTTCTTTTATCGGTGTCCAATGAATACCACTTATAGGGAGGGAAAGGGATTAAATGATGCTTGTATTTTTTTTCTTTAAAATCTAAATAATAAGTCTGATTGGGAGGCACTTTATTCACATCGGCCTAATTGCTCCATCCTCCTTCTCTATGCCCCCCCCACCCACATCCCATGCTGCTCCGACCTCTCTTTACCACCCTCCATTGCATGAAAGCAGCGCTGATGATTAAGGTTATTTTAAAATTCTTCTCATCGACAAACGAAGCCTTAAAAGGCATCTGTTTATAGAGCTTTTCTGCTCACAATTACTTTTTCTTTCATTTCCTGAAATATTTGCGTAAACTCGTGTAATTCTAAAACGTCTCAGAATAGGCCATACTCGTCTGACACATGGGCACTTAATGAGCAGCCCACGTGGCCCAGCTCCCGAGTGCTCAGAGTGCAGGGTGATAATAATGGTCAGACATGTGTTATGTTGAGTGTCCAAAGTATGACAAACAGCGACTGTCAACTTTTGGAAATAAATCAATGAAAGAAATTTTGTCAGAATCTTGTACATTTTCAGTCGTTCCGATTTTATTGTTCATGAGAAACTGTGGTTTGATAGATAAAATATAAAAATAAGTAAATAATAAAAGCACGAAAACAGAGCGTTTGTCGAATTTAAATTTAATTTTTAAAAAAATATTACTTAACTATGAATTTTAATATACCTTTTTAGTTTGTAAATGTATTTAAGCATAAGTAAATGTATCCTTTTAGCTGAAAGTCAGCTCAGTGGTGTTAAACTACTTTAATACTTTCTTGTTGCAGTATATATATATATATATATAGAACGATGAGTCGGTTACAGCAGCAGCTTCGGACCGTGAGGTCTGTGGCGCGGGTTCAAACCCGCAGCCGACTGATCAAGAGAGGCAGACATTTTATCCTAGACATCCGGGATTATATATGTAATCAACGGATGGGTTTGTTGTAAAAGCAAATGGATGTTACAGACTAAATACACACACAAAACAAAGCCACTACAACACCTAAAAACATAACAAAAACGTCTCGAAGCTACCAGCAATAACTTCTCGCTGCTGGGAAGAAAGGGCGTTGGGTCGGGTATTAAACTACCGGGGTCTAAGCGATGTCAGGCAGGGCAGCCGATAAGGTACTTTCAAATCAAAACTTTCTTATCGTGTTACCCCACATATATATATATATATATATATATATATATATATATATATATATATATATATATATATATATATATATTTGTGTGTGTGTGTATGCTCACAAATGTTAATGTACAAATCTCCTTTCCAGTTCACTATACCTTGGGAATAACTTACGCTGAAAGGGAATTGTGAGTGATAAGTGCTTCGTCACCAGTAGGATTCGAACCTCTTCCTGGTTTAGAAATAATGATGTAAAGTGACTTTGACCACTCAGACATCACGAGTATATGAGGAAAAAAGACTCTGTGTGCATGTGTGTATTGCACGTAGCCGGTTACGTATATGTGTGTAAATAACACGCAAAACGATTCGCTCAAAATTCCTACACGAAAGAAATCAGGATTTGACCAGCGATGATTTTCCTGCACAGATCCGCTGGCCCTCTCACTAAGCGTTGTCCACCTGTCCCCTACAACTGGAGGCGTATATGGTAATGAATGACCTCCAAATCGTGAAATATTCGAAGTGACATTTCACTTCCCCCGTTACACAGAAACCGCGAGGGGTGCGCCAAAATCCCATTTTGATAAAGGGAGTGAATCTCATCTGCAAAGGCTTGAAGCGCGTCCCTTTTTTGAATCTCGTGCAGAGCGTGGACAAGTGGTGCGCGTGTGTGTGTAAATGACAGGCAGATTTTGACAGGAGAAATGAAATATTAAGGGAGAATTTTCCTAAAAGTAAACGCAAACAAGCTCGCTGTCATTGGGAGGAAAATATACTGCTGAATATCCCACCGTCCATAAAGTAAGGTATGAATAATTTTCTAGTGGAGGCTTCAGGCTTCAAGTATTCTCTCCCTCTTTCTGTCATATTTCCAGGCTGATACCTACAAATACCGACTGAACATCAAGTACCCGGCACTCAGATTAGGTCGAATGGGTTATAGAAAACGTTGCTTAGTTCTTCTCTTGGCCAGGAATCGATCCTTGCACCTCTAAATTAATTTTAACGAGACCAACCACAATTCTAGGTGATGGTAAAGAAGTATGGTATCTTTATGTATGCAAATACCTGGAATTGTTCCATAGGGCAAGTCTGTTTTAAAGTATATTATGTAACCTCTGGCCAGACATATTTGACCTATTTATTTTGGTATGGTCTTATTTTTACTGTACTTGCCCCTCTTGCTTTCCTAGCATTTGCACCTGAGTAACGTTATTATTCCAAAAAGCCCGTCAGACATGAGAATGAACACCGCTCAGATACATTTACGGAAGCAGGAAAAGGGAGCCAGAAAAGTCTTTGTTCGCCCAGAATGAAATATAACGAAATAACGAACGTTAAAGTATAAAAGCGAAGAGATGCTGCCTCAGTCGGACATCCATAAGGAGAAAAGGAACCCCCAAAAACATTCCTGTGAGGGGAAGCGAAGGGCCAACGATAAGAGGCTCTGATGACCAGTGGGAGAAAAGGGGCATTATTGTCGCTAAAAGGTGGGTATTCGAATGTACGATTTATGAGGGAGACAGACTTCTGTTTACGTAAGAGAGAGAGAGAGAGGCTAAAGTGCAAAATACAGTATATGTCAGATTTAAATAATTCCTGGACAAAATTATCGTTATTTGTTCTACGTTGTTTAAAATGATATTCTTTCTCATGTCCGTCAAAAATGTCCTTTTCTGAGGTAATTTCTGCTTCATTTAAAAGATTTAAAACGATCTCTCCTTCTCTCTTACAAGTTTATTTTCTGTCAAATCTGAATAGTATTACCTTCAACTCTCACCCTTTCTGAATTCCTAACAATAAGGAGAAGCCCCACTTACATAACATTGACTCGGAGACAGAGAGCAAATCTCCTTAAACTATTAATAGGTTCAGGTGGATCAATCAGCAGGGCGTGATAACTACCTCCGTTTTGATACATCGACGATAAGAGAGAGAGAGAGAGAGAGAGAGAGAGAGAGAGAGAGAGAGAGAGAGAGAGAGATGTGCACACACTGTAAACACACACACACACACACATATATATATATATATATATATATATATATATATATATATATATATATATATATATATATATATATATATGTATATATATATATATATATATATATATATATATATATATATATATATATATATAGTGTCTGCACATGTCCCTAAATCTCTGTCTGTCTCTCATTGTAAAAGCGCTAGTCCATTGGGCATTTGTCTTTTTTTGGAATATTTTTCAGTTATTTGTTTTCAAAATTTTCTGTAAAGTATTTTACCATTTAGTGACTTAATCTATGCAACTGCCAATCAGAAACATCTTCATTAAATTAAGTTTTGACTGTGGTATTTTATTATTTAACTTTTTATGAATATTATATATCGATTCATGCTTAGAGTTATGTAATATATTTACGAAATCATACACTTTTCAGAAAATAAAACCATGAATGTTTCGTAACCCAGATAAAAAAGAGGTACTTAAAACTCTAAGATTGTTGGCAGATTTACAATAAGTATTCTGTTGGATGAACCCTGAAATATTTACAGACAAACGATCGAAACGCTGACGCAACAATGTTATTGCCACCAGAGGCACAGGGATACGGGAAGAAGAAGGAGAAGGACCATCCATAGGACTCGTAGTAGTAACCCTAACCTCTGATCACCCTCCCCCACCTCGAGTCCACCTGGTGACCGATCGCCTGTCACTTATAAATTCCCCTTCGGTTCTTATCGCGAGGTTGATTGAATTTGATATCAAACAATAATGGTAGCTCAAGGTTTGTGAATATATGTCACGGTGTATGTGACAAAAATCATTTATATATATATATATATATATATATATATATATATATATATATATATATATATATATATATATATATATATATATATATATATATATATATATATATATATATTATAATCTATATATATATATCATATATATATATATGTATATTATAATCTATAAGTAATGCACAGCCCTCCCCCCTCCACCACCTAATTTACCCATTGTTTATTGAGAACCTCATGGCCGATGGTATCTGACCTAGAAATCAGAGCACGGTTATCAACATTCCGATCTGTCCTTTTTTTACCTGAAACAGATATTCAGATGACACAGATATAAAGGAGCAAGGAGAGGAAACTGGATGCCACTCCCTTAAGAAGCTTAGCCCAACTAAGATTCTTAAAACGGCCTTTCTAAAGGCAAATTAAGCTGCCTGAATTGTCTTACCTCCGCAGGAAACCTGGGAAGAGGCCACCGAATCGCTGAACACCTGACAAATGATTCATCGTTTGCACACAGCTCCTACCCCTGGCCGCTTGCCTTAATAGGAAGAGACCGGAGGAGGCTGGAAGGAGTTAAGCAGTTAGTTAGTCTTGTGAGGAGTCGTAGGGGACAGCCATAAACGCGGGCGGGTGATGCAGTTTGCTGAGAGACCATTCATTCTCCCTGTCCGACTCCAGACTCCAGTCATCCTCGAGGGCACCGCCGTACGTGTGATCATCCCTCGTCCTTCTTCGTCAGAGACCCGCTTCCCCTAAGGTAAAGTGCCAGTGAAGACTTTTCAGTCACGACAGTTTGCCCTTTAGAAAGTGTGGAGTACCAGCATTTCACTTCTGTCCTTGTGCCAGTTTATCCAGTGCCATTTCCAGTGACCTGTGCTCGAGTGTAAAGTGGTCATTCATTCCTCGAGTCTTTGGCACCCTCAGTGCAAGTCGAGTCATATTCGGTGTTATATTGTTCCTTTACTGGCGTGTAATGTGTAAATCTCTCTTGCAGAGGGACCTATTCGCAGTGGACTCATCTTGGACTGTGCCTTGCCTTTATTCAAGACTCCAGTAGAAGGATCTTCAGGCGTTGAAAGCCCTTTATCAATTTACTTATCCATTTTCCCTTCAAATGCTTTCTTTTGTAAATATGATACTTTAATTTATCCCAAGTGTTTATGTAACATTTCCTTATAAAGTAGAGCCTTCAGCTCCTAAACTCACCCCTTTTTCTTATTTTTTTTACGATTTCCCTTTACGCAAGTCAGAACTCCAAGGCCAATTAAACAAAGTTTCCGTTGCCGGCCTGTAAAATACCATAAACCCAGGGAAAAACGTAAAAAAAATATATATATATATATATATATATATATATATATATATATATATATATATATATATATATATATATATATATATATATATATATATATATATATATATATATATATATATATATATATATATATATATATATATATATATTTTATATATATATATATATATATATATATATATATATATATATATATATATATATATATATATATATATATATATATATATATATATATTTCACATTTCTTCCCCGGAAAGCCTGGACCTCATCGCATGTCACTGCAAATATTACGCGAGATGAATTGCCGAAAACCGGGATCTTTAAATTAGTACGTCTGGAAAATCTCGGGGAGTTATGCTTTCGACTATTTTTGTTTGTGGTGTGGCAATCACCAGTATGTATATCATAATCTAGAACAGATTTGAAATTCTATAAGCATTGGTTCAGATATTCAAAACGTTGAATCCAGATTGGAAATAATAATAATAATATATATTATTATATTATTATTATTATTATTATTATTATTATTATTATTATTATTATTATTATTATTATTATTATTATTATTCAAAAGATAAGCTCCATTCATATGGAACAAACCCTTAGGGGCCATTGATATGAAATTAGTTTCCAAAGAAAATGGTGTTCATTTTAAAGTATACAGAAGATGATAGGAAATACAGAAAGAAGAGAAATGCTCGAGTACAGTATGAATGCTTTGAGAGGTGAGGTGAATAAGAGGTGAGGTGAATATAATAATTTTTCTTATGCTCAAGTTTATTACCAAATCAAGTTTATGCATGAAAGGTGTTCAGAAGAGTACAAGAGTAATCACAAAAGAGTTATTACTAAAGAAAAATTCCAGTAGTCTGAAAAACCTGACAAATGGCTAAGAACTTGAACGCCAAAGGTTATATCTGGCAGGCGTTCGAATCGCAAGTTGTGGCCATTGACTAGGTCGACAACACCACTTGAAGGAGAACTGATTCATAAACGTCCTCGAGGAAGACAACATGAACATAATTTATTTACGGTTTATAGATCAGAATACTCTTGAAAAAACTCCTGAGCAAATGCTCTAGTCCTTTACTACGCAGTGCAACATAAATAACCGCAGTTGATTGAGAAAAGAAAAGCAATGTTTGAACAGCAGTGTTTTTCTTTCGCCCTAACGTAATAGCAATAGCTGCAGGTCTGCTCACCCCAGGCGCGTTTTGCTCGACCGCTCCCTAAAACACCAGGAATAGTAATGACCCTCGAGTCAATGTCCTAATTGTGATTTCATTTCCCCTTCTACATGGTAATGGAGAGGGCGGATCCCAAATGCCATTTTGATGACGGCAGGAAAACTCATTTCAAGAAGCTCAACGACGAGAGGGGGAAAAAGAGATATCTGGCTGATGGCGCTGATGCCTTCATCAGTTTCGTCAAAGGGTTTTGTTGGGAAGGGGGGGAGTGATTTGTGAAGGACTGCCAGAAAGACAGACAGACAGGCAGAAAACTGATGAATACATAAACTTGTGCAGTGAGTATTATATTATATAGAGACGCTGAAATAAGATACTTGCACACTCATGGACCCATATATTTCATAACAGTTTGGCAAATGAGTAATTAAAAAAATCAGTGTTGGAAAGTTTACTCTAGGTCGTGGATTGCTCTCTCTCTCTCTCTCTCTCTCTCTCTCTCTCTCTCTCTCTCTCTCTCTCTCTCTCTCTCTTCATATATATATATATATATATATATATATATATATATATATATATATATATATATATATATATATATATCAAAATGTTTCTTTATTTTAGCACCAATCTGGGCTTCCTAACAATTTCCTTAAATTAGCATTTTACCTCCGGAGATCGTTCTGATGATATCACGAATTTTAGAGAGAGAGAGAGAGAGAGAGAGAGAGAGAAGAGAGAGAGAGAGAGAGAGAGATCTTTGGAGCCAGCTGAGACCTTTGAGGTGAAAGTTACTTACGTGGAAGTCTAATGAATTAATGAATCATGAAACGTCGGCAAATAAAAAATGAGTCGTCGACTGACATTTTAATGGAGGAATGAGACGCCCGAAGAAACTCCTTACGGAAGGAGGGAGGAGGCTTTCCAGAGAGCGAGGACGTTCATAGAGATGAAAAGTCAGTAATAGGAATTTAGGGTACCAAAACGAACTGAGTAGAACACAATTCATGAGAGAGAGTCAGTTTCGTGCAGCTCTGATAGAGAGAGAGAGAGAGTTTCGAAAATTATAGTTAACTTACAATTCGAAAATTATTCAAACAAAATAGAATGTGCCGAAAGTAATCAATGAGTTTACATTGAAGATGGCCGGGTCTCCCAATTTATTTTACTCTCGGGGAAAAAATTAGTTATGAGCCGTTCTCATTCAATAGGGTGTACAAACTTAATCGATTTTTTTCTCGTTTTAACTTACTAAGTAAATAATATAAATTAACAATAGTTTCTTAAAATTTTGCATCATCATGGTAGGACATGGTCACAACGAACGAAATGAAAGGGTTGAATGAAGTACCTGTATATTAAAATGAGGTTTATGGGTCACATTAAGCTGAACATAGCTTAATGGCCTTTAACTTGTCATCGATTCGTCTTCCGCTTGGTACAGATTGGCCAGTCCAGAGGCCCCATTAGTCATCTTGAATCTGTCTTGGATTTTCTATTTTGATTCCTGCAGAAATTTATATCATACCCTAGATATTTTACAGTGAGCTACAATCTCCTCGTTACGATATTTTTGCCTTATATAATTTGTCTTGTTTGTGTACTTGTAACCGTTGTCCTACTTATATATACATATACTGTAAATACACATATGTTTGTAATATATTTATATATATGTACAATTGAACACAGGTTTTCCTGGTACACCTTCTTGATAGACTTTGAAAAATTATATGGTAAAAGTGTTTACTGGGGGGGATGGGGGGAGGACTCTTTCTCTGCTAGCAAGACTTCCAGCAGTAAGCTCTAGAGTTCGTTTAGTGGGAGGAGTCATTAGGTATGGTTGAGAAAGACGCACACAAAGAAAGAAAAAAATCTGAGCAGTTTATATCGATGTAACGAAGATTACTGTCTCGCTTTTAATATAAGTTTGTTTATTAAGATTCCATTTAACTTTCGGCTAAGGCGTTAACCTACCACCGTGTCTATTATTATGCATCAGTCATATTCATTACATAATACTTGAAATTTATCAACATTTTTAAGTCACATTGGTGTTTGCGAAAATCACGAACATCATAACAGGATATTTTAACCTTATCACGTAAACCAAGTTTACAGTGTCGGTTGCTGTGCGTTTCCTACAAATACTTTACTCCGAGACCTTAGCCTCTCTCTCTCAGGAGAGGATCAGCGACCCAACAATCACGATGATTGCACTTCCTGACAGTACCCATAAGCATAACTAAGGCAAAGAAATTTCTCATTTCTGATACTGTAATGTCATACCACTCTAGTTCCCTTGAGTGTTCGCTTGATATATTACCACCTTTCATAACATGAAATTAACGATTTGATTCTTCTACAGTCAGTCCCATTATAGAATCATTAAAATAAAAAAAATAACTTTATTCCCGATATACTTTCATCAAAATCGAAGGTGTGTGGCAGAAAGTTATTACCACCAATCCTTTGCCACCCAGGATTAGCTGGTTTGACATTTCTGACAACCTGATAGGCCACCCATACCTCCCCTCCCCCGTGCATTTCATACAAATGGAAGACGAGCAGTGCAAACGGCCAGCAAGACCTCTAATAAGGCAGTAAAATGAGCTATGAAAGCGCGCAAATTTAAACATATAAGAACGTCACATGACGTAGATAACCTGTGTGGGACGACTTATGCAATACGTCATATGACGTTGTTGACCTTTTAAGGGTTAACCGTTTTTCTAAAATGATGTATTCCCTGATATATTATAGACTAATTTATATATTTCCCTGGCCTCAGGTGAGGTGAGGGCATTTGGGCTCCCTTTATAGTGGCTGACATAAAGCGAATATCATATAATAGAACTGAAAGTTGCTTTTTAAAATATCTTAGAAAACATATGGCCCCTGTACTCAGAAATAACGACGGCGAAGAAATATGCCACATCTTTTACTCTTGTTCATATAACTTAGGTTTTAACCAAAGATGCATTAAAAATATCCGTAGGATATGGAGCATTACATTTCAAATAATGGAAACTATGTTAATAAGACTCCAAGAAGCTAATATGATTATCACAAAACGAAAATAAGCGACGTATCATATCTGTAATGGCCACACCACAGTGAACGAAGCATAGTTAAGGCAATTTACCAGTACTGTTAGGGCCCCCGTCCACACGGTCAAGCTTTGCCTTGCGAACTTAGCTCGGTGTGACGTCAGAAACGGAGAAACGGCGAGCAAAGCTTCGTATAGGGCTTTCCTAAAGTTTATCGAAGTATCAAGGCTTTGCCTGCGGCAGCAGGGCTGTTCACTGACGGAAATATTTCTGGTAAACGGATAAAGACGTCACTTACTGAAAAGTTTCCGTAAAGAGCAATTTCATGTAAAACCTTCACAAATAAACAAATAAAGGAAAATAAACAAGAGTTTCCCGTTATTTTACCCTTCATAATGAATACGTCAGGTAAGTATGACTTATGGGAACTTTGAAAAACAAATATATTAACACCCCTTATCGCAATGCTACGGAAATCTGTCAGTCTAGTCCATTATGCTTGGAAATCCTAGTGCTGTACTGTAGTGATCGGTAGCTGCATCCTGTTGACAGAAATACTCTGCCTCATGGTAGTATCTTGTTTCCTTATATATGGTTCCATTTTAGATAAGAGTTTATAAAAGTTGTTAGGGTCCATTCTCATATAGTTGATGAACTCTGATTCATAGCCATTTATGTCTCAGTTCGCGCAATATCGTCAAATGACTTCCTATGCCTGCTCTTCTTTGTAGCCACTCCTTACACCGCGTCCTTTTCTGCCTTGTCGCTTTTGTCTTTGCACACATTGCTACAACAATACACAGCGCGATTTTCTTCTTGGGGCTTTTACGATCCATATTGTAGTACATAATTCGGTCCTGTGTCAGTCACTGCCAGCAGGCTCTCACTAACCAACCAGCGTCGTTCGGACAGCAGCATAAATGCGTACGACAGGCTTAGGCCGGTGTCACACTATGCGGCGTCGCCGCTACGGCGAAACCGCATGCGGTGTCGCACACGGTGATATTACACACAAACCAATGAGAGGTGTCACACTAGTGCGGCGCTGCCGTTTCCGCCGCACTGCGCTGCAGCATGCTGCGGCAGCGCCGGACCGCCGCAACGCCGCATCCGTCCTGTTGCCATGGGAAAACACACTCAGTTCTATGCACGTGGTCACACCAGACGGCTAAATATTTTTCCGGCGCTCCACTGAACCACTTGTTTTTACAAAGATGTTTGACGTTGATTTATTCATTCAATGCATTCGTGCAAGGCCATCACTTTGGGAAAAGGGTGATAAAAGGATATTGTGATAAGCTAAAAGACAGAAAGAAGAAGATCCAGACAAATCATTTTTAATATCCATTCTTCCTGATTACAAGCAACTTAATGATGACGAGAAAATAGGTTTCAGACTGCTGACTCTTCAATTCTTTCAAAGCATCCGACGAAAGAAATCACAGAACTTACAGCCAGGTCAATTACCTCAAGTACCCTATCTTTCATCTCATCAGTCCATAATGAATCCCTCTTATCATTTTCAAAGGTATCCTGCTTCTATGTCAAGCACTGATATGCAAGCACCATTACATGTACAGGGACCACTTCATATGCAGGCATCATTTCATCAAATGCAGGCACCAGCTCAAATGCAGGGACCAGCTCACATGCAGGGACCAGCTCATATGCAAGCACCAGCCCATATGCAGGCACCAGCTCACATGCAGGCACCATCTCAGCTAATGCAGGCACCATCTCCTGTGGAAGCAGCATCTCCTGCACAAGGATCCTCTATGCAATCACCAACTCCTGTCCATCATGGCACCATAGATACCCAATCCACGTCTTCACAGGACTTTCAAATGATTGACGCAGTGTCTCCTCAATCTCCTTACTAAACATCTACTTAAAATTTATGAAATAGTTTTTCAGAATTCAAGGAATATTTTATTTTTACATTTGAATCTTCTATTTGGATTTGAATTATTATAATATATTGTAGTTACTGTATTACATTACCATTTTTTCCAGTCTGAATAAATCATGTAATAATATTTATTTTTTTACTCACCTTAGTGTAATTGTTAATCTTTCTTCTGGAGATATTGATCTTCGAAACTTTATATTTTAATTGTTAATCTTTCTTCTGGAGATATTGATCTTCGAAACTTTGTATTTTAATTGTTAATCTTTCTTCTGGAGATATTGATCTTCGAAACTTTGTATTTTGCTTCGAGATATGAGGCCTCAGCACTTCCAGCAGTTCATCAAAAGAAGCTTTAGACATTCGGTAATACTCAAAA
This sequence comes from Macrobrachium rosenbergii, assembly GCF_040412425.1. Classification (NCBI taxonomy): domain Eukaryota; kingdom Metazoa; phylum Arthropoda; class Malacostraca; order Decapoda; family Palaemonidae; genus Macrobrachium; species Macrobrachium rosenbergii. The sequence continues at coordinate 57,080,873 of NC_089747.1, forward strand.
AACCTTTCATCATATTTTCGTATATTCTCATGAAACGTTTCTTGTTCTGCATTAAATGGGTGAATCCAGTGTTTACGACGAGTTGGCTCTTTCAGTAAGCCCTCTGCTTCTAATGCACAAATAACATTCAATTTGGACAACATGATAGTTAACCTATCTATGCTAGCTGCTAGGGATAGACTGAGCGACTTCGCCGCTTATGTGTGACAGGATGCAGGTGATGCGGAGGTGCCGCATACGGTTTCGCCGTAGCAGCGACGACGCATAGTGTGACACCGGCCTTAGCCCGCAAAGAGGCAAAGTTTACCGAGCAGAGCTCGACCGTGTGGACGGGGCCTTACTGACCTCATTGTATGAAAACAGTGCTC
>NC_089747.1:57086240-57106240 GCF_040412425.1 Macrobrachium rosenbergii
TTAAATTTAATATGCTCATGTAATTACTGTTCCTGTTAATAACATTACATTGAGAACTGAATACTCGTTGAGCACTGCCTCATAAAATGTGCTGGGTAACAGTGTTCGCGAATTCTGTAACCTATTTTTCTGTAACTAAGATTCGTATCAGTACGAGATTTTGCTATAGCGTACTACACCCAGTGCCGTAATTTATAAGAGTATCATGAATCACTAATTATCAAGAATAGACACTTGTCCCTATACGAAGAGGCAAAACCTCGATCAGCCAGAAATGAATACGAACGCCATTTTTGGGGTTTTTGTGCAAAATGTTTTATAGAAAATTTTTTTCAATATTTGAGTTTTGTATTTCAGTTTTATTTTCTTATAAGCACAATAATTTTCAACACAAACATACTAACAGTTTACTTAGGCAAACTATAGGATGTTAACGATCATTTCTGGAGGAGGTCTAAAATATTTTAGATAGGTTTGTGTTATATTTGTAGTTAAGGTATTATAATTTACAACTTACAATTGTTGCAGACATTGCTTGTATTAGGAGACCAAACTCGAGTATAAAGTCTTCTTTGCAATTATCTGTATTTGCATTTTTAAGGAAATATGTGTGCAAATGTAACTGAGTAATAGATTTTATATAAGTATTTATAGCTGTGATTACAATGTTTAAATATTAAAATTGTGAAATTATACTAGTGATTTTATTTGATATATTGTTCCCTATCTTGTAAGTGAAGTTATAATTGTAATTTGATAACAGGTCAGGTAATTACGATCCTAATTGTAATAGACATAAAGCAAATGTAATTACCCCTAACCTGCTTATATTATATAAAATATATATGCGACAGTGGCTACTTCAAACGAAATGGATGAGCATAAAAATAATGGGAACAAAAATGTAAAAATTGTTTCTGTATACATGGGAGAAAAAACTGATTGGAAATTCAGTGTTTTTCCACTGCACCTCGGCTTCTCTCAGGGCACCTGTGAACTGTTCAGTCTTCAATAAATCGTCTTTACCTTTCTCAGGATCTATGGGTGGGGTTCATGTCTGCACCCTTCTTTCTTTGGCCAGTCAAGCAATTCAGATCCTCTCGACTTCAAACCATTCCTGGACTATTATGGCCATATGGATGGGGCAGTGGTCGTGAATGATAATAACAGAACTAGGTGGGAAAGGATAATTCAGCTGGTGAAGTGAAGGAGGAAGAAATCCTGAAGAATTTAAATGTATTTTTCACTAGTGAAACTCCCTTCAGTCCTGGTGATATCACGTATACCATGTAAGGAAATCCAGCCTCACACGTTCACAGTTACGTGCCACTTCTGGCCACCTCGTAAATGTTTTTCTCGGTGGTATCTGAAGGGAAAAAATCTGAATTTTTAACAATTTACGCGTTGCTTTTCCGTAACAGGAAAATAATGATATATCGTTTGGGGAAATATAATGCTAAGTAACATCCCTTGCAACAAATTAATGTTTATTCATCTATGAGGATTAATACTTACAATACCATCAAGTTTGCGTCTTCCAACCTCTTATTCACTAAAACAGCTCGAGAGCTGATTGGTGAAATTCTCGTTAAGAGAGGAACAGCACCACCTTCAGTAAACAGTGTCTCAAACAGACAATTAACTATATATCATTATGAAGACATACAGAATTTTAAACCTTATCAATGACAGTAACGGCCTCAGATGTTGCAATGTCAAATAAAAGCCAATCAATCAATCAGTCCCAGTATTCATGTGATTTAATGTATCTCTTTGTTCAGTTATAATGATATTACTGCCACAGCACCCCCATTACACACTAACAAGTTTCAGTCACCCAATCATGGCTAGACTTAGGTGCTGTATTAACTAGGAGTATTCGTTATAGTCTCCAAATGAATAGACAACAGCAAAATATAGCTCTCCGAGCGCACATCGTCACTCTACGAGAAAGTGGGTTTTCATTACTCGCAGTTGCACAGCATCTTTACGTCTCCCCAACAACGCTGAGACTGGGAAATTGACTGACTTTGGTAAGCATATTTTTTTCTAACTATAAACCTCATAAACCTGTGAAATTATGAAACATAAATTAAAGTTGCCTTGGTCCTGTTGAACTCTCTATTTGTTGTTCTTTTTTTTTACTTCCCGGAATACCAAATAGCTTTCCCATAAGTAGGCAGGCTATAAATGATCTTAATTATCTAGTTATCTGCATGTTAATTACTTATTTTAGTTCGAAGACCTCCACCACGAACGACCACCTGTCACAATAACGACGACTTTCGATGAGCAGCAGCAGAAGATCCTTTTACTAATACTACTGCTATTCGTGAACGTCTGCCATTGAATATTTCGGCTATGACGGCGTGAAGACGTCTGCGTGAGGCAGGAATTCCTCGTAGAATTCCTGCCAAGAAGGAATTTTTCACCAAGCGGCATCGTGCTGATAGGCTTGCCTTTGCTCAACAGTTTGTGGTGGAGGATGCTGTTGCTGTTTGAGATTGATCTGGCTTTATACCAGCACGGGCTTCTGCTCATCGAGCAGCCTTTATGAATATTTTGCAGGTGGGAAGTTGGGTTTTAAAGATATGAGCCTTTTATTATAATCTCAATGGATTGTGCAGGTTGAATGCTATAATGTGGAATTCTGGTCTCGAGTTGTATTCACTGACGAAATGTCTTTCACTAGTAATATGGTAGCCGCAGAATACATAACTGCAGACCGAATAATAGAAGGTGTTGTATAATCATTAATAGCAGTCAAACCATACTAATTATAAGCAAGGGTAATATTATAATCAAAAGATAATCATTTTGTCAATAACCATGTATTTTCTGTAAATGGAATTATATTGCCACGAGAAGTGTGAAAATAAAAATTCTTCATGGAAAACCCCCATTAGTTCTACTATGGCCAGCTTTCAGGCATTAAGCAATTGCATTATTAATGTTAAGAATAATCACGTAGGCAAACTAGTAATATAGAGTACAATGTTTACTGAATAAAAGAATACCATATAACAGACCATTGCATATGAAATTTGATGCTATTATTGGTATTAATCCTTGTAGATGAATAAACATTCTTAACTTATTGCAAGGTTTGTTACTTGGTATTTTATTTCCCCAAACAATATATCATTATTTTCTCAATTATGAAAAGCAAAGCGTAAATTTTAAAAAAATTAAATTTTTCCCCTTCAGATACTACCAAAGAAACATTTATGAGGTGACCAGGAGTGGGCATGTCACCGTAAACATGTGGGGCTGGATCTTCTCACATTGGGTGATATCACCAGGATTGAAGAAAGTTCACTGGTGAAAAATACACTGAAATTCGTCAGGATTTCTTCCTCCCTTCACTTCAACAGCGGAATTATTCCTTCCCACCTGCTCCTGTCATTTTCATTCACGACCGCTGCCCCATCCATACCGCCAGAATAGTCCAGGAATAGTTTCAAGGTCGAGAGCTTCTGCAATTGCTTGACTGGCCAAGTAAGGGTGCAGTCATGAACCCCATAGAGAATATTTGGGCTAATTTGGTAAATTGTTGAGAGCCTGAGAGGGAGAGGAGAGCAGATCAACTTATGGACCACTGGCGAACACAATGGGAGCTCCTCCACAACTGACCGTAGATAGTCAGAAACCATGAATCTTCTATGCCTAACAGATTGCAAGAGGTGATCTAGAAGGAAGGTGGCTGAACTTCTCACTAATATTAAAAATAAATGTAAAACTTGCGTGCGTATATTTGGATTACCCCATGGCGTCCTCTGAACTTCCATGTAATATGATTTGGCACCGATCCAAGCAATGTAAAAAATTGCAAACAAACGTATGCATATGGTTTAGCTCCAGGTCATGATTATTGTAATTTATTTATTAGAAAGGTGAATTTGATACCTAAATGGAGTTAAAAATCTAAAGGAATTTCGCTATCCTGATTTCTTTATACATTCTCTAAAAAGAAATCCTCAAGATAATATCATCAATCTACATTTCTCCAAATAGCCCTTTCCACAAAGGACAGGTAAATGACTGAAGGTGTTGTTTAACAATAGAGGCGTCTCTCTCTTATCCTCACACGAATGATGGTAGGAGCGAAAGGAATTTCTGTCCGTATGACATTAAAACTTATATCACAATCAATATATTAAAAAATATAAGCCAAGTAGAAGATGATGTGTTTACTCATATCATGCAATAATTATTTTAATGAACGGCGTGTAGGAATAACCTCTACAGTATATTCAAGAGGAATACAAACCCAACCATGAATACATGAAACCTCTAAATGTAAATAATTGTCATCATTGGCAAACGAATTAATTTTACCATATGGGAATGGTTAAAAGTTTGCACCAAGTTTGGGAGTCCTTCTTCACTTTCCATTGCTCGTTGTGGAATTTTCTCTTTCCCAAGTTGTGTTTCATTTTGACTCCTCTGTAACGTCTACTCTCTCTCCTCTCTCTCTCCTTTTCCTTCTATATATTTACAAGAAAGAGTGAGTTAATCCATCTTTCTTCTTTTAAATGTTGTTGTATTCAGTAAATCTACTAGGAGAAATACTACAAAAACACACAGGCATTAAAGATAAACAAGAAAATATTTTAGGTGGAATTTTTCGTCACCATACATTTTATCTACGATCATTATCTACCTCAAGACGGAATAACGTTATGTTATTCCGTCTTGATCTACTACCTCTCGTCCATTCATCGGAGTGTCAACTGGCCCACCTTAACCCCACCAATTTCAGTTGTAGCAAAGCCGTCTAGACTGAGGTCATCGGTACAGCAAAAGAAAGAAGGTTTTCAGTTTGAATTACGTTTTATAATTCCAAAACCTGTAAGACTGCTTAACAACTGTAACTTAATCCCCAACCCCACCCTCTGCCCAAAAATTATATATATATATATATATATATATATATATATATATATATATATATATATATATATATATATATATATACATATATACATTAGTTTAGTCAAGATTAGATGGTCTTAATGGCATATCAGAACTGCATACTTAGCGCAGCGGTATTTCTAGAAGACATCATGTCACTTTGAGTTAGCTAATATGAGAGAGAGAGAGAGAGAGAGAGAGAGAGAGAGAGAGAGAGAGAGAGAGAGAGAGAGAAGCCACGGTGTCAGAAACTTTCAACACCTCCACTGAGTTTTTGGGTATATTCAATCAAGTGCTGCTGCACTTCTCTTTATAGCCGCCTATTATAGTATCTGCAGGAAACGCACTGCAACTGATACTGTGAACTTGGCTTACGTGATAAGGTTAAAATATCCTGTTACGATGTTCGTGATTTTCACCAATACCAATAAAATTTTGATAAATTTTAAGTATTGTGTAATGAATATGACATATATAATAACAGACACGGTGGTAAAATAACGTCTTGGCTGAAAGTTAAATGGAATCTTAATAAACAAACTGATATTAAAAGTGAGACAGTAATCTTCTATACAGCGATGTAACCTATTCAGATTTTTTTTCATTCCTGTGTGTGTGTGTGTTTCTTCAACCAAACCTAATACCTCCTCCCACCCCCTCAGTAAACACTGTTACCATATATATTTTTTTAACTCTCTCATGAAGGTGTAACAGGAAAACCTGTGTCCAACTGTACATATATAATATATATATATATATATATATATATATATATATATATATATATATATATATATATATATATATATATATATATATGTATATATATATATATATATATATATATATATATATATATATATATATATATATATATATATATATATATATATATATATATATATATATATATATATATATACATATATATATATATATATATATATATATATATATATATATATATATATATATGTATATGTATATATATATATATATATACTCATATATATATAATTTTTTTCTTCATTTAGCGAGCTTTTTCCCATTTTTCATATGGGTTAAGCACGATGCCTTCTTTTGAAGGACTTTGATTTGGTGTTGGGGTAGGCCGTAGCCTTGATCGGTTGCCCTGCCTGACATCACTTAGACCCCAGTAGCAAATGTGTATATGTATCGTGCCAAATCCCCAGCTCCCTTTCTCCCAGCAGTGAGGAGACTTAGTGGTTAGGCCGACAGTTCGAGACTTGTTCTGTTTTTTTAGAAGATGTTGGAGTGGCTTTGTTTGTGTGTGTATTAGTTTGTAACACCCATTTGCTTTCAGCAAACCTATCCGTTGATTAAGTACATAATTCCGGGGTGTCTACACAGATAGCAAAGTGTCTGCCCCTCTGACCGGTCGGCTGCGGATTTGAACCCACGACACAGACTTCTTATTAAGTCCGAGTCTGCTGCTCTACCGACCGAGCCATCGAGGCTCATATATATATATATATATATATATATATATATATATATATATATATATATATATATATATATATATATATATATATATATGTATGTGTGTGTGTGTGTGTAAAATCAGAGAAAATCAGAGAGAGAGAGAGAGAGAGAGAGAGATAAGAGAGAGAGCCAAGCAAAGCTATGGGGTGCCTCGCCCATAAATTTTATCTCTCAGCAAATTTTCGTGTTCCGGTGTTTAGAAAAAAGTTTAGAAAAAGTGTCGTTGTTCAGGGTCTGGAGATCAAAGAGTTGCGTAGGAATGTCATGGTATCTCGCGTCTGCCGCCGGAGGAGAAGGAGACCAGAGGAGGAAGAAGGATGGGCCAGTGACCCAGAACAGACCCCGAGACCTCTCGGTCTTGTCCTTGTATCTTTTCAGGCACCGCTGTGAGGGAAAATATTAGAAAATATTAGTTTTCGTCGACGGAATTCCGAGGTCCTTAAACTGACCATTTGAATCGAGGGCAGAGGTTATTTCCACAATTTCCTTTTTCAATAAAGCGTAGCCTTGGAGATGGAATTTGTATTTTTCATTAAATGATTTGATATTATATATATATATATATATATATATATATATATATATATATATATATATATATATATATATATATATATATATATATTATATATTATATTTCTAATTAACAATAACCTCTTTCGAAAGACGTTATATTTTCATTCACGAAATTGAAAGCCAAACCAGTTTTGGTCAATTTTCTTTATATGGACTTTTTAATCATTCATCCCTTTATCATTATGATTTTGCTTGACCTCGATTTTTCCATAATACAAGTCCAATTTCGGAGATAAAAATGATTTAAATTGATTTCCAATCCATTATTATCCTATGGTGACTGATAATAGGTTATTGGATCTCAATCGTTCCATCAAAGGATTTGGAACTTTTGAAGAATTCCATTTTTTTCTGACGTTCTTTCGAAAGAGGTTATTGTTAATTGAAATAATATATATATATATATATATATATATATATATATATATATATATATATATATATATATATATATATATATATATATATATATATATATTTCTAATTAAAATAAAACTTGTCATTGACATTTTTAAATTGAATCATAATGATTTTGCGACCAAGCTTTTCCACTGTCCAAGGAGATAAAATTGCTTCTCCTCTCTCGTTCCATCAAAGGATTTGGAACTTTTTGGAGAATTCCATTTTTTTTTTCTGACGTTCCTCTGTCCTAAATAAAAACTTGTGATTGACATTTTCTAATGAATCAAGCCAAGCTCTCTCTCTCTCTCTCTCTCTCTCTCTCTCTCTCTCTCTCCTCCATGAAACTGGATATAAAGAAAATTAGATCCAAAACACTTTGTGGAGAAATCAAAACAGATATATTGGCTTTTTTATGGTGCTGAATTACAATGCAACAGTTTGACTCAGGAAACGAGAGAGAGAGAGAGAGAGAGAGAGAGAGAGAGAGAGAGAGAGAGAGAGAGAGAGAGAGAGAGAATTTTTGGCGACAGTAAAGATGTGAACTAAGACATTAACTATACTTTCAAATGGTAGCGTTACAGTAGGACCAACAGAATTGTTTTGGGCCACTACAATATATTGCTAGATAAACACAATAAAACATAAAATTATATAGAAGAAATTGTCATATTGGAAACGATATCGTTCGTAATATAAGAGACATAGCCAAAGCACAACCTCCCTTGTGTAGGTAATAAGATAAACTGTAAACCAACTAAGATTGAACAAAATTATTTCCTGGAGAGCATACAAAAATTTCAATGAAAGAGCGTGCGAAAGAGTTTCCTCTTTAAAAATGCCCCCGCTTTGTAAACGGGGTAATGCTCCTATGAAAGATATTTGCACATACAAAAGCCTCGGCACTTCGAATGCATCATGCAAGGGAAATAAAACATGCAGATGGATAAAAGTAACATATATATATATATATATATATATATATATATATATATATATATATATATATATATATATATATATATATATATATATATAGATATATATGTATATACATATTTAATGTATATTCTAATCTTCATTTACGGGATATGACCTGTTGACTCGGTACTTCCAAACAAACGGGTCTAAAACCATTTTGCCGATACAAAGGAAGGCAGAGCAGTACAACCCTTCGATGATTTGATCGATACTGTATCACACAGCGTTGAGTTCAGCGAACAAACGAACATCGTCGAATATCTGTCGAAACGTTTTGGTTTTTCGTTTGATACCGGACAGTACAGGGACGATTCATCCCGGCTGAAGGCTTTTCCTGAATTCTGGGAAAGATATTTGAATTCTGGACGGCATCCGTGCCAGTCTAGGGTCTAATTGGCTGAGGACAGAAGTGACACTCACCTTTCGCCTGTTGATTGGATGAGCTTGATGCCAGTCCTCCTGTCGGTGCGCCGGTTTAAAAATGAGACCATTCGGGATGCCATAACTGTATGAGGAAATGACTGAAACCCATGTCAGGGTCACAGATGATGTATAAAACGAGCAGCGGTGTCATGCTACTCGAAACGTGAATGATTACTTTTTCACAGTTTCTTTCTGTGAATTTCTTGTTGACACAAAAGTACATTAGTTGCATTTTCTCCTATCTCCATTCGTCTGATAATGGACACACACACACACACACACACACACACACACACACACACACATATATATATATATATATATATATATATATATATATATATATATATATATATATTGTTATGTTCTGAGGCCAGTTGAAAGAGTGAAAACTGATTTTAAATGTAATTTGCCTTTGGGGGCAAAACCTAGCACTCAGAATATAAGCAATAAATATAATGGCTAAGATGACTTACCTTGATATCACATCTATTTAAACAAGGAAATGGGAGGTTGCTGAGCAGCAAACAAGGCACATACAATGTGCAAGAAAGACTATGCATAGCAAATAAATAAATCTGAAAGGGTTACAACCCTGAAAGAGTTTGACTTGCAAATGAAAACCACTGCTGTTGAGACTGGCTGATAATTATAAGTTTTAGTGCAATGTGAAGGAAAGGGGGACTGTGTCAAGGGCCACTGGACTGCTGATAGTCAGAAGACTTGCACGTAGCAAGATGGCAGTTAAACGTCTAAGCTATTTGGTTCACTAGGGCAGGGGCAGACCACTCGAAGAGCCAGATAACAGGATTCTGGAAAAGAATTCCATGTTAGCATTCAGATCTAATGACTTTCTCTCACATGAAATTACTTATGCACGACGGAGGAAATTATCAATTAGATTTAATTAGCACATGGTAACACTATGGTGGGAATGCTCCAATTATTATCACAGAACTAATCTAATTTAAGCTTGTAACAAGTCAAGAGGGCAAATGTGTGTGCTAGGCTGTGGGAAACAAAGGGGCTTTTTTTTAGGAGAATGAAATGTTGGAAATACTGAAAATGGAGAGAAATTCATGAGAAGGGAAAGAATCTGGCATTAATTTTCAAACTTCAAGACATACCTTATTGTTTCTGTGCATGATGCTCGCTTGCAAAGGATGAATTTCGGCTGCAGAAGTTCTGACACATGGCCAGTATAAAAGGGAGAGAGACCGCACCACCTTAATGCTTTGGCGGTCCGACAAGGAGTGACGAGCGAGGTCTCTGAGATGTTTGTATTCGATTTCTAGGGCTGGGCACCAGGAAATCAGTCGATCTGGAAGACAATAACAGCCAGCACAAAGGTCGAAGGGAAGTAGATCTTATAGCAAGTCTACTAAGGGTCAGCATAGCAGCCCAAATACGGTCCTGACTGGTCTTTCTGTCCCTAACGTCTTTCTATCACACAAAATCGTACGATGCAGGGGTTAAGGCGTCAGCATTGTCCCCCAAAATCATACGATATGGAGTAGGACTTCTACATATGTCCAACCCCTAGTGGGGTTCTCCTCCAGCCTCCATTAAATTTAAGTTCCTAGCTAATGGGCTGAAGAGACGAATTTTCTAAATATGTGATATATATATATTATATATATATATATATATATATATATATATATATATTTATATATATATATATATATATATATATATATATATATATATGCATATTTGTGTGTGTGTGTGCATATATGTATGTATACACACACACATATATATATATATATATATATATATATATATATATATATATATATATATATATATATATATATATATATATATATATATATATATATATATATATATATATATATATATATATATATATATATACATATATACACATACACACCCAAATATACATATATATACAAATATAAATATATATATATATATATATATAATGTGGTTCGGATTCCACAATAAGCTGTAGGTCCCGTTGCTAATTAACAAATGGGTTCTTAGCCACATAAAATAAGTCTAAGTGGCTAAGGACCAATTGGTTACTTAGCAACGGGACCTACAGCTTATTGTGGAATGAACCACACTATAGCGAGAAATGAATTTCTATCACCAGAAATGAATCTCTCTAACTCTTCATTAGCCGGCCGGAGAGTCGAACTCGGGCCTAGCGAGTGCAAGGCCACAACTCTACCGACTCGCCCAAGGAAGAGCAACTGAGGTATACTTTATATATATATATATATATATATATATATATATATATATATATATATATATATATATATATATATATGAAATTTTTTTATCACACCGTGATTTATATACAATCATGAATCTAAACACTAACCTTTACATACCTAATAAGCTTATATAATCCTAAAAGTAATTCGTTATTTCATGCAAAAAAATAAAAACACGTATCAAAGCTCCTCCTGATTTTTAAAAAGAGCTACTGTTTTTAGAGCCTTCAGTAAGTGAAAAGTAGGACAAGAAACCTTCATTGCATCTTTTCTGAAAAAGCAGGGTAAAAAACACCCCAGTTACCTGACATAGGTGGAAAATGTCAGATCCAAAATAACAGTAACAGAGTAAGAGCCCGGAACCTCGCTCATGCTACATGAATATCCTGTGTCAATATCAGGGAGCCCTTTCTGTGATGTCCGGTCAGCAGATCAAACCTCAGTCCATAGAGGTCAGGGAGATCCTTTGTCCTACTTCTGAGGGAGTTATGAATTTGTTAAGGATTAGCTGTAACTCAGGAGCTGACAGCAACTCATTTAATTTCATAAGTATAAAAAGCCTCAATGAATAAATCTATATTATCCCATGTAAAGATTATGAACTACCATATATTAGCGAATCAGAATGATTTCGTCAACAATGGTATGTAGAACTTAAACAAGCTGTAAGCTGTGAGGACTGGAATGGAAATATCTTATTACTTATGCATATTTTGAAGAGAATCTTTCAACTGACTAGATTTTGGAAATTATAGAGGTAGAGTATAAAGATGAAACAGAACAATAAAACCGTTGAATCCGATGCTGTAGACTCTGTCAATTGTTTTTTTCAATCCCTTTTCAGAGAATTCCTTTATTCCCGAAATAATCTTACTTCAATGAAACACTGGAATAGTGAACAAACCTTGTGTTCTTTTTTTACACAGAGATGATGTGTGTTTTTAATCTGTCGAATCCTGTTTTTGTTGGCACGCTGGTGTAAAGAGCTAGATGAAAGTCGTTTGAATAATGAAGGCTCTTTTACTGTAAAGTGAGAGAGGATGCAAAAGTCTATCTGAATTAAAAGGCTTTACTGTTAACCTTCTTCCCGAATAAACGTCCAATTAAATTATTATCTTCATCGGTTCTTAGGTTTATCAGAGCATGATAATTAAGAAAAATAGTTTCAAACGCTTGGGAGACAATTACATCAAGAAATGAAATATTGGAAGATTATTTATGCAAACAAGACTGCATCAATATTTTTCACAACTATAAAAACTGTTAAAATCATGATTTTTGTTCCATTAAGTAACTTAATAGTTCATTCTTACTGGTTACCCTGAGTCAAACCAGGATTCGTTAAAAATAGAAAGACGAGCGAATAAATCACAGCTTATACGTTTATATATATATATATATATATATATATATATATATATATATATATATATATATATATATATATATATATATATATATATATATATATATATACCATAAAAGCATCGTGCAATATATTCTTATTTTGTGAGATGTTTTATATTTAAAAATGTCAACACTTCACATGTGAACCTCTAATAACTGAAATGCTAAATTCATTACTGAAATATATCAAACATAGAGAAGACTAGAATGAGCCAAGGTGTAGACTAGGTATGTAACACTGTACATTGACATCTGAAGATCAGAGGTCTCTAAATATCACGGTTACAGAGATCTAAAGGATAGAACTTCTAGTGATAGTTGACGTTGGAAAGTGAAAAAAATTTTTGAAGATAATAGTCTACCTACGAAGTTTCACCAAAATCATGATAGTGGTAATGATGATTCCATAATACAGAGTCAAATAATGGTGAAATATGAAGTTTCAGAAAGAGATATATTAGGCAACGACCATGAGTTACAAATCAAACAATAAGAAAACAAAATCCCGGAAGCAGAAATTCAACATAAAATACTCAGCACCAAAAACAGTGTCAAGAGAGGAAATAGTGTAAGGAAGCATCACAGAAACACCTTAATTTCGAAGCCCGGGGGTATACAAGTAAGCGCCACTGATATTCCAGAGGCATTTGGATGCAACCATGTCACACTGAGTTTTTGGACGCTCGGGGAAAAGCATTGTGTACGCCATTTTCTTTGTTGCCTGGCCTTGATCTGGATAATAGATAAGGGGAACTGTTAACAGATAATAAAGAAGGCACTGGAGTGAGGATAGTACTTTCTTAACGTATAGTTAACAGAAATAAGGGCAGGCTTTTACAGACATTAATCGACACGATGGCATATTATTCTCTCTTGTAATTGCCTAACAAGTCAATAAAGTTGGGAAAATGGAATATAAAATAGGTTATACAGTGTCACAATTTGTTTATCAAACAATTCTTAATGACAGTACACTGAGAGAAAATAACAAATGTTTATTGCAAGAAAAAAGAATAGAAGCTTAACACACAACAATCTATATCATAATTTCGTTTTTTTCTGTGATTGCACCTAATCCGTAATTTCTTCAAGACTATTTCCTGGAATGCTTTGATTTTGCCTACATTTCCACAAATCCTCCAAACCTTTACCTTCGATTTAGCAGATTCACAGGTTTTCATCAACGAAACAACGAATCCTGTTGCCTTTACCTGGGATAATTTAGTTCTGTATCCTTTACCTGTGATACAAAAATCCTGCAACCTTTAACTGTGACATAACAAACATGCAGCCTTTTACTTGGAGTACTTCAGATCCTGCAGCCTTTTACCCGAGAGACTACAAACCCTGAACCATTTTACCAGCGGTACAACAATTACTGCAGCCTTTTACCTCCGATGCAAAGATTCATGCAACCTTCACCAGTGATACTACAGTTCCTGTGGCCTTTTACCGGGTGTACTGCAGATCCTGCAGTTTTTTACCTGAGAGACTGCAAACCCTGAATCATTTTACCAGCGATACAACAAGTACTGCAGCCTTTTGCCTGGAGTACTACAGATCCTGCAGTCTTTTATCTGAGACTACAAATCTTGCAGCCTTTTACCTGCGATTTACTGATTTTGCGGCCTTCAGCTCTGGTACTTTTGATGCTTCTTTGGATGTATTATATCCACGTAATGACTGCTGATAAAGTAAGGAATTTATCCGATTGCCATGTTCAGCAATTTTCAGACTTTTGCTGTTAATTTCAGTCTAACATCGACGTTTTTCACAAAACATATAATACGAAACATTCTCCTATATATATATGCTTATATATATATATATATATATATATATATATATATATATATATATATATATATATATATATATATATATATATATATATGTGTGTGTGTGTGTGTGTGTGTATATATGTGTGTGTGTGTGGTCTACATTACGTATTATTAAATTAAATAAACACCAACCAAATTTCCTTTTCCGAGATGATCTAGGTGCTTCTTCTCTTTAAGATTTTAGTGTGTGCGTGGGTGAGTGTCCCTGGTAGATATCGCATAAAGAATTTTCAATCACGTTAAAGGGTCTTGTGTCAGTCTGTTGGTGTCCCGGGGGTAATAATGGACCTGATCGATAGGCCCTCCCAATTTAGTTGAGTATCTCAGGTTACCTGACGCTAGGAGAAGGGCACTGTATACTACATGAAGCCAACAACACAGTTAATATTTTGTTGCCATTAAAATTTGTAATGTTTTGAATTTTCCCAGAAAATAATGCAATTTTTTTTATTGTGTTCTTTCTTTTTTTATTTTGTTCTTTCTCTTTATCATTCATTGCTTGTAACCATACATCTTCTGTCTCATCTTTTGAAATCTGATGCCCAAGTAACTTAAAATAATCTATTCCATACATAATATATGCTTTTCAGATGGTTTCCCATGCATATATATATATATATATATATATATATATATATATATATATATATATATATATATATATATATATATATATATGTATGTATGTATGTATGTATGTATGTATGTATGTATGTATGTATGTATGTATGTATGTATATACACATAAAATTATTACACGAATATAATCAAAGTTCTTATTTTTGACTAATGCCTCCTACAGGCATTAGCCAAATAGAGGAATGTCTTTGGAAAAAAATGTTACTTTCGAGAAGTAATAGCGAGAGAGAAATGTTCCTAAAACACTACATATATTGAATCAAAACATCAGATGTTATAAAGAAAATGATTCTGCATCAAAATATTCCCATTTATATGGCCAAACGAATACAAAATCATATTCAAAACCATCTTTCAGGAATACTTGATTCCAACGCAAGGGCATCCAAACCCTTAAAGGTCACCTGAGTTCTACAAGAATCGCCTCCACTGAGATCCAGTCTATTCCCTTCAGTCCTGCTGTTGTTTCTGGAGACCTTGTGCGGTTTCCTTTCTCTCCCTTTTTCAGCGATTTGTTTCACGGTCTTCTCTTCATATTTTTCTTAGCCTATATGATGAGCCACAACTCTCTCTCTCTCTCTCTCTCTCTCTCTCTCTCTCTCTCTCTCTCTCTCTCTCTCTCTCTGCTCTTTGTAGGAAGCTTTTGAAAATTAAGTAATATTTACGAGAACCAGGATGCTAATGATTTTAGTCTGAGAGCAAAGATACCATGAGTACATACTTTCCTCATGTCTGGAAAACACATTCAGTATAACGAAGCTGTATTTATGAGGGAGGGGGAGTGAATATTCTGATGGCGGTGTAATTTTTTCAAACGGCTTTTCCCCCAGGGATTAAAGGATGTCCAGAAAATCATCTATGTATTTGTCTATATTTCCCATTATCTTTTGTAACTTCTTTCAAATGAGTACCATATTCTTTGAAAACTTGAATTTTAAATCAGTGACCCTGGCAGGTTTGTTCCCTATGAATATGGTTTACCTCCTAGATATTAATACTAATAATACTGTAATATAAAAAGACATTATATTTGGTATGTAATTCTTTTCAAGAATCCTGGCTCCACACGTGAGAGTTTTGGAGCCCGTTCGCGCGAGTTCGCTGGAAATTTGGTCCTCTCTGATCCATTTTACGCTTCTTTGGTTAAGGTATTTATGCTCATTAAGACCACTGGGATCTCTCTCTCTCTCTCTCTCTCTCTCTCTCTCTCTCTCTCTCTCTCTCTCTGTATATATTTATCAGATTAAGCCACAAGAAAAGTAAAAAGGGAAAAAAAGACACAGCGCTACGTACTTTCACATCTTCGGGGCACAAAGATGTGTTAATTAAACGAAAGTCGTATAGTTAACTGTCGTTTCTTTTTACATGTTTCCAGTAGCTTCAGCTGATAGACAAATCACGTGCATATTTGTGATTTCTTATTACAATCTATTTATGCATTTTATCACCAATTTTTCAGTTTGTAGTATGCACACCATAGTTTAGTGGGATCAGTGACTTCTGTAATTAAAACCATTAATCTCATTAACCAGTCAATTATTCGATTCATCTGTTTATGTCTATCTGTCTCTGACTTTGCAGAAACAACAGTAGCATGGAATTCCAGAAACATTCTTACACATTCAGTGCTTTGGTGACCTACTACGGCTTTCATCTTGGGATTAACTGTTTTATTTGTAGTTTTTTTTTTTATGCCGGTTGCCTTTTTAATTCAGCATCAACATATATTTATTTTTCTTCACGTCTTTCTTTAGGTTACACAACTGAAGACTTTTGCTTAGGTTATTCCAAGAACGAAGGTCAACACAAGCCCTGTTATTCCCTTAACATCATGGCGTAAGTGCCATTCATAGCAAAAGGATACTTAATATTCCATCTGCAAGTTAGTCTGATTACCTTCTTTCCATTCCATTTAGCTCTTTCTCATTCAGACATTACTTCTGTTACTAACTGTCTTTCTTTCTTTCTTTCTTCTTTGCTTCTTTTTCGTTAGTTGAAAACTATAATGGGAAGAGTCAACAGACTATAAATCCCCAAGATGACTCCAGAGAGCAATCAGCCTGTGGAGAGAGACAAGTTATAGGGAAAAAGTGATAATAAATAAATGTTTACTTTTATTCAGATTATCAAATGTAAAATATCACTCTGATTCTGAAGGCCTTAGCCTTCTGATCATATTAGTTTTTGAATGGAGAATGGTAGAATCCTTGTTTTTTTTACACCATTCTTGCTCGTTGGGTGTTTAGGTCAGGTGAATAGAGAAATGAGCCCTCTTAGAACCATGATGGTTTGCTTTTCCAGCCTGCAAGGTGGTACTGAATCGCCGGAGAGCTAGAATTCATAGGTATAATCACTCGTTGCAAAGAAATGTAATTATCTACTCTCTCTCTCTCTCTCTCTCTCTCTCTCTCTCTCTCTCTCTCTCTCTCTCTCTCTCTCTCTCTGCACTTCCCCTTCTGATTCTATAGGCGTTATTTCGGGTATCGGTCTTTCGACCTCTCTGATTGTATGCTGCTTATTCTCTTCAGTACTGCTTCGTAGCCAATAAAGTCCATTTTTCTTTTTGGCATGATTGAGCTTGATCGGGGAAGTCCCAAAATGAAATTTATTTTGTTGGGAACATTTATTTAAGATAAAATCGTAGAGTAAGTATTTTTCTTTCCATGAGGTGATATTTTACTAAATAATATTTAATACACTTCTTTTCACCTGAAAAGAAAGTGCCTTTGCAATTTGCAAGGCCGTTGTCCATTAAAAACGATTTATCGTTGCGCTATTTATTTTTCCACATCCTTTTTTTTTGGGGTGGGTGGGTGGGGACATTCTTACCCCTAACATTTACAAACCGGGCAACCCAGCTTCACTAACATTCCCGTTGCTTTTGACAGTAGCTTCATTCCAGGAGGGCTGGGAGATTCCTTTCATTTATTTGCAGTCTACCGCAGTCAGATTGAGTGACAGGGTATTCAGAAGACCCAAGTGAATGTCAAAGGTCTCCCTCGGCTCCGCAGAAGTTGCATCAACAATATTCTAGGGAAATGACGGAGTAAGTAAATATAGGGATACGAATGCATGCATATGAGAAGGAATGCGATGAAAAAGAAACTCTTGAACATTATGAATAGCTGTAAGTCTCCAGTGGATGATTTTTTTCGTTCATGCTGGTTTTCAAAGACATCTAAATTATCTTTGTTCACTGAGCTAACGAGAGGAGATGAGGTGTATAGAAAAAAATGAATGGAGTTCCTTTTAAATTAAGAGCTGGAAAAATCCAAGTATGAGAAGATCGTATTTGCTAAGTAAATCACCTTCTTTTCCATTGAAAATTAAGAAACCCGTCGAAAAATATTCTTATTAATCGAGAAAATGAATCATTAAGGGAAATTGTAAAAAAATGTCTTGTTTTGGTTACACACTCTCTCTCTCTCTCTCTCTCTCTCTCTCTCTCTCTCTCTCTCTCTCTCTCTCTCTCTCTCTCTCTCTCTCTCTCTCTCTCTCCACTAAGTAGAACGACTGAATCGTCTAGTGGTGTACATGAAGAGGTATTGAGATCCATCTTTGCCATCGTATAGTATTTCATCCGTTGCTGCTCTTTAGGCACGCACACACACAAACATACATACATATATATATATATATATATATATATATATATATATATATATATATATATATATATATATATATATATATATATATATACAATCATGTAACTACAAATGTCGTTTAATATCAAATTCACGCTACCTATAGTATCTCAATGGAGAATTATCACCGAAGGATATTTATATAAGTGATAAATGAACAGGTACCACTATATGTTTATATGACATGGACCCATTCAACGACTCCAGTGAGCGTTACCACCCGCGCCATCAAGAGGTATAAATCATTACCGAGTCTGCTGTACTGTTTTCCCGTCGTGAGCGGGGAATATTATATATAACCTCGGCAATGTCCACCTCCGCCATGATAGTTCATTGGTACGTTTGGAACACGCAGCTCTTATTATGAAATTTTTTTATCACACCGTGATTTATATACAATCATGTAGCTACAAATGTCATTTAATATCAAATTCACGCTACCTCGAGTATCTCAATGGAGAATTATCACCGAAGGGAATTTATATAAGTGATAAATGAACAGGTACCACTGGGATCTCAATACCCTTGACATGGACCCATTCAACGACTCAGTAGAGCGTTACCACCGGCGCCATCAAGTGGGTATAAATCATTACGAGTCTGCTGTACTGTTTTTCCCGTCGTGTGGGAAATTGTGTAACCTCGGCAATGACCCATTTCCGCCATGATAGTTCGTTGATGCGTTTGGAACAACGCAGCTCTTATTATGAAATTTTTATCACACCGTGATTTATATACAATCATGTAGCTACAAATGTCGTTTAATATCAAATTTGCTACCTCGAGTATCTCCAATGGAGAATTATCACCGAAGGAATTTATATAAGTGATAAATGAACTGGGTACCACTCCCCCTACGCTTAATTTGACATGGACCCATTCATTTTTTCCAGTAGACGTTACCACGCGCCATCAAGAGGGTATAAATAAATTACCGAGTCTGCTGTACTGTTTTTCCCCGTCGTGAGCGAAAAAAGTAATCAACCTCGGCAATGACCCACCTCCGCCATGATAGTTCGTTACACGCGTTTGGAACACGCAGCTCTTATTATGAAATTTTTTTATCACACCGTTGAATGGGTCCATGTCAAGGGTTCGCGTCCCAGTGGTACCTGTTCATTTATCACTTATATAAATTCCCCTTCGGTGATAATTCTCCATTGGAGATACTCTCGAGGTAGCGTGAATTTGATATTAAACGACATTTGTAGCTACATGATTGTATATAAATCACGGTGTGATAAAAATTTCATAATAAGAGCTGCGTGTTCCAAACGTACCAACGAACTATCATGGCGGAGGTGGGTCATTGCCGTTTTTATGGCATAATTTCCCGCTCACGAAAAAAACAGTACAGCAGACTCGGTAATGATTTATACCTCTCTTGATGGGCGGGTAGTAACGTCTACTGGAGT
>NC_089747.1:57111240-57131240 GCF_040412425.1 Macrobrachium rosenbergii
GCCCATGATGATCGTTTTCATTTATTTTTAGAAGTAATACTGTAGTAGATCATGTGTAAAACCTAAATGTAAAATTCTTCAAGCTATCAAACCATCTATAATGGAGAACTTTCCTTATTTTGTGCTAAGAATTATTAGCCGTTTTCAAGGTGTGAGAAAATGCACCTGACTGGAAATTTATGTCTTTCTTTCCCTAAGGTTAGACAGTACTTTTCTGCTTGCAGAAGTTTATGTCTTGTCAGAAATGTGTGAAAATAAATCAGTAAGTACCAAGAAGCTGCCCCTTACTCATCCCGTACATACATTGGTGACCCGAAGATGACCGACACAGCTAGCTCAACCAATGACAACACCACTGCAGAATCCATCAGCCTGCCTCCGTTCACGATGTACAACCCAGAGGTCTGGTTTTTCAGAGAGGACACCATCTTCAGATCCAAGAAGATCACGGCATCATCACGTGAAGCCGATGCCATCCTCGAGTTCCTGCCGGACAACGTATTTGAGCAAATCACAGAATGGCTAGTGGAACAACTAACCATCATCACATATGAGACATTGAAAAAGCACCTGAGGTCGTCTTTTGGCATGTCCTCTGCCCTCATAGCTAGGAAATTCCTAGACAGTGGGGGTTAATAATAGTTTCTGCCGCAGATAGTCAACCAGAAACGAAGTTAGATCTGGTGAGAGATGTCCTTCTAACGAAGCTGGCTTGCTGAACAGTCAACACAATACCCAACGCAATCACCATGCCCCTCGACGAGTTTCTTAGAACAGAGGATGCAGTGCATCTGGCCCAGACATCATTGGAACCCTCTCAACCACCTGTAGTAGCAGCCACCCCTGAACCACAGCATCAAAGCTGGGCAGTCAAACACAGCGAGCCAGAGGACTTCACCACTCCCATACACCACTCCTGATGCTACAGGAGGGAGAACAAAACCAAAAAAGAGGAGCAACCAAAGGGAATATGTTTCTTTCACTGGGAATTCGGGACTGAGGCCCAAAAATGTGAGAACGGCTGTCTGCTATCAAAACACTTGCAGGAGGGTCGCAGTAGTGGCCCAAACAATAAATCGTCAGCAATTAGCAGACCGGCTGCCTTGTAAGAGGAAACGAGTCTGCCTTTCACTGTCTTTTTTCCAGGTACCAACAAACGAGACATAATACACAATTCCTTGTCGACACAGATGTGTGGAAGTCATTCTTGTCAGCCAACCCGCATTAAAGCCTCAACTCCACCCCCAGCACTCTCCAGGTATCCACTGCCATCGGCGCCCTGCTCAAGATTTATGGAAGCTGAACAATGAACTTATTATTCAGCAGCAAACTGTGCACCTGGAAATTCATCATGGCAGACATTACAGTCCCACTGCTCGGAGCAGATTTCCTGAAGGCCAACAACATGCTAGTGGATGTAGCCAGACACCAACTGGTTCCAAGAGATGGCCCGATAGCTCCCATCACTCCAGTAGCAGCAGAAAAGAACACAATGGGACCAGAGATCCATCAACTCCTTCAGGAATTCCCTGAAATATTTCAAGACACCCTCCTGCATGACCTTACCAGCCCTGCAAAGCATGAACTAAAACAACACATTGTCACTGAGGGCCCCCTAGTCCCCCAACGCTTCAGATGTTTGGCCCAGACAAATTTGCATACGCCAAACAATTATTTCACGACATGGAAGAGCCAGAAATTTCCCAGAAAGCCTCCCGCCCATGGGCATCCCCCACCCCTCCACATGGTAACCTAAAGCAGACGGTACATGATAGCCCTGCAGCGACTACAGATGGCTCGGCATCAAGACAAAACCAGACAGTTAACCTCTGCATAACACCGCTGACACAACAAACCAGTTGGAAGGAGCCAGAGTATTTACAAAAATCGACCTCCTGAATGGGTACTACCAGGTCCCAGTAGCAAAAGGAGATATAGAAAAAACAGCCATCATCACCCTGTTTGTGACATTCACTTTCAACTACAGAGGTTTCAGCCTCCAAAATGCAGGAGAGACTTTCCAGCAACTTATGGACAGAATCCTCGGAGAATTACCCTGCTGAGTCGTTTATGTTGACGATATTCTAATTATCAGTCCCAGCTACAAACAGCACATCAAGGACATAAGGCAAGTCCTACAGAAACTAGAAGAAAATGGACTAGTAGTCCAACAAGATAAATGTGAATGGGCCCAAAGCACAATAGAATTTCTCGGCCAGCAAATAAACCTCAAAGGAATAAAACCCCTGGAGATGAAGAACCAAGCCGTCACCAAATTCCCAAGACCAAAGAACATCAAATCACTCCAATAATTTGCTGGCATGATAAACTTCTACCATCGTTTTATACCCAACCTTGCCAAAATAATGTCACCTTTATACGAATGTTTAAAAAGAAAACCAAAATCATTGACTTGGTCTGACAAGCAGGAAAATGCTTTTCAATTAGCCAAAAATACACTTAGTTCTGTCGTAACTTTAATGTCCCCTCTCTCCCACAGGTTACTAACCCTGACTACTGATGCCAGTAACAGTGATGGGCACCGTACTTGAACAGGAAACAGGTGGAGGCAGTCGTTCCTTGGCATTCTTCAGCAAAAAGCTCTAGGCCGCTGAACAAAAATACTCCATGTTCAACAGAGAGTTGCTAGCAGTCGACTACGCCATCCGACATTTCTGGCACATGCTAGAAGAATGGCAGTTCATAGTGCAGGTGGACCATCAGCCCTTGGTCCATGCCTTCACAAAAAAGGCAGACTGTTGGTCGGTGCATCAGCAGCGTCACCTGTCTGCAATTTCAGAATATTCTTACATGATCAGATACCTGAAGGGATCCTCCAACAACATTGCAGACACCCTATCCAGAAACACTGTCAATGCTGTCCAGAAGGATGTGGAACTTCAGCGACTCCAGCGGGAGAATCCTGCCCTCATGTGGAGGATTTCACAATAGATGATGAACACACAACCATCGCCTACGAGACAAGTACCAGATGCCCTCACCCCTATTTACCATTGGTATTGAGGAAGAAGGCTTTCAATCTCGCCCATGGCCTAGCACACCCATTAGGCTGCTCCACCGCCCATATCCTGTCAGAACATTACATTTGGCAGGCCATGAAAATAGACAAAAAAATGGACTAGAGAATGTCTTCCCTGCCAAACATCCAAAGTCACAAGGCATACAGAGTCAGGAACAGGGGATTTCAGCACAACTGATCGTCGCCTCACCCACATTCATGTTGATATCGTGGGCCCCCTACCGCCCTCTGAGGGGTACAGATACCTCTTCACAATAATCGACCGAAACATCAGATGGCCAGAGGCAGTGCCCATCAAGCAGCAGACGGCCGAAAATTGTGCAAGAACATTAATAAACTGGTCAGTCAGCACAGAGTCCCATAATACATCACCAGCAACCTGGGGGCTAACTTTACACCCTCCCTTTGGCACTCCCTCGCCACCAGTCTCAGAACCAAAGTAAATCACACAGCAGCCTGCAACCCAGAAACAAATGGCATGGTTGAGCGCCTCCATCGCTCCCTAAAAGCAGCGCTCACCACCAAGTGTCAAGTCGGAAGATGGAGAAAAGAGTTGCCGTGGATTTTACTGGGACTAAGAACTTCCCCGACTCAGCATTCAACGCATTGCCAGCGGAAGCACTCTACAGACATTCGTAATTCCAGTAGACGTCTTTCAAGACTCACCACAACCAACGACCCCCTCTGGCGTTCTTAGAGCAGTGGAACAAATCATGCCATCAAAAACAACGCACGAACCAGCCAAAAAAAGCATATGTCCCGGAAGAATTGGATCAGACAAATTTCGCATTTATCAGAATAGATGCGCATCGGCTCCCTCTTTCTCCCACCTACTCTGGCCCTCACCGAATTCCACAACGTAGAGACAAGTGCTACCAGATGTCAGTAGAAGGAAAAACTACATGGGTCTCGATCAACAGACTAAAACCAGCGTATATTCCAGACAACGGTTCATCTCCATAAGTCGACATTTGTGGGGGGAGTACTGTAGGGATATTGAACCATTTGTAATGTTGGACTTTCCTTATTTTGTACAAAGAATTATCAACTGTTTTCCAGGTGTGAGAAAACACACCTGACTGGAAATTTATGTCTTTCTTGCTCTATGGTTAGATACTACTTTTCTGCTTGCGGAAATTTGTCTTGTCAGAAATTTGTGAAAATAAGTTAGTAAGTAGCGAGACGTTGCCTCTTACTCATCCCGTACTTACACTCACATATAGGGCCACGATGTTATGCTACTATATCTATTACAAAAGTATGAAAAAGCAAAAGCAGGATCGTTTTCCTGTAACGTCCTCTCAAAAAAGGACATGCCCACTATTCAGTATGGTAATGGGGCTGTCACCGTTGTGCAAACAGGTTAACGGTCCTTTGACCGTCATTTATCTGAACGACTGGTGCTTGGAAAACGACAGAGAATGAAAGGAAAACATTTACACGGATAAATGTAACGTTAAAAACGTCCCTTGACCATATCCACTCTTTATTTATAATGAATGCTTAAAGCTTCTCATTCAGTTTTTTCTATTTTATGTCAACCATGGATGAAAATATCAAGAGAAAATCTCCCCGAGTTTTAAGGTGTTTGTGTTGAGTGAAATTCGGCTATCTGACGGTCGTTAATTTCCTCCCACAGCATTTTTCCGTGAAAGATGGACATTGCGCATCCATTTCCCTTCTCCATGGGAGTCATTTTGGACCTCGTTTTCTGGACAGGCCGACCTGTTGAACACCTGGGAGAAACGAGTTCTTTTTTTTTTATGAAACGGTTTCCACATAGAGTTGAACCTATCCAGAGTTTATAACTGGTACATTCAATGATTAAATGCATGAGATGAAAAGCAATTTTGCAACAACACTCACTCATTAGGAGGATAACCAGTGTATTTGTAAACGTCGTGAGACTAAGACAAGTTCTTAGCGGACAGATATCCTTATACTTACTAAGTGAGCCTGATATTAAAATAGGTGGACGCAAAGTGAACCTTCATATGATTTTACTGTCGTATTCAGCAGCAATACAACTACACTGTATTCTTGCGTGTTGGTCACCAAATATTGAAAAAAAAGTCAAGTTTCGTGTCGTAAATTGTAAGTGGTTTAGGTTTTATGCCATGATTGAAGTCGTGAATTTCAAATTTTCTTAATCTTGATGATGGGATGCTTTTTTGTTTACAGTGGTGAGGACAAAATCATTACTACAGCAATGTCCTTAACCTTTAATCAGTAACTCTGGACACTTTAAAGGAAACCGCATGAATTATTGGGACAGCTGAAGTACAGAGGCCTTCATGTTTACACACTGTTTCTATAGAAAATTGGAAAGACTCTTGGTCACTTTGTATGATCTCGAATATTATCAACAAGTCTGGCATAAACGGTAGGCTTATGATAACTAAGACAGTGTTATCAAACAGGGCTCTTTAAGAAGTGATCCCATTCCATGCAATATACCTGGAGGCATAGACTTACTTTGTATGGCAACATGTAGATTAGAAGATCATTACTAGATGTATTTATTTTCGATTTTCTTTGTGCTATTTTTCAGCCTAATTTTTAGGTCTGTTTCAAGATGAAGGATGAAGGATTGATTTTTAGGGTTCCTGAATCTCTTGCCTTTTGCCAACCCGTTATGATTTTATGAGATACGTTGAGAGTGTGCCTCTTTATAATCTTTAAGAGAGAAATATTCATCTAAAACTGAATGTTTGGATTCATGCAGAGAACTTTTGACAGGTAATGGTTCCCGCTAAAGTTACAGAGAACTTGAGGCTAAATTAATATTTATGTTTTATTGGGATCAAGAACCATTCCTTAACAAAAAGATTTAGTATAGGTTTACAGAGGGTTATAATAAAATTACAATTTTTCAACCATCTTTAGTCAAAAGGAATTACAATCAACAGAGATTACAATGAAGCGAAAAAATCCTTAAAACAAACTGGAAGTATGAAGGACGATACTGGAATAAGTGCTTTATTATTACTATCTAAAGCACTTAATAATTCATAAGTTGATCAGTCCCGTCATCAAATGATTCACAGAATGCAAAAACCATTGAGATCTTTGCACTCCATTTCCTTTATTTTCTTGATCTCTTTATCTTGATGTCCAGCCACTCCAACTCCCTCTTTTTACTGCCTTGAGCGCTGAACATCAGCCAAAAGTTCCCCAGTGCTTTTCTTTTTTTTTTTTTTTCTGACAGCCTAAATGTCATCAGTCACCACTGAAAACCCGCAACGAGTACGACCAGCCTATAAAACGTTCTTTGAAATATTGACGGTTCATTTACACCGTGAATATATCCCATCCATGACAATTCAAACGTCTACTTTGTCGTGGGATATGGCCTCTTTCTATTTCTCTTCCTTTTTCATTTTCCTCTTTTACATTTCGAATGAAGGGAGGCTGAATATATTTTACAAAGACCAACCATCTCCTTTCCAGAAAATGGAAAGGAAATTTGGGTATTGGCCCTAAAAGCCCGTCCTGCAAAAGATATAGTGTTATGGAAAATTCACCCTGAAGGTATTCCCATTTACATGCCTATTTTTTAAATATAGTGAGAGAATTATTAATTGCATTAATCAAATAATAAAATATGAAGAACTGTGTATGAGTCTTATTCAGTTACAATATCATGCAGAGCTGTTTAAAGTCACAGATATACGAGATGAGTTACAGATAGTTTTAACGCACCTGAATTTATCAGGATGACTTCCCTAGAGGGATAACGTCAGCAACAACGATTACATAAAAAGCAATGATAATCATAATGAGATACCCAAACATTAGTAACCCAAAGCTCCAAGGAAACCATACTGAAAGGAATGCAATTCTGAACTACCCTAATGAGAAAAAAGACTGTATAACATGATTGCAATAAAATCTGACTTTATCTTTACATTTCGTAAATAATCATTCCGTTTACAAACAAAAGTACTCATCGAAAATTGATTTTATGATATCCATGTTTATTCCACCTGAATTTCCTATTTATTCTTCTTTTTTTTTTCATACCCTGTTCATGACGCAAATGCCTGTCAGAAAAAAAAAAGAAAATCTTTGATGAAAAAGTTATGGAGATTATCAACTGATATAAAAACCCCTTTATCAGTTTACGAATAAAAAAAAAGATACCATCCAACATATTCCATATTTATAAATCTGTCTGACTGTCTACCTACTGATCGTAAACATGACGTCTTTACGGAAATTTGGCAGACAGCATCGAAAATTCCTCGCATCTTTGTTTCGTCGTTTTTTATTCCACGCCTCGATTCTCTTTCCAGATGAAAGACTTCGTCGTTTCTAGAGAATTTCCTTTCTTCACGAAATGATCTTGAGGAAGACCGACACGAATACTCTGGAGAAATCTGGATGTTCATTTCTTGCCTGAATGACGCGCCCAAATGAAAGGACTGTTTGTTCTTCCTCTAATCAGTGATGTGCTTAGAGCTCCACCTGTTTATCAGGGTTTTTGTGGGCGCGTTCGGTCGCCTCGTAAATGAAAGACGTCTTCACAGTGAAGACCCTTTCCCCCGCAGGAGAGAGAGAGAGAGAGAGAGAGAGAGAGAGAGAGAGAGAGAGAGAGAGAGAGAGAGGGCTGTAAACTCTAAAGGACTAGAGGATTAAAGGACGGTTTACGTTATTTATTTCATCTTACCGAATAAGTAATCAGTGACAATAAATTCTTGCTCCTAAGGGTTTTTGAAACAGTGATGGCTGAGAATTTGATTGATATAAACACCATTTTATTAAGAAATTCTAGAAGTAAATCATCCTCACAAGCACCAGGAATGCAGTTGAGAATCTGCCGGCACAAGGAGAAAGAAAACACTTCAACCTCTTCATGGCAACAAGAGACTATTATCATTGTTTCGACAGGAATGAAAGACAGCATTTAGGCCAGAGGCCAAGCGCTGGGACCTAAGAGGTCATTCAGCTCTGAAAGGGAAACTGAGTAAAAAATTTTAAAGGTAAAACAGGATGAAAACTTGTCAACTCCACTTTGAAACCTTTGTTAGGAGAGGGTGGAAGGTAAGATGGAAGAAAGATAATATGAATGGAGGTACAGTAAAAAGAACGGAAGGGATTGCAGTTAGGGGCCCAGTTTTCTGTACAGCCGCTACAGCATGTAATCAAGGCCACCGAAAATAGATCTGTCTTTCGGTAACCTCTGTGTAATGCTGTATGAGCCTCGGACCAGGAAACTTTAGTCACAGCTCGGTGGTGGTCTATCCTATATAGTTGCCAGAAGCAAGATTATGGCTAACTTTAACCTTAAATAAAATAAAAACTACTGGGGCTAGAGGGCTGCAATTGAGGATTTTGATGATTGGAGGGTGGATGATCATCATAAAAATTTGCAGCCCTCTAGCCTCAGTAGTTTTAAAGATCTGAGGACGGGCAGAAAAAAGTGCAGACAGAAAAAAGTGAGGAAGGACAGACAAAGCCGGCACAATAGATTTCTTTTCAGAAAACTAAAAGAAGTATAAGACCCAGGATTACGTCACGGTAAGAACAAAGGTTTTCATTTTTGTATAACTTTCAAAGAGAAAGAAAAAGACACAAAGAAAGGGATCCTATAGAATTAGATGGGGTTTTCTTTAACAGTTTTCACTGCGGGAGAACCAATTGCATCCTTGAGAATGATAAAAGTCTTTAAACAGGAAATAAAACTGCTGAGGGAGATCATAGACCTGGCATACACACACAAACACACACACACACACACACACATATATATATATATATAAATATATATATATACATATATATATATATATATATATACACACATATATATATATATATATATATATATATATATATATATATATATATGTGTGTGTATATATATATATATATATATATATATATATATATATATATATATATATATATATATATATATATATGCTATGTTAATATATATGTGTGTGTATCAGAGGTGAAACTGGTTAATATAAATGCCAAATGTTGCATTATTCGCTGTTGTAATTCTTCATATATACATGAAATGTTCTGATGATTGCCAGTATGTATATATATATATATATATATATATATATATATATATATATATATATATATATATATATATATATATATATATATATATATATATATATATATATATATATATATATATATATATATATATATATATATATATATATATATATATATATATATACATATATATATATATATATATATATATATATATATCAACACAAAAATATATATATATAAACACAAAAAGGAAAGAGAAACACTGGAGTGCTGTGAGACCTTTCAACTGTCATCATTTACTTAGCAGACTGAAGAAATATAAAAGTAAGTTTACAAAGAAAGCTCATGTAAATGACAGATGGGGATTACAAAGGAAAAAATATGTACCTGGAATCCAACACAATTGAAGAATTAGTAGAACTGCCAAAACATGGTTAAATATTGAAGAGGTTTTACAAAGTATTAGGATCAACCGTTCAGAAGCAGGGACAGGACAATTAAAAGATTACACAAGGAGGTGACTGACCGCCAAAAAATGTTAGTACAACAAAATAATTATCTTTTTTTGTAAACAATGAAAATTTTTGCAAGATGAACATTTTTACAAATGAAAACTCATATTAAAGATATGAATACATAGAAAATGTATATAAGGTAACTAATTTGTAATTAAGTCAGTGATTTTATCTTTTAGGTCATTCTTGAACATTTTTCTAATACAGGGGTCCAAATAATACATGCCAGGGCTAAGGTTAAAATTACAGCTGGAAGTAAGCTGTATAATAGCAGACTCCAAAAGATTTCTTGAAGAGAAATCTTTCGATCTGGCAATTACTGAACTTTCAGTCCAATTTGTCCTGTGAGAGTTGTCACTTAAATGAATGAATATAGCATTAGATATTTGTCCAGTTTTGACTGAATACTTATGTTGCTTAATGCACACATCTAAATTTTTGCTAGATTGGCCAATATAAAAAGAGGGGAGTTCGAACATGGAATTTTATATATTATTATGTTGTTGTTTTTTTTTTAGGGCTATTTTTTATTAACATTCCTTTTAGTGTGTTACTATTAGAAAAAACGAGGTTGACATTAAAAGATTTTAACAATGATTTTAACAATGATTTTATGTTTTCGAAACCACTTTCTCCATGTAACTTTCACTAAAAATTTTATGGGCTTTATTATAACAAATATTTAGTATATGTGAAGGATAACATAAATCTGTCCCTATTTTTCTTATATATTTAATTTCTTGAGCCAAATACTGGGGACTGACAATGCACAAAACTCGTAAAAGCATAGAAGAAAAAATTGATATTTTGATATTAAGGTGATGGCCTGAATAAAAATGGACAAGTTAAGTTGTTGGTTGGCTTCTTATATATACTGAATTTGCATTGAAAATGTTCTCTGTGTATTAAAGCATCTAAGAAAGGGAGTCAATTGTCTTTTTCTAATTCTAAAATAAACTTAATGGATGGTACATGATTATTCGAATTAGAGAGTAAATCATTTACAGTCAAAACTTGTATATGGAATTTTTTGAAAAACGATATTTACCTAATATCATTTATACTCCTTTAAAGTGGTATAGATGCGTTGACGATATTTTAGCTGTTTTGCCTGCTCTTATTGATGTAAATGATTTACACTCTAGTTTGAATAACCAGGCACCATCCATTTAGTACTTTATATATATATATATATATATATATATATATATATATATATATATATATATATATATATATATATATATATATATATATATATATATATATATATATATATATATATATATATATATATATATATATATATATATATATATATATATATATATATATATATATATATATATGTGTATATATATATATATATATATATATATATATATATATATATATATATATATATATATATATATATTATATTATATTATATTATAATTATATATATATATAATAATTAGCAAAATTTGCTCCCAAATTGCTCCCTTTTCGGTCCCTGTCTGCCGCTCTATCGATAGATATATCTGTCTATCATCAACATGCATGCCTACCTATCTATCAGCCCGAGCTGGACAATTGAGTAGCACAGTTAGAAGGCAAGGGATTAAGAGATTTTGGGCCACTCCTGTTGTTAAGTAGCTAATTCCTTATTCGAGGCAAAAGTGAATCTGTCTGGCCGACTGTTTCCAGGCAACCCCCCCAGCCTGCAGGCACAGCTGAAATGACTCAGCTCCCTATCAAAGAACTGGCCCCTTGCCCCTGGCAGATGGCATAAAAGGACAGACGGACAAGGGCCCACTCTCAGAGACTCGCGGGACGACATGGCGTAGAGACACGACGAACACACTCACCACCAACCCCACGAGGAGGACCATGCCTCTCGCAGAATGACGCAATTAGCTCATCCATTCTCCCTCTAACCACGTGGCCCCTCAAAGTATACTTTTACCTTCGTGCACTTCGACTGCCAACCACGTGTTCCCTTCGCTGCTAGCCTGATCCTAACACGAGAGCCACCCCACTCCATTACCTGGCGCTTCGTGAAGTCACCCACGTGTTGCCCGCGCAGTTGGCGCCCCTACATCTTACCACGTGGAAGATCATTGCCTTCGCCCTTGTGAATCGGGAGTCAACCACGTGCCACCTTCTTCACTGGAACCACTTCTCTCTTACGGTCAAGTGCTCTGTAAAGACGTCCTTTCAGTCACGCTTTGTTCTCGTAGAATTTACTTAATTTGAGTGCCAGTAGTCACTGAATCTTTTAGTCAATTCCACCTGTGCAATTCGAGTGTCTGCTGTCAGTGCTAATCCATTATTAACTCGTCGAGGTCCTATTGGCACCCTCAGTGCAGCTTAGAATTCATTATCCTCTTGTCTATTTCCATTACTGGCGTATAATCTGTGTATCTCTCATTTCAGAGGGATCCTATATCGTGGAATCTTCTCGGACTGTGCCTGGAATCCCCAGTTTCATTCATGTGAATCCCTTATCAATAATTTAATTATATATATAATGTCTTTTATATAAATATATATTTTAGTTTATATATTTCCCTTCAGAAAAAGATACACTCATATGAAATTCCTCCTTTCTCTTGCTTTATCACTAGGTTAGAATATAAATTATCTGTAAATGTTGCTACCTGTCTCATAGAAATATCTCAAAACCAGATTGTCCAGTAAAAACATAAAAATCCACATACATATCGTCCACTCTATATATCAAATACCTAGGGAATATATATATACAAATCTTTTAGTCCTCCGCAAATGGATTATTTTTGTTTATCATATAGATCCTTATTTTTGAGATATCCAATTTATTGCTTATCGGATGTTGGTAATCATCTCTTATTTTTCAGAGTATACATATATATATATATATATATATATATATATATATATATATATATATATATATATATATATATATATATATATAATATGTAATATATATTTATATATATATAATATATAATATATATTTATATATATATATATATATATATATATATATATATATATATATATATATATATATATGATGTATGTGTGTGTATATGATTTTTATTTCCAATCGCTGAAGTATAAAATTCAATTTTTCACAGTATAGAAAAGATTGTTGATAACTGTATATAGCGTAATCTAGCGTATATAATAAATAGGTCAAGTGTTTTCCACAACTGTTTAGATAGAGAGAGAGAGAGAGAGAGAGAGAGAGAGAGAGAGAGAGAGAGAGAGAGAGAGACCTATATGCAAAGTTGATATCCCCTGAAATTCCATGTTAAGACATTTTTATCACAACCCTCAAAACTTGGCAGACATTGTTTGGAAATTCGAAAATGTTTTGCCCTTCAAGGATAAGAGTTCAGGAACTATAAAGTGATAAATGATTTATTTCCTTGGAACCCCTTTGCATGGACTCAAGAAACCATTGAGCCATCAAAGAGGTATTTAAAAGTCATGGAGATATATATATATATATAGCGGTAAATGTAATCATATATATAAACGTCCTTTAATATTCAATTTGCTCTATCGAAATAATATATTTTATATATATAGCGAAGGGGAATTTTTAGTTGATAATAAGTTATATCCCATATACAACCACATATACAAGAATTCAGGAATATACAGTGGACGATATTAATTTTCCAGATTTGTGTAGATATTTTTCTTTATATTATTGTCGAACTCAGGTGTTTGTATTTAAACGATATTTTCATTTCATGTCTCTTTGCTCATTATTCTCGCTTCTGTTATTTTGACTTAATTTATTCACATGTCCGATTCTCCACAATCAGTAAGTTACAAACGTTGTTAAATGTTGGCTCTTTATATTTTGAAACAGGTATTGTTTACAGAAGGGGACTTTTTAGTTGATAATAAGTTTGTCATCCCGTAGGCTCGAAAGGTTTATAAGAACTCAGGACTACAGTAAATACATTTTTCGACGGGAAAAAGACTTTCATTACTTTGTGAAAAACAAATTTTTCGATGAACTCAGGTATTTGATTATTAGAGACGATATCCACCCACTTATGCCATGTAATATGATGCGGATGTCTTAAAGTGATTATGACTTTTAATCACATCACCGTGTTATACAATCACTATAGTAGTTCCAACATTAAAATAAATTATCTTCGGAAATAATATATTTTAATATGTTACCGACCTGTTGA
The DNA here is from genome assembly GCF_040412425.1 of Macrobrachium rosenbergii. NCBI lineage: Eukaryota > Metazoa > Arthropoda > Malacostraca > Decapoda > Palaemonidae > Macrobrachium > Macrobrachium rosenbergii. The sequence goes on from NC_089747.1 coordinate 57,125,004, forward strand.
TCCAATCCGTCCCTGGCCTCGAACCTAGCGAAGGACAAGAACTCATGATGCTGTATATTTAACCCTCAGGGTGAGATAAGTAAGAACATTTTAATTTTATATATCTTATAATGTATAACTTATTATTTTCTTTAATTAATTTGCTAAATCTTAATTTTTTCAGATATTTTATACAACCATGAGATTAACAAGGAACAGAGTAAAAGCACAATGTATCAAAACAATAAAAATGGTGCTGAAACCTCAAGATTGTTATCAGCTGAATTTAACATACATAGTGAAGCCGAATATCATCTGATGATTAGAAAATGAATCCACAGGAAGTGTTAATGAGAGGTTCAAAGACCCTGTGGCCAGTTGTTGCAACATGCTTGGAAAAGTCCAATGAACTACAAGAATCGTTGCTGCGTTCTCCCAAAAAAATCCAGTTTCTTTCTTTAGAAATAAGAATTAGTGATAGGAGTGTTCAAGAATGTTGAAAAGCCTAAAGATGAGAACTGGTATATTGACATGTGTACAAAGTTTATTGATAGAATCAAGATAGATGATTATGTACTAAAATGTTTAATCAAGGTTTTAACCTTCCTTGACAAGATATGGTGGCATGGTTAAAATTTTGTCTTCGTTAATATTCATAAAACATCTTGTAATTGTATTACTGCAATGATAATTGCTCATGTCATCTTGAAAAGAATAGCTCTTACCAGGAGTAACAGTTTATTGCCATTTTCTTCCATGGGATTAATAATGCAAATATTCTTTTTAAAGTCTGTGGAATCAAGAAAATTATTTGGCATGCTACTAACAGAATTTTCTCAGGAGTTGAAAATCAAAATGATATTTATCCTCAACAGGATGGAGCACCGACATTTGGGATAATTAGGAAATGGTTAAATAAATTTTTAAGGTAGATCGATAGACTGAAGAGTTATTGAATAAAGATTAAGAACTAACACCACCGGACTTTTTTTTTGTAGGGTCTTTTAAAGAAGGTTTACAATAATTCCAGGTGAAAGAAGCATATTACAGATAAAGCTATCATTGAAGTTCAAAAGTTTGTAAAAGTGTTGCTGGTAGAATCAATGTATGGATCATGAAGATATTTACATCAAATAAAAGACATACTAAAACATACTTTTGTAACTTTTTATTTTTTTTTTTAAATTTGGTTTGATTTCATTTGTACACACAAATTATTAAACCGAATAAGCATTATATTAATTTTGTTAATATATTATATTAATCTATTAACCTGTAATACATTCATGTTCGAAAAAATAAAGGATAATCAAAAAGGCTTTAATTTGTTCCACTTAAACAAAGGGCGTTATTATATATATATATATATATATATATATATATATATATATATATATATATATATATATATATATATTATATATATATATATATATATATATATATATATATATATATATATATATATATATATATATATATATATATACTATATATGTGTGTATATATTAAATATGAACACAAAAATCAGGAGGTATATACGCCTCCAAAACTTCCAGGATTTAAACTCTATTACTGGGTTAACTTTTTTTTCTCTCTTCTATAAAATCTAATTACACCTTTCATGAGAGGATGAATTTCACCTTTTATGTAATTCTATTCATGAAATATCTGGCCTTTACAGGAAGAAGATCACATTCCTCAGCTTATTTATGGAACTTTTCAGTTTCTTACAGTATTGAAAGATTTTTCTTCAGATTTAGAAAGTACCTATTTCAGATAGGTGTTTAATTTGGTTAAGATTTTGTATGATTTATATTTATTTACTTATGTGCGTATTTATTTATTTGTTTTTATTTGTTTAACATAAATGGTGACCTTTCTTATCCATGAAATCTCGTTCTTCTCGTGCAAAATCTTTTGGTTTGTTGCTGTGAACTTCCGTGACGCCTTCTCGTTTCATTCGGAAATAGGGATTTCTAATGCTTTTCGATTGAGTATAGTTTGTGTCTGTCTTTTTTTAAATGGCAGAGACCCATAAAAAGTAATAAAAGGAACAAAAAAGGGAAGGTTTTGAAAGTAACTTTGGGATTAAATTACTATCCTCCCTAATTGCAATTTCTGAAGGTGGCATAAGAATCAAAGAGTATTTCATGAGGTAAAGTCAGTTTGTCATAGCCCTCTGTTCCTTACATCTATCAGTGAAATCAAAGAAAAATCCGAAAATAAACAATGTTAAACACCAACTCTGTTTCTGTGTTTCCCTATATATATATATATATATATATATATATATATATATTATATTATATATATATATATATATATTAATATATATTATATTAATACTTTAATTTCGTCAGAAATGATAATAGTTACTCCAGGAGCCACCAGATGACAGCTTACTTACATTATGAAAATGACAAAGAAAGGGTCTCTTTGCACAACATTTGAACACACACACACACACAGAGAGAGAGAGAGAGAGAGAGAGAGAGAGAGAGAGAGAGAGAGAGAGAGAGAGAGAGAGAGAGAGAGAGAGAGTAAATTAAAGATTTGAAAATAATGTAAGTGTCACATGTAGATGCATTGTACCTATCATTTTATTGCCTGCTTCACAGAATATGTTATATACTTAGCATGTATGTAAATACACAATGCAATACGATGATATCTCTGTAAAGCCCGAAATACAGCAAGCCCCTTTCGATAAAACATTAGGTAAAGTTAGTCTTAATCTCCAGTTCTTTTTATTCCTGTCCGAAGTTTGCCGGAAGGAACTTCAGAAACTGAATCACAGGAGAAAGATTTAACTCCTCCATGACGAGTTTTAATAAGATTATGCTCATTCTCCACTCTCCTTTTATTCCTTGGGGGATATTTTTTTTAAAGAATTGTGCCATACTGTTTTCATAAAATTTTGCTAAACGTCATATTTAGTAAGTTTATAAATCTCTTTTTCCCGATTCTCTTAAAAGTGTTTAGATTACCAGTTCGATCTCACACTCACATAGGAGGTTACGGGTAATACTATATGTAATAACAGTTGTGATTTATCAAACCGTGTTAATGTAGGATTTATTTCTAAGGTTTTTTAAACAATAGACATCATACACCACCCTGTAGCTCTAATTTCAAATTTAAAAGGATTTTAGTATTTAATTTCCATGTCTTTAAGCTGTCGAATGGGATGAAAATTTGAGAGTAACCGGATTATATATATGAAGAACAGGATCTCACTGCGAACTTTCAATTAAAAATTATTTCGAGACATAATAAAGGACCTTTGAGACTAACAACAAGGGAAGAGTGGGGAAGGAAGTTTATACCCTTCGAGTAAAAACAGATAATATAAAGAAGATAAGAACAGATTTTGAGGGAAAAAACACCAACCAATGAAGATGAGGGAAAAACATTTTTTTATTTATACCGAAATGAAACTGCCATGGTTGCTGCATGCATGGGTTATTCGGAAAAAGCTGAAAGGTTATGAAAGGATATTAAAGAGTGAAAATGGTGCAACGGACTGACAATCAAAAGGCTAATTCTAATCGAAGGTTGCAGAGAGTGAAAGTCAGTACAGCAAGAAAACAGAATCTCAGCTTGAACTTTGCACAAGAATTTATATTGCCAAAGTTTAACAGGGTTTTATTTGAGCTGAAAGAGTCCAAGTAAGATTTACAAAGCAGTTGGCTCTAAAATGAGTCCAAGTGGCCAGTAAAGTTTATTTTCTTTAAACAAAATTGAAATTAATAAATATTTTTTTTCTTTATGTATATATATATATATATATATATTATATTATATATATATATATATATATATATATATATATATATATATATATATATATATATATATATATATATACTACTAACTGACCAACAGAGCGATGCCTGGAAAAACTCTGAATGACAGTCTGTTGGTAGGGGAGGGAAGAGGGGGGGAGGAGGGAGAAGGGAGAGGGGAAGGGGAAAGGGAGGGAAGGAGGAAGGAAAAGGTGGAGGGAAAAAAAGGGAAGATGGAAGGGGAAGGGGGATTTGGGAGAGTGAGGGGAAGATAGAGGGAGAGGGGAAGTTACTTTCATTTATTATTAGTGAATATAAAGCATCTCCACTGAACAAAAACAATAAATAAAAAATATTGCATTTCTAGACTCGTACTTAGCTGTGTCTGTGTTTGTGTGTATTTGATTGGGGAGAATAGACTGACCTTTTATCGATTGCGTGAAATGCACTGCATGGCAAAACGGAGGAGAACCATGCAAGGATCTGTCCTCAGCAAATTGTACAACTTCATAATGTCTTCAGTGGACGTACGTGAATGATATACTGGTAACTCGCTACCATATGAAACTTCAAAAACTCAAGGAAGAAATGCAAGTGTGATTATTAGGCCTAGTATTTGAAATTGAAATGGTGGACTTGTTTTGATAGTGTGTGATCACCTAAGAGTTTATGTTATTTTCTGTTTGTGTTTATGTTGATGGTCCGACTGACAGTTCTTTTTTCATGTGGATGCGTTCATCCATCAAACAGTCATGGGGAGGGTTGCCAGATGAACACAACAGCTTATGGCCAAAATTTAAAGAAAATATGGCCAAAAATGGCCAATTTGGAAAAGTATTTGTGCAAAAATATGACCAAAGATATAAAATGATTGAGTTGTGTGAATTAACATACCAGCAGTTAATTGTGAATAAATTATTGTCGGGAATTTTTCTCGATATTTATTGAGTGGACTGTACATTTAAGAGTTCAAGGTCCGATGTTATGGGCTAAGATGCACAGTCCTTACAACATGACAATCAATCCAGAATCATAGGGTAGGATGACACACAAACAGGTTAGAATTTTACTATTTTATTACAAAAAATTGAGTTTGCAATTGCCCTAGCTGCGCACATGGTGTCAAACTAATTCAACCTGGCGACAGCTATATACTAACAAAGGATGGACCTCGTTGTCCCAAGAAACATATGCACTGAAAAAATATAGGAAACTGACAAAGTTACTTCAGAATTGCACCTCACACAACTTAACACAACCTACATTACTCACAATGACTAATTATGGCATGAAAAGTTAAATTCACAGAAAAAAAACTTATGAAGGTTTCTGGATGTGAGTGGGTCATGTTAAAACTAAAAAAAAATGCTTAAATCAAAACACCGACTTCACAATAGGCACAGAACAACTCTCAACAGTAACAGGGGGTTCTAGACATGATCAGTGTCTCTATACAATAAATGATGACAAAGATATCAACTGATATACTGAAGTGATTGGACTTAGCCATGGATCACAACCGGCTTCCTCTAAAGCTCTTACTTTATATGTGCATTGTATGCGTTCTGGGGGAGAAGTGGGCGCATATGGCATCTCTTGATATTTTATAGCCCGCTTGGAGCTTTGTTCTCAAAATTCGAATATTTGCAACTGCAAAAACAATTATTCCTTCGGAATTGCGACCATAGAAGTTGCCCTAAATTAACAGTGCAGCCACCAGTGCACATTACAGTATTTTACATTACACAAAGAATATATCACCTAAAATATCAAATGAAAGCTTTGCATTTCACCACGTCATTCTCCTTGAGCATATGTAGATTGTATGTTCGATTGCACGACAAAACAAGCATGTATTTGTTCAGCTATTGCATTCGAGAGCCACAATGTATAAAGGCTATTTAAGATGACTAGACTGGAAGTTTTATGACAGAAAAAATCCAGCTGTAAATTTTTGTCGACAATTATGCCTACACATTCAATGACATGTCATCAAAAATACTGTAATTAAACTTGAAATACTTACAGGAAAACACAGCTGTTAAATTAACAGCACTTCCTCAAGATATTGAAAGTCTTGTTCTTCTTCTGCATTCGAGTCATGAAGGGTTTTGCTGTTGTGCATTTGTAGCATTTCGGGAGTACATTTGCATAGCTGGCCAAGCTGGTTTTTCATGGCCACAGAGTTCAAAAAAATAGCCAAACTCATAAAATCTTGGCCATGAAATGGCCAATCTGGTAACCCTTTTCGTGGTTGAACTGACAATTAAACCTTATCATGAATACCCAACTTAGTAAAGTGTTGTTGCCAAACTGCCTGATAATTATTGTTATTCCAACCACCATTTTAACCAACTTTATAATGAAATACGCCATCATGATGTTACGAAGTAGTTGTTATAACGAATTCCGAAGTTAAAAACGAAGAGGAAACGATTGAATTAATGAGGAAATTCACATTTGAACGAAT
>NC_089747.1:57136240-57141240 GCF_040412425.1 Macrobrachium rosenbergii
CTCCCTCTTTACTTTGTGCCTTGCTCTCTCTCTCTCTCTCTCTCTCTCTCTCTCTCTCTCTTCTGTTTTTCTGTCTCTCTGCTCTTGTGTTTTTTATTATATTCGGTGACCCCTGTTTTTAGCACCTCCTCCTAGTTGTTCCATTTCGACTTTGGAGGTGTGTTCTATAGAATCCCTGTTGATAATTGGCTGTGACCCCTTTCGGAAACACCTTCTTCTGTTCTGTTCAGCCCTTGAAGTGTGCCTTAGGCATCTTGGTTTGGGCAATTGGTCAAAGGCTTTCTTTAGCAAGCCCTTAAAGTTGGCACTGTTAAGCTTGCCCCCCCAATTGGTCCAACTGTTTAACCCGACCTCTTAGAGGAGGAGTCTAAGCCCATAGCTTCTCCTCTCACATTAATTCTAAGCACTCAAGGGTCAACTTGTTTCAAATTATTTCTTGGCACTCTCACACGTCACTAGAGGTGCGAGACTATCATCAGTCTTGTGTGTTGTTGTAAGCATTGAGGGATCCTTCGCCAGCATCTGGGGGGGTTTCATTAAACCACTGTGCATACATCCCTTTTTCTACGGGATACTCGACCGTAATTGATACGGGCCAAGTTGGTGGTCTCGCATTAGGGAATCATTCATGGTGTCTTGCCTTACGCTTGGCATATTCCACTTTTTTCCGTTGTCCTCGCTCGCTTATCTGTAAGACGACATGGATTCCATTATTCGTCCCTTCTTTGTTCATCGTCCTTTTATCGGTAATTAGACTCGATTTATAATTCCATTATACTTACATTCGGTGAGACAAATCATATCTACCATGAATGCATTATAATTACTGCCTGACTATAACCAGAACGTCATTCTGCGAATATAACGTACGCCTGAATGCCTGTGATATTCCACAATGCAGCCAGGCGTGCTAGAAATCTGTTTTCACTCAATAATCCATGAATACAGCCCCAGCCATTGTTTGTATCGTGGTTTGGAAATCTAACGATGAAGAAGCAATACCTGATGAATAGAGGCCACTATAAGGAAGGACGTTTGTAAATCGATGCTGTGTAACCATTTGACGTCAGAATGGGAGGGAGCGAGAGGATTACGTTGGGCAGGACTGAGACTTAATTGCCTGTCCACAGACCAGGCCACAGACGGTTGCCTGAGTGACCTCGCAGGCTGAGAGGGCTCTCTTTATTGCCAATGTTCGTAAGATTGTTTTTTAGCCAGCAGTTGTTATTTTCCTTCCCGGTGCTTCATGTTGAGTTTATTCTTCATTTTAACGGAATATTTAAAAAAAGTCTTTTGATCAGTGAGAATGAGAGATCAAAATTGCTATTTTCATTAACGTCAATTCATCATAATAATCACTGGAAAATGGCGATAAATGCACCTTTCAGTGTATTCTTTTAAATTGTGCATTCTTTTGAAATACGTTCTTATAAATTGCATTCTTATAAACTGTTTTGATCAGATTTAAAAAAGAAACATTAATGTTCAAAAGAGGAGATGAACATAGGAACATTCCTTCTCCGAAACTGTTCAAAAGAGGAGATGAACAGAGGAACATTCCTTCTCCGAAACTATCAGGTTTGAAGTTTGACTGACTCTGATGTATCATATTACCAGGGGCACTTACGACAGTAATGCCAATAACATCCATGAATCCAATATAATCACATACCCTTTCATTTATCAAATATTCTTTAACGTTTTTTAATCTGTAATTTTCCTCACGGTCGATCGAATTCGCAAAGCGCAAATACTCGCCTCCCAAAGTGAGTCATCTTCATCTGAAAACGATTGCATGTAAACAGCTGTCGAAGTAATATTCAGCCTCCGTAGTTGGAAAGATGAAACCAAAAAAAATTATCGTTTAATTAGTGAAGCTCTGGTGCACTTTAGTCCTTTTTCTGTTATTACGGGGTGTATTTTTCGCCGTTTGTGTCACTGGTTACCAAATTATGCCTAGTTATCACAGAAGATGTGATGTCTCTATAAATCTTGGCATAAATATATGCGTGATGAGCTCCCTTTGGCGTATTTAACAACTATAATCAGCATCCACAGGTACGTTATTTTTGTAATTTCTCTCTCTCTCTCTCTCTCTCTCTCTCTCTCTCTCTCTCTCTCTCTCTCTCAGTATGTGTGTTTGTGTGTGCGTGGCGCAGATATTCATTACCGGTACTTGTTGAACTCTCTTTGGTTTATATAACAATTATAATCAGCATTCCCAGGAACGTTGTTTTTAAGGAGTTATCTCTCTCTCTCTCTCTCTCTCTCTCTCTCTCTCTCTCTCCTCCAGTGACAGTAAACTCACAGGGTGAAAAACGAGGGTCCATTGATTGAAATCCCTGGATGCTATCGGATCGCGGATTAATAATCATCCTTTGTAGACACTTTTTTAGGGGAAATTCCACAGCGTATAATTAGGAAAAGATTACTCGGGAGAGAATTATACCTCATTAGTCGTTTTTCTTACCAGAATTTTCCTTTATACCTTGTTAATACATATTACTAATAACAGGAATTTATTGTGTAACATTCTGAGGAAACAACGGACGTTTATTTGTTTTATGTCAGCTCCATGGAATGTTTCACAACCTCTATGCTGTGTGGTTCGAGCATAAATACATGCATACACACACACACACAGTCACACATGAATTTATATATATGTATATATATTGCGACGGATGAGACCTCTTTTCTCGCAACCTCACCCGTTTTTACATTTGAAAAGCAATTGAGAAAGAAATGGAAATTAATGTCCCTCATTAATTACCAGAACTGAGGTTTCAACTTGCCCCTCCATAGACTCTCTTCCATTCCCCAAAATGGTTAAGCCTAACTCTCTTTCTCTGCTCAAAGTGACTGCTTTTTAGGCCTAATTCCAGGTACCCCTGCATCCAGCATGGCAAGGGAAGAGCCAAAAAGAAAGTTGGCCCTCCCCACTCTGAACCTTCCATGTGGGTTCCTGCTGCCATGCAGTCAACATTAAAGAAAACATCGAAAATCGACCTTTGTGCCATCTGGAAGAGACACCCAGGGTAATCCTCAAAGGTTATAAATAGGCGTTTCAACAGAAATCGAGAGAGAATGCTTAGAACACAACCCAGGGACAGACGTCCTAGCCTTGCCTGTCCTTTTGAATCTTCCACGTGTCGACCCTGGGGTCTCGACCAGCATACTTTGTAGTGGCATTTTAATTCCCAGCACCTTATCAACTAGGACATTGTCATCTTGACTAAGGTAATGTGCCGGAGTAAGGTCCTTTTAGCCAGTCACAATCCCTGTTATTTCTCTGTCTGATGTTTCTTTTATTTTTCCATTGTACGATCACATTCAGTAATTTTTGTTGGAGCATTCAGTGTTAATGTAATTATGCATTAATGTTGAACTGAGTTATTTAGCACCATCTGTGCATTCCTCAGTTTCCATTTAAGAGTCTAACTATTATTGCAAGTAACTGTCTTGCATATATTTGCAGACAGACCTTGACTGTGGAATCTCTCAGCCGATCCATGTGCAGTTCCCCTTTCCACTGCGATGTTCCCTGTTACAAAGATATCATCAGCGTAGAATATGTATTCATTGTAGGATTTATTATTTTAGTGGGCCCTTGTTATTTACCTGCCCAGTAATTCGTCATTCTTCTTATCTGTGTTGTTATGTAAATATAATTAGTTAAGAGAACCCTTGAGTTTACATAATTCCCTCACATGAAGAAGGCCCTAAGCCTTAGATTTCCTTTGTTTTGTCTATGAATTGTCCAAATATTAAGTCAGATGTGTAATAAATAAAAGGAACCACCCTGCGTTATCCGTTGCCGCCCAGAGTCAAGTAAGTATCCCCTGATATTCGTATAATATATATATATATATATATATATATATATATATATATATATATATATATATATATATATATATATATATATATATATATATATATATATATATATATATATATTATCATTAAGATCGTTGTTTCTTCCAGTGACGTGATTTATCCTCCACAGATCTCTGTCCATCTCTCATCCATTTCATAGCTCTCGTCAAAGCTGTTCTGGGTCTGCCAACTGCTCTAGTGCCCACAGGAGCCCAGCTAACACTTTAGCCTACTATTCTCTTAGTGGTTGTGTGGAGGACATGTCTAGGCTATTTTCTCATCTCTCTCATAAATATATATATATATATATATATATATATATATATATATATATATATATATATATATATATATATTGTTACATACTGACTCGGTTTTGATGAGAATTTACACACAAAATTATAACTGATGCTGCCACGAGACCAAGGGAGTCCAGTCGTAAACAAAACGGGAGTTAATGAAGACTTACCTCAGAAATTTCCTGGAGTTATAATAAGGTGGAAGGTATATATTGAATTTAGAATTTTTTGCCAGTTTACAGGGGTTTATTTAGGAAACTTAACAAATTAACATTAATAAATTAACAGTTAGACACCATACGACATGATCACTTTAGGGACAGATTCAAAATAGGCACAATAACGATAATGACATGAACTGGCAAACAAATGAGTGGATAAACTGCCAATCTGCATTAAAGTTTAGTGAAAACTATTCAGCTTGCAATCATCAGTCAAAGAGACCTTCAATCTTTGACTACGTGGACTAATAATGCCTATGATGGGGTTCCAGGATGGAGACCATAAAAATGGAACAACGGAATCTCTAAACGACCAGGCAATGGTGGCAGGCAGGATGGAAGCAAGGAATGGTTAAATCGTGCCACGTTTCTCGTTTCCTCCTCTCATAATTGTTACAGGCGCCCAAAATGATTGGTGTCCATCGACGCTCGTCACCACCAGTGGAGATAAAGGCATCCGTTCTGAACGAAATCAGTAGAGAGTCTCCTGCTTTGTGGAACACAGAGCGCATTCGGCGTTGGAGGGGTGGGGGCGGGCACCTGCAAGCAAGCCAAGAAAGCCAGCAAGGAGGGTATGGGAAAAGCACACTTATTTTAATAT
>NC_089747.1:57146240-57173740 GCF_040412425.1 Macrobrachium rosenbergii
TATAGTCTTATCTTATATTCAGCCATTTTATTGTGGTTCTTGTTGTGGTTATTCTTGTTTTTGTTGCTGCTTTTATCGTGCTTGTAGGTCTCCGAAATTTTTTCTTATGGTAACACTGCAGAATAAACATAGACCTATTCATAAAATACTGCCTACTATTGTTCATTGAAATTTAGTTGTTTTAATTAAACTTAATCGAGATCTTTATGAATATAGTCTATGCTAGAATATTCTCCTAACAACAGAGAGAGAGAGAGAGAGAGAGAGAGAGAGAGAGAGAATTTACTGACTCTTATGTATCCTTTTTTTCCAATAGGGTAATCTGCAAGAATGCTCCAAAATCAAATGACTCATGGGCTGCTCGCAGACTGGTTTGGATCATCTCATACATAAATTTCAGCTATCATTTATTTTTTTTTCTTATTTCGTTAAGTATCTTATGATGCCTTCCTACCATAGCCTTCATTTTCAAAGAAATGCTACAGCAGCCTTGTATTTACTCACCACAGTAGTATAATTTGTTATCCCTTTTGTAAATATATTTTCAATATACTTCACTGCAAGCGGTTCGATAGTTGTGTGTAAGGCTGAGACAGCCCAATGATTGGTCTATGAGTGCCATCGGCTACATGCCCACAAATTTTACTTTTATTCTCTGTGGTGTAAGTGGCGTTACATTTATTATGGCCATCGACGCACGTACACTTGTATGTGTACATGCACGTGCTTATATGTGTACATTTCACCGTATGCATATACATTATATTTCGTGGGGTCGGAGCTACTATATTAATTACAAGCTACTCTATTTCCAACAGATACGGGGAGAAAACTATTTACAATAAAAAATTGACATGTAGGCCTATGCCTTGTCATTGCCTCAAAATATAAGAATTTAGGCCCACTGGGAATTTTTTCTGACATTCTCTAGTTTAGATTAATCATAAATCCGCAATCAAATAGAGTAAATCATCTGAACGGAGTGATACTGAATACAGCACTGCAGTTGTAATACTCACTCTGCTGGCATTGCATAGAGAAGGAAAACTCAGACTCTTTCACGTCAGAGGAGTTTGGTTTCTACAACAACCCGAGATGAAAGTAAGAGAAAGTAGGGATTAGAAAGTACCTCAACTCTCCCTCCCTCTCTCAATAAAAGTCACTAAGATGAACCTGTCAGATGATAAAACCTTGATTTGTTCAATCAGTGCTACCAACATTAATCTTTTGATCAGGGCAACCAACGTACCCCTTGAATCAGGGCTGCCAACATAACCTTTCCCATCAGGGTTGCCGACACAATCCTATTGTACAGGGCCGCCAACTTAACCTCTCTCTCTCTCTCTCTCTCTCTCTCTCTCTCTCTCTCTCTCTCTCTATATCTATATATATATATATATATATATATATATATATATATATATATATATATATATATATATATATATATATATATATATATATATATATATATATATAAGTATATAATCTGTGTGCGTGTGAGTACATATGAAACTATTATGATTAGGTTTAAATCAAGATATGAATATTAGGATAACCTGATATTATTATTATTATTATTATTATTATTATTATTATTATTATTATTATTATTATTATTATTATTATTTATTATGGAAGAAGCTCACAATAATACATAAATCGTAACTCCCTTACTTAGGCTAAAATAGAGTTCGTATGATTGACAGGCGGTAAGAGATTCTGTTGGCACACCTGCATTGCCGAATGTTGAGTAGACAAATTGATGGATGCGCGATAGTTATAAAACTTCCTGATTGTCAGTTTTCTTGTTATTATCATAAAACAACGTATAAATTAATTAGAAAATTACATTATACACACACACACACACACACACACACACACACACATATATATATATATATATATATATATATATATATATATATATATATATATATATATATATATATATATATATATATATATATATATATATATATTTATATATATATATATTATATATATATATATATATATATATATATATATATATATATATATTTATAATATCTCACAAAAAATGTGAAATATATAGATGAAAAAATTGAACTGATCCTAAAACCTACGTCACCTTAATCCATATGAAATACGGAATTATAAAGCAGTGTTTTCTTTTACTTCAAATGCAAATTTGATCTTTTTAATGGTGACTATGCCTCCATCTTGATGTAACAGTGCTATGTTTTATTAATTATAAAAACTGCCATATATTTGTGTTATTTTCATCACTGCACTGCTCCCCACCCCCTTCAAGCACCTTTAAAATGTTGCCCTTTTTCTTTTGTGGAGGCATTAACACTTTTTTTTTTCTTCACATCCGTAACTGCCATAACCAAAGTCCTCCTTCATGCGCTGCTGTATGGTTCTCCCCCAGTAATTGTGGGTTTTCAAACTTTAATTTATTGGCTGAAGTAGGAGGTCCCTTTTCTGAAGAATGTTTTACGATTGCGAGGGAGGGTGGGGCGGGAAACTTTCCTGGGCTTCCCAGGGCTAGGACGGAGAAAGGAACACAGGCGCTCGCTTCCTCTTTGTATCTGGCAACAAGCGTTGGATGGTTCCGGGTGCACACCCGTTTGCTCAGCCTTTTATTTTTATTTATTTTTTTTTATTTTTAAGCCCAGCGTAAAACATTCAGTCACCCGTGCTCTATCATCTCAAGAAGTATACCCTGTTGACATTGTTACGGCGCCCACGACAACACAACATCCATAACAGAAATGAGGAAAAATCATGAACTTGGACGGGGAAGAGGCATACATCTCATCAAAATCAAACACACACTTTTCCTTAATTTTGCGTGGGTGGTGGAAACAACGCCCAAGCTGACAATTAGTCAATTTTTTTTTTTTTGTCGCAGTTTTTCCAGCTTTTGGGAGACAACTTCTTTGAAAGGATAGTGACCGATTCCCTACATACTCTGATACTCTCTTTACAGCGAATTCAGGTCAACGCTGATTGCCATACTCATATTTTCTGGGCAATGTATGTAGCAACTGTTTTCCTTTTATTCAATAGTGCTGTGTATTGTAAGGCATTGCTTTTTACTTGCTTTTATTTAACTTGACCTCTGCATCTGTCTGTCTGTCCCCAAATCTTGTAACTCAATTTTCGACGTGTTCCCTTCGTCCAGTGGACTTGAAATTTTGCATGGTTACTCAATCCTGGTGACAATACAACTGTACATAATCATTAGGTCAGCAGTGACCTCTAGTGACCCTAAAGTGACCTCTCCCAGTATCTCAGCATTTGTGTGAAACTCTTTGGATTTTTCATAACTTCTTTGACTCAGTAAATTCTGTCTTCAATATAACCCCTGCCCCTTCCCTCTCCATCCCCTCCCCTCCTCCCCTCCCCAGCACACAATCTAGTGTTAATTTACCTGTGTCCTCCTGCTCCCCTTCCCTCTTCCCCTCCCCTCCCCACCTCTCCCCTACCCTTTCCCCTCCCTTCCCCCTTCCAGATCATATGATCAAGTGTTAATTTAACTGTTTCCTCCCTCCCCTTCCCTCTTCCATCCCCTCCTCCTCTCCTCCCCTCCTCCTCCCCTCCCCCCTCCCACCTCCCCCCTCCTCCCCTTCCGGAAGCACACGATCAAGTGTTCATTTAGCCTTGTCCTCCCTCTCCCCTTCCATCTTCCCTCCCTATTACATTATATCTTCCATCCTCTTCCCCTCCCCTCCCTGTTTCCTCCCTCTTCCCCTCCCCTACATTTCCCATTTCTATCCCCTCGCCCCCCCCTCCCCTCCTCCTCCCCTTCCTTCCGAAGCACACAATCAAGTGTTCGTTTAGCTGTGTCCTCCTCCCCCTTCCCTCTGCCCTCCCCATCACCGTCTGTCTTCCATCCCCTCCTCCATCTCCTTCCCCTCCCACTTCCGCCTCCCCACCCCTCTCTTCCCCTTCCCTCCCCGTCCCCTCCCTTTCCTCCCCTCCTCCTTCCTCCTCCAACCCTCTCCCCTCCTCTTGTCACTCTATCCGTTCCCATTTCCCCCTCCCCCTACCTCCTCCCCCCTCATCATCCCCTTCCCCTATCTTCATTCCTCCTCCCCTCACTTTCCATCCTCCTCCCCTTCCTCCCATCATCTTTCTCCTCGCTTTCCTACTCCCCTCCTCTTCTCTCTTCCCTCCCTTCCCCATTCCTCTTCCCCCTTACCCTTCCCCTTCCATCCCCTAAATGAAATGAAAAATGTTTAATATATGCGTTTATTAAGATGCAGTAAAAAGTAAAAAATAAAATAATTTTTTGAAACACACTAGGGTTTTCTTACAATTAATCATGTCTACAAAAATAAAAGCGTGGGTTCTAAACATGGATGGAAATGCGATAAGAAAAGAAATATATATATTTTTTTTTATTTCTTGTAGCGTTTCCTTCCATGTTAGGCGCCTACCCTTTTACTTTTGTAGACATGATTAATTATAAGAAAATCCTGGCGTGTTTCAAAAAATTTTTTTCTTTTTAGTACATTTTAATAAAGTATGTTTAAAATTTTTTTTATTCAATTTATACATTTTTTTATATCCAAGGGCGCCATAATGTGTTTATAAGTGTATAACAGTATAGAGTTCTTGTTTTCCTGTGTTGAATGTTCGTTACCTTGGATTGCAGTAAAATATAACTGATGTTGATAATTTTTTTCATATTTTAAAATTATTTGCTTGAAGTTCTTGATGGTATATAATGATTGAGATTTTAGGTAGAAAGTTATTGAATTATATTCTCCCATACTAACGATGAAACATAGTTAAACTTTACGTGAACGGACTTTGAAACAACCTCAGGGAGGAATTAGACAAACTCTTCTCATATTACAGCTTCCGCTTCTTTGAGAACAGATACCAGGAACCAAAATCCTCACGCAGCAATTAGCATCTTAACTGCAGCGAAGGAAATGGTCGTCCCTGATCATTGCAATCGATCCCGCTGAGACGTCGTTAGGGTTCCTTTTTTGTCTCTGCGCGAAGGGTCGGCGGCCTTCAGCCGTGGGAAGATCGTTCTTGTCGAAAAGGTGCGATTTTCCGCTTCGCAATTCCTATCATAAAAATGGCCAGAATAATATAAAATAAAAATATTTTCTAAACTAATATGTTATATTATCAATGTTGTAAAATTCATCAATTGTTCGTGTTTTCAAGGTCAGAGTCAAAATTGCCTTTATATTGTTGCCTTTTTAATGCGTGGCCTAACAACGTAAAAATAGTATTCCTTTAATTACACACTGATTATCCTACAATTCATTATTCCTCCACTGTTTCTTGAAAATGCTACGTATATATATGCTCTTACATCATTATATTTGAACGGGACTTTATTCCAGTAAAACAATGTTTGAAGTCACACGGAAGTTAATAACATTCTTGTTGTATTGATGCAAACGAAGGTATTTTGCAGCTTTGTATATCAGAATACCTTTCAAACTAGCCAGGCACAACTTGTTTTTTCCAAGAACACAATTATATCAAATCAACATTCCGCCTGGCTCTTGTTTTGTCACATAGGGTACAAATTAATGATAGTAATATCAGTCACGGGTATCATCATCGTTCTTGGGTAGACCACAGAAACGAAAACAAAGCAGGTCCCCCACCCCCGCCCCCTTCTCTTCTTGGAAATGTGACTACAGAAGTTATTTATCGTTCTGGTGATGACGTCAGCCAGTATCATTTTAAGGATTTATGTCCTCCACATAATTACACTTTCTTTGTCGTAGGTCTCCGGTTCGTGGGTGTACTCCATTCTCTTGAAATCAGGGGAGTGTGTTTGGAGTTGGCAACATGGTAATGATGGTGATTTCGATCGCGTCAAGATGAGCAAGGGAAAAAACTGCAATAATTTTACATGCGTCAGGCAGTGAGCATTGAGGATACTAGAACATAAATAGGATTCGTAAATGTACCTGCAATATTAACAATGATTGAGGCTATCACAATCTCTCGCACTTCATTTCGCCTGCAATATGTATCATGTTCTGAAAATCGTTGAACGCGTACAGTGACTTTAGTAATATTGCTTGTCAAGGTAGTAATTCTTAATCATAATATGTAGGTTACTTTACTTACATTATAAGTTTCTTCTGCTATATTGCACATTAATAGTTCTATTTTAGTATAACAAGAGCAATATTTACAAAATAATATACAGGATCAATGTATATTAATTTATATCTTTTATCTAAAAATCTCTCTCTCTCTCTCTCTCTCTCTCTCTCTCTCTCTCTCTCTCTCTCTCTCTCTCTCTCATGCACACAAAACCTTAATTTTTTTATGTATATTTTAGAAAGGGTTTAATTCATGCCTCAAACAAATGTCAATGCTTCCTGTCTAGTGGCAGCTGCGTGATGAGGGAGAGAGAGAATGAGACAACTTAAATCTGTCCATTCACAAGAATAAGTTCGTATAAAAAGGGCATTGCCTTGAGACGTCGGGAACCAAATCACATCAAAGAGCGGTCATTGAGGTTCGACCGACCCTTCGTGAAGAAGATAAGGAGGAGAAGAAGAAGAAGAAGAAGACCTGATGCATTGAATCGAAGATAAGGCGTTTCCGGGAATCTTGCAAAACGGCGGTGCTGGAGAGATTTCAGAAAGAACTGGGTACGCCTTCGCAAGTAGGTTCCCCGGACGGATTCTGGGAAGACAGACGGTGCGGTTCGAGAGAGCCTGAGGAGAGATTTGTGCGAGCTTGTGTGGTGATTACGTTTCTGAGAGAGAGAGAGAGAGAGAGAGAGAGAGAGAGAGAGAGAGAGAGAGAGAGAGAGATTTCGGAAGCACGACTTCATTAAATGGAGGAGTAAAAGATATGGAGAGTTCGAGGTACGAGTGAAGAAAATCATGAGAGCGAAACGGAAGGGTTTCTTGATATTGCAAGTTGAGTGAAAATAATTGAATTAACTAATATTTTGACGTTGTGGCCTTTCCTTTTTTTTTTTTTTGCAAGATGTCAGATTTTATCGGAGACATCTTATGGAACAATGGAAAACATCATCTAACTTCTTATGCAGAAATAAAGATTGTTTTACTCTTGTTAGAGTATTTGATTAGTAAATGAAAATCTATTAACATGCCAATATGTTATATACCAGCTATCAATATTTTTCCATACCTTACTTTTATATGTCAAGTTTTACCACAACTAAGCCCTACAAATCTAATCCTTTTTATTTTTTCACGACACTCGTCCATTGCTACCTTAGAATGGTAATTCTTTAACAGAGTTTGCATAACTTTTGGGGGCAGCGGTGGGATCTCCACTAATTCTTATGTGGAATTCACTTCCGCTGGAACACTAAGGTCGTTTTCACTCAGAAGGAGTGGTGAGCAAATGAAGAATAAGTTTAAGTTTCCGCCCTATCTTTTCACATATGCTGACTGCAATGCCGAATACTTGTGTATTCTGAGTTAGCGAAAATAAGTCAAGAAAATGCCCATGTGGCGAATCTGGGTCTGGATTAGCCACCACGAGCCAATCCGAAGTTGGGAAGTTAATTGAAAAGGAAAGTAGCTACTCCCTGGTTCCTAGCAGTGTTAGTCAACAGCAGAAATAATTTGGTCATTTTGTCTAGAAAATGCTAAGAATTTAAATGAAAACCATCTCTAAAATGTTCAACAAAGATATAGATTCACATATTATAGATTTGCATTTATGCGTATTACATACTGTCTAACCAAGCCGATTGGAATTGAACATTTCTGTTATGTATATCAGTTTGCGTTTATAGGTTTTTATTAATTCAGCACCCTACGGATAAGGCATTCTGTGCTATAATTATTCATACATATTCCACTACGGCAGTAAAAGGAAATGCGAAATATTACCAATAAACCATTGGTTTGGCTTTTGTACACAAAAAGCTTTTTTCTCCATATTTGCATTTCAGTACAAAACTAGAAAAAATAAGAAAACTTCAATAGGGCTTCGCTTTCCGCTTGAGTAAGCGAAGCAAATTTTGTTAAGGAATAAAAACTCATGCAGTATCAGTCATGATAACATTGGTTTATTTGATTTAATGGGTCATCATAAAATAGTTTTTGTAACAGTTACACTTTTCATGAGAAATCCCTAACATTATTTTCTAACTGCACATCAAATCAATTTTGTTTTTGTATTGTTTTGCCAAGGTAAAGGAGATAATATTGTGAGGGTGAAAGCATAGTTAGATTAAATCCACATGAATGCAAAGCAAAACATCATTTCCTCTTCTCCTTTGATTTCCATTGAAATTTTGAGACAGCCATCCCAAAACAAAAGACGCCTCTGAATTCTAAGTAATATTATTCAAAGTTTGGACAGACTTCGTAGTGAAAGTTTGTTTAAAGTGCTTATAGAATATTCGCAGCTGCTGAAGAAATTCTTCTACAAGATGTTTTAGTAATTGTCTATTATATTTTTTTCTTTTTCAAATGCAGTTTTAAATCAGCGGTGTGTAACACTTTGAAGATACCTAGCATTCTCCGTGAATTTTTTTTCGGATGGGAGCGAATTCAAATGACTGTAGTAGTCTCAGGAAAAATTGAAGAAACATGCTCTTTCTATGGTCATTCCTCAGAAAAATCGACATTTCTAGTACTATAAACTTAGAATTACCTATAACTGATGTAAGAAGGAGCCAATGGACACGGTCAAAACATTAATCTTCACAGGAAAACCAGTTTTTGTTAGTTATGTACCCCATTACATAAATGGCTGTCTGAGTAACGAACGCTCAGGGGTAGGTGAAATTGTGTGCAAACCCTATCGCAAAAAAAAAAAAAAAAAAAAAAAAAATAGAGGTAATTTACAGTTCCAGTAAGTAACAATTCAGGTAAAATATTGTGTTCCGTATTTGGTTACCTTCAGATGTCCAAATCTGATCGCTATTTTACGTGGTAATTTGGTATGGGTTAAAATGACAGCCTTCATTAAATAATTAACCAATTAACCCCATATGGCTGCAGCCATTTCAAGGATATATAAGAAAATATGTACATAGTATAGAGAGGACACCTTTTCGAAATAATGTGAATTATGATAAGGAGTTCTGATAAGAGTGAAGCACTCACCCAAAGAAATGTGACGTCAGATGCAAGAAGTCAGTTGCTAAAGCAGATAGAAATATAAATGAAAAATCAAAAAGATTTCTATTAGAGCAAAAGCTCCACGAAGATTTAAAATAAGACGAAAAGATTGGAATGCAATAGATTCCGTGCCTAAAGAAAGGAGAATGTAGAAAAGTGGAAATCATTCACTCACAGCTTTGTGGAAGGTGAGACAGCAATCAGTTGACATTTCATTGATAACCCTCCACCCTGATTCTGTCACTCTTCAGACTTTAGTTCAGCGAACTTTTGACGAATCCTTTGTGGCTTATACATCCAATAATTTCTTTTGTTCACTCGGACATCTTTCAAAAGCAGGATATACATTATATCACAGACAAGAAAACAATGTCGTTTCCACTCCTTGGGTACGATTTTACTTGCTTGAGGCCTTGATCAATCAACCCGCACAGTGCTACAATATTTTTTTTATTTCCGTTGATATGATACCTTTCTCTTTATAGTTTTCTTATTTTTATCTCTCCTCTCTCTCTCTCTTCTCTCTTTCTCTCTCTCTCTCTCTCTCTCTCTCTCTATATCTATATCTATATATATATATATTATATATATATATATATATATATATATATATATATATATATATATATATATATATATATATACGCCTATATATATATATATATATATATATATATATATATATATATATATATATATATATATATATATATATATATATATATATATATATATATATATATATATATTATATATTATATATATATATATATATATTTTATTCTTTACTTTTTTTATTCTTTACTTTATTTCTTGAAGTCTAAGGGCTCCAGCAGAAATGCAGCATAGAGAAAAATTACAGAAGTATAAAAAAACAATGCCTGAGAAATACAACAGAAAAACAATAGCAACAAGTAATAAAAAGTAACTGTCTTTCTGTATAAAAAATAATACCTATTGTTTTCGTTTTATTATTTTGTATTTCATGTTAGCATCATCATTTACAGAAGTAAAATGCTAACAAAAGTAATATATAATAAAATTTACTTGTTATCACAATGTATGAATTACGAAAATGCTTCGCGCTAAAAAATAGTTTTTTGACAATGCAGAAGAGTACTGCTCATTACCATTTTGCATTAATGATAATTAATGCCACGAACCGCCGGTGTAATTAGACCTTTATATCAAATCCATTACGAAAAAACCTTAAACTCATCAAAAAATATTTTCAATAAGTAATCCTCAGTACAAAATTATTATTATTATTATTATTATTATTATTATTATTATTATTATTATTATTATTATTATTATTATTATTATTATTATTATTATTAATTTTGTCGAGAGTGTCACCAAATATATTTTTTAATAGTAATTAGCTGCTGACAGAGAAGCAAATATTCCATGATATTTAATTGTATATGTTTTCAAATAAGTACCAAATGATAACAGAGAGAGAGAGAGAGAGAGAGAGAGAGAGAGAGAGAGAGAGAGAGAGAGAGAGAGAGAGAGAGAGAGAGTAGCAGCCCTTCGCTCTTACGAAGATATAAAAGAGAAATTATAAGAGATGGAATTACAAAAGGTTTCCCAGAAGCCACAGGACTTTTAACTTGTTGTTAGGGAATCGAAGCTAATATTAAAACAAAGGCATCTTTGCTACCTGACAATATTTGACAGTCACAGGGACTAAGTCTGAGTTATAGACAAGATAAAATTCTCGCCTGACAACAACTGCAGAAAAATGGCTTCGTGAAAATACCTCAAGTTGCTCCGGACACTTTTATCTGACGTCATGTACCAAGGGAAAATAAAACTATGACAGGAAACAGATAAACGAACAGTTAGTGACAGCCCGAAAATAACTTGAATTTAAATATCCAAAGAATGACTGCGTCACTTTATTCTGCAGTCTCTTTCGTAATTGCTTTTCCACATCATTCATGGTTAGGCAATAATTATTGACAATTACCAAACAGTGTCTGAATGACTATTGTGTGCATCAAAGAGGTAAAGTAAAAATAGTCTGGCGAAAAACTGTGTGAATAGAATTTTTACATTACATTACATTAACGAGAATCCTTTTTAAAATAGTAGTAGTAGTATATGTATGTATATATATATATATATATATATATATATATATATATATATATATATATATATATATATATATATATATATATATATATATATATATATATATATATATATATATAAATTATATAGGTGTGTGTGTGAGTATGTGTGTGTGGGTGTGTTTGTGTGTGTGTATGTATGTATGTATGTATGTACTTATATAGCATATACTGTATACTATATCTAGGCCAGAGAAATTGGCGACAAATTATTCGAATAAAAATGATTTTCACTCGTTCCAAAGAGAGAGAGAGAGAGAGAGAGAGAGAGAGAGAGAGAGAGAGAGAGAGAGAGAGAGAGGGAGGGAGAGGACAGTCCCCCCGAACTTGATTTGCGTGACGGTTTACAAACAAATGAAAAACCTGTCTCCAGTTTGCCTGACTGCTGGATGAACAGACATACCTCTGCAGTATGCAGTTGTTCTCAAATGTTAAAAAAAAAAACAGACGGTTTTAGTCAAGATAATCGTATGTTGACTTGCAGTAGGTCGCATGCTTTCATTTCCTTGCACAATAAAATCATTTTGTGTTATTCTTGGTAACACTTAGTGGTTCATTAAGTTTTTGTCAATATTTACTTTTAGTGATCAATAGATACTTCACCTACTTTCAGTTATTGATTATTGAGAGTATAATTGGTTGTCTATGGCTCGAGGTACAGGAATTTTCTGATTTATTCTTAAAGAGTTCGTAACCATTAGTGGTATTAATCAGTCGAGTGAGATTTTCAGTAAATAGTGGTATTAAAATGGAAAATCTAATTTCATAAAGAATGTATCATAATGCAATTAGTGTCTTCAGACAAAGAAAAAACCTATCCATATTATTTTTAGAATTAGTTTGGTTATCCTGCAGAAGATTTGGTTTAATTCCGTGCGTCATCCCACTCCGAACGTTCCTAAATTACCTTTCTCTTCCAGTATTTCTTTTATTAATAATACAACTTTTTATAAAGAACTCCAAGCTCTAATACCTGGCCATCTCCCTGCCGTGAAAATACAAATTGTAACCCACAAACCCACTGACTATCGGCAGCCTTTTCAACTTAAAAAGCTGTTTGGACCCAGTAATGACCTCGTGTGTTATTTATAAGTTTACTTGTCCTCTATGTAATCGAGGAATGTACTGTATATAAGATCCACACATAGGTTACATAAGTTTCGAATCGCCAGCCATAGGGCTGTCAGCAACAGAACTGGCACTAAATTTACAAGATCCCGACTTTTCAAACTTTAGGGATCATGGCGATATTTGTAAATATTTAGTTCAATAAAGAGTTTAAGGTTTTGGGGAGAGCCTCTAACCATCAGCTTTTAACAAATGAATCATTGTTTGTTTAGGAAAAACTTGTCCCCTCACTGAACACCCAAGCCACGCCTACAGTACACTCATTCCCTCTCGTGAACTGTTACGTCTTCTTCCGGTCCTTCCTCTGCCTCCACACCCAATGGTTGTTCCTTACTCATGTTTCTAGCTGCTTTTGTCTTATTGTATGTAATTTATTATATTTTTTGTATTAATTAGGCATTAATACCTTTCTAGCTTGATAATTATGCTTGCTGGTTGGCTTCTGAAAGTTGCAACTACAGTAAATATGACTTACTTGACCTATTGGTGTGCTTCACCTGTCTTCGTTGTATTGTTGGGTTTTGAGAAACCTCCGTCTGTTAAATATAAATATATATATATATATATATATATATATATATATATATATATATATATATATATATATATATATATATATATATATATATATTATACAAACACACACACACACACACACACACACACACACACACACATATATATATTATATATATATATATATATATATATATATATATATATATATATATATATATATATATATAATTATATATATATATATATATATATATATATATATATATATATATATATATATATATATATATATATATATATATATTGTATTATGCCTTCTTAATAATATGGTATTCTTAAGTTCTGTTGTACTTTTTGTACTTTCTGTGTTTAGACTTTCTTCATATGCGTTCTGCGATTTCAAAAGCGTTAATGATTTTTATCAAAATATGTTAAAATATTTTTCGTATGAACGTTCTCTTCTTATCAATATTTTTATAAATATATATTTTCAGAATAATTTTAATTTATATTTATTTGTTCATACACACATGAAAGCTTTACGTGAGGTTGAGAATGGGGACCTCATATACTTTCGTGTTCAGAGAGAGAGAGAGAGAGAGAGAGAGAGAGAGAGAGAGAGAGAGAGAGAGAGAGAGAGAGAGAGAGAGAGAGAGAGAGAGAAATGATTAAAGTCGAGATATTGTTTGTTATTGATATCAACCAATATACACAAGTACAATAACACGCCAAAATAGAAAAAAAGCAGAAAAGTTATTCTGTTTATAAAAGTAAAATCAAATCTATTCATGCTTGTACAGGACCAAAATAATCACAACTATATTTGTTCTGGTTATTTTTCTTTATGACATGTTGATAGGTAATATCCAAAATTGGATAGAATAATGAGTTCCTATTAAATTTTAATTTCTCATGGATGATGTAAAAAACATTTTTTTTTATTTATGTACCTTTTAACATATGAGTTTTGTATTCACTTTTTTTATGAATGAAAAGAAAAACTATTTTTGTAATTTATTCACCTTAAGAAATATGAATTTTGTATAGGATTTCTCATGAATGAAGAAAAATCTTTATTTTTGTAATTTACATTCTTTGTGACATACGAGTTTTTTTGTGAATTCTTTATGAACGAAAACCTTTATGTTTCTAACTCAGTAGCCTTTTAGATACAAGGCCTTGCGTTCTGCACAACAGCAGGCAGTTTGAATAGGGGGAAATCGAGAGCCAAATCCGTCCTGATATCCTAAACAGCCTTTGTTCCGAGAGCAGCAGTTAATGAGTTGTTCTAAAGCGCAGTGGAAGAGAGAGAGAGAGAGAGAGAGAGAGAGAGAGAGAGAGAGAGAGAGAGAGAGAGAGAGAGAGGAGAGAAATCGAGTGACGACGGAGGAAAGCGGAATTATAAAGTTGAAATGATTGAAGTTCAGGGCGAGATGGGGGGAGGGGGAGATGCCTTTTCCTGGCGAAAGGAAGAAGTAGGAGAAACGGTTGCTCTGAAACGTATTCTCGCTGACGGAGGATTAAGTTCATAAATAGAGGGGAGAGATAACGAAAGAACTGAGCGAAGCAAAAGGGGATGAAGCCGGCGCACTTATAGGAATACATGTTAGACACATGGAAGGAAGGATAAAGTTGCAGGGAACAAGTTTATGCGCAAAAGAGAATAAAATGCTGGAAGGATTATAAGCCATAATTGGAAAATGGCCTGATCATGGAAGTTAAATGTGATACGCCATAAGCTTTGTAGAGATTCGTTGATTATGTACTATCTAAATGGAATGTTCGCTCTCTCTCTCTCTCTCTCTCTCTCTCTCTCTCTCTCTCTCTCTCTCTCTCTCTCGTGTTTTCCTAAGAAAATATAAATAATATTCTCTTGATGAAGTAAAGATAAGTAAGCGATTCATATTATTCATTCAATCATGAAAATAGATAACATACTCGATATTGCCTATAAGCAAGAGCTTAATTTGTAAAATTCCAACACAGATTGGTGTATATTACAAGCTCTACGGATTTATGCGTCGAGCAGCCGATTTAATTAATAAGATTAGTTTCCCTCCGGACAGTCCACTAATGGGTTTACCCTCAGGCGTAAAATACATATTGCACTTGCATTTCGCCACAATTCAAAATTCATATAAAAATTAAGTTTCAAAAAGAATTTACAAAATTTACGAACAAGTATTTATAAAATTAAACAGAAGTTAACTCTGCTTCACTTGGTAGGAAAGATAATGATTTCATCTGCAAGCAGTTTTGAAGTAACTTCCTAACATGCCTCATTCATACTGTTCCATTTGGTTATTTGAAAACTTAAAATAACACACGATAAGAGTTGCACAAATCTACATTAATTACTATTTTTAAAAACTTTGGCTGTTTTTAACGTCTGAAACTTAATTAGTATAATAGAATATATTCTAACTGTAGTAGCTTTAACAGATGCTGCCATCCGACACTGACATTACAAATCAATAGAAATTTGATAAGTGTGAATTCTTGAATTTTTGTTTTAAATCATGTCTTATATTACAAATACTACTTGATAAAATAAGACTGGAACATAAAGGGAGTAATTTTAAGAATCATGAGGCTTTGAACAATTTTTTTAAGTGAAAAAATAGTTTTCAGCTCACTCAAGAAAGTGAAGTACGCCCAGTTTCAACACCTTGGTCCCACCTTCAATCTCAAGTGTCCTTCCTGAGGATTCAGGTGAACGCGCGCGTGCTAAATACACCATCAGTAATGTGAAAATGATAAATAGAGTATTACGAAGCGCAATGAAGTTCAAGGGAAGGGGCTGGACACAAAGGCAAGCTGTAAATTCTATAAATAAATATATCAGTGAATTTGGGCAATCACCAAATCTCATTAGGAGTTTTCCTTCGTAAAACTTGAAAAACAAACTTGTGAAAACTGCAAAGCTTCTTCTCGCTCCCAGCACCAGAAAATTTGCAAAACTCAAACGTTAACGTTATTTATACTTGTTTTTTCTTCATATTTATTTTACACGGAGCTATTTGCAGGTGTTACTGATCCATTGCAATCTTAAACTATTTCACCTAGCGCTGGATGAGTTAGATTTTTGCATTTCCATATTTTTTTAAAATTGACATTATTACGAAGACACTTGACTCAAAGTCCTCTAGTGATATGAAACTAGATTTAAGATGAAGTGAATCATATCATCTCCGTTATGGGAATGAATTCATAATGTTGAGCAAACTCTACTTTATGGAATGTAGGTGATAAAGTTTGTAAAACTCTCCTTTATATAGAATTAAGTCTTAATGATATATATATATATATATATATATATATATATATATATATATATATATATATATATATATATATATATATATATATATATATATATATACACACACAGTATATATGAGTGTGTGTGTGTGTTGTATATGCAGCTGCACAAAGAGAGGGGAAATGAAACAGTTGATGTAAATCCTTACGTTTGTTACAGTTTCATATATATATATATATATATATATATATATATATATATATATATATATATATATATATATATATATATATATATATATATATATATATATATATATATATATATATATATATATATATATATATATATATATATATAGTATATATATATATATATATATATATATATATATATATATATATATATATATATATATATTTATACATACATATATATATATATATATATATATATATATATATATATATATATATATATATATATATATATATATATATATGATATATATATATATATATATATATATATATATATATATATATATATATATATATATATATATATAATATATATATATATAATTATAACATTAAATGAAATGATAACAATGAAATATTTTCTGGTGTGTTCGTTGTATTTGTTTTCATTTTAGATGTGAAACAATGTATGCATTTCATTTCATGATATACTCAGTCAGTACTTCATACTTTTTTCTTGTTTTTGTTGGGAAGGAGGCCCTGTTGCTGAGAAAAGTGGAATATAAAACTTAGAACCCTGAAATAAATTTTTCAAGAAGTATTCAATATATTTTAGTGGCTGGCCCATGTCCTTTTTCCCCACAAAAGCGTAAAAGAGAACGCAGTAATTTACATTAAACGTTATTACCTTCCTACCAAGGTAAGAAAATGTAATATAAAATGGTTCTCTGCCTTCATTCTTAGAGAGAGAGAGAGAGAGAGAGAGAGAGAGAGAGTCTACTTTATAACAGAAAAAGGTAAGCCTTGATGTAAAAAACTGGAGGTGACAAGTTTATTGGAATTTCTATATTTTTTGGAGAAATGTAAAACAATAAACTCTTTTACGGTAAACTTTGTCCATTTCGTAGAAATGATAACAATGAAATAGTTTTTGTTTGCTTCGCTGTGCTTTTTTTTTTATTCGTTTACGGAGTTAAACAAAATATATTGGCAGTTGATATCCCCTCTATGGTATACTCATGCAGTCCTTTTTTTCTGTTGTAGTTTTTTACAGGGTTGCTTAGAATAGTAAGTATAAACCTAACATCCAAAATTTTGTCTTGCAAGAAATGTGCAGTGTATTATAGTGGCCATGGTCTTTTCCCTTTAACAGCGAAAAGGAAAAAGTAATTTAGATCAGAGTTCGCCACCTCTCTGGAAAGGTGATATTTAATACCGAAAATGGCCCCCTGCCCTTACTCTTTTAGAGACAGACAGGCAGAAAGTTAAAATAAAAGACAAGGAATTCATTACGGACACACACAGACACTCCTGCGCATTTACAAAAGCATTTGCACAAAACATATACTATATATATATATATATATATATATATATATATATATATATATATATATATATATATATATATATATATATATATATATATATATATATATATATATATATATATACATATATATATATATATATATATATATATATATATATATATATATATATATATATATATATATATATATATATATATATATATACATTTTGATAAAGAATCAAGAACTGAGTCTCCAGCCTTCTTCAAATTCCATTCCAAATTGTTTTCACGTGATCGGCCGAGTCCCCTTGACTTCATTTAGATCTGATCCATTTCCGAGTAATTCCATCTTATTTCCTTCTCCCTGTTATGT
Organism: Macrobrachium rosenbergii; assembly: GCF_040412425.1. NCBI lineage: Eukaryota > Metazoa > Arthropoda > Malacostraca > Decapoda > Palaemonidae > Macrobrachium > Macrobrachium rosenbergii. Next base: position 57,164,274 of record NC_089747.1, read on the forward strand.
GAAGGTTTTCGCATAATCATTTCGGTTTCCTCATTAATTCATATTCAGAAGCGGAAGGCCACGAATTTCATTTCCATCCTCTGTCGGAAATCCCTTTTCTCCAGTCCTGATTCCCCAATTAAATGAAAGAGCCGCTTGTAGACTTTGTTCTGCCAAGTTGTGTGCATTAACACTCTTCCTCCGGTCCCAGTTGATCAAAAGGTTTTTGTAATGTCGGAGAGACTGCTTATAAGATCTTCTGAAGAAATGAGCCAGCCGTGTTCAACGATAAAATGATTCAAATGCTGAATTAAACATCAAACGTTACGAGAACGGTCCTAAAATGGTTTGATTGGTTGGTCTGAGGCTAAATATATCCTTGTTCGTTAATTTAAAATTTAAATAACTACCTATGTTCAGAGGATAATAACACACCTGAGTTCTATTGTTTGTGAATGTGTCTGAGTGCTCGATTCTACACTCAGAGATCCAGTAAAACATAACACAAAAATATCTTTAATTTTCATTTTATATAAAGAAAAAACATTATCCTAACAACCATGAAATGAAGTTGGCTATGAAAAAAAAAACGATATATATATATATATATATATATATATATATATATATATATATATATATATATATATATATATATATATGTCTGTGTGTATGTGTATGTGTATACACACACACGTATATATATATATATATATATATATATATATATATATATATATATATATATATATATATATATATATATATATATATATATATATATATATATAATGTTTTTAATTTTAAAATGGACTTATTTTTTAATAGAAACGAGTCCCTGAAAAAAAGAAAGAATACAAGAATTGTGACAAACATCCATCGTCTCATAATCGCCATTCCTGCCATTTGCACAAGAGAGAATTCCTGAACTCTGAGCGCATACAATGTCAGCAGAGGAGAGGACATTACTGGGGCTGGGGTATGATTCGGGTCCTTGTGGGTCCTGAAAGAGATTTTAATTAAAGAGGGAAGTTCTTTATCTCTATTTGGAGGTTAATATTTGAAGTGAAACTATAAGGAGATGGGTGAAGGTATAGTATTTCACAGGCAAAGCGTATGCTAGAGAGTATAAAGACTAAATTTTTATATTCTCATGATATTATCTTTAAAATGTATATCATTCCATGATTTTGATATATTTACTGTTCTAGTTGTTGTGTATTCTGTATATTAGTATTAGTTATATATATGAATGTCTTTGTAATGTCAAATCTCACAAGAGTTTATGATTTAGATAAGTTAACAGTGTAATTTAGAATGAGTAATATCTTCCTCGATAATAGCATAATAGCAGGAGAGAGAGTTTAATTTAGACCAGATGTTGTAGCTGTCATTGAAATCACTTTGTTTTGAGTTGAGAAGGGTGCTTGTTTTCTGTTAGATTCGCGTGTTGACAAGCGAGAGATAACAGTCGAGTCGTGTTAAGATTTCATTAAAAGCTTTGTCCCATATGATTTTCTGGTAAAGACGTGTACCTTTTCGAGAAATATGAATGAGTTGTTGCCCCGAAGCACATGGCAATTGCATCATGCTTAAGATTACATTGCTCTGATCACGTAATGTTCTGATTGCGTCCCATATGATTTTCTGTTCGAGTCATGTGTGCTTTTTTGAGTAAAAGCACGTCTCAATCGATTACGACATGTTTTTTAAGATTGCAGTTCAAAACGTTTTTCCTTAATAATGACGTCATCTGATTGTTTCATTTTTTATTGGAATAATAAAGTTTGCTCATTCTGATATCCGAGACCGTTCGTTTGGTACCCTCTCTCTCTCTCTCTCTCTCTCTCTCTCTCTCTCTCTCTCTCTCTCTCTCTCTCTCTCTCTCTCTCTCTCTCTCTTCAAAAATTATTAACATTAAATATTTGTGTGGCCATTAATATTAATTTTAGCTTTTAAGATCTGATAACATAGTAAAAGAGTGTGTATTCATAACAGTGCCTATCAAAATTGTGCTTTGTGAATCTCAAGCAGCTGCATTTCGGGTGATTTTGTGAAAGCTGTCACAAACTTGTGTAACGTAAAGTAAATTTTACTTATTATTATCATGGTATAATAAGGTGTATCAAGGAATTTTTGCCTTAGTGAAATAGTTTTTGGTAAATCTTTTGTGCATTTCTGTGTATTCTTGTGTTTGCAATCTCTTAATTTTACACATTTTATATAGTGGTGATTTACATTTATTTACTTAGCAATTTAAGTATTTCATAATAATTTAACATTGCATTCTTGGCTTAATTTTCATTTACTACGATTGTCTTTTCAAATCTTGAGTAATTCTTGGTAATTTAAATTTGCTTGATTGATTTAATTTTTTGATAAATTAACCTTTATAATTTCACTCAAGAGACAATGAAATTTTGTGTTGTTTTCAAGTAATAGTAAATTTTTTCAGATTGTGAATTCTAATTATAAATTTTGATTTTAAAATTAAATTTTTGTATTTGAAATTTTTTAAAAACAGTGTTTCATTGAATTTATTGACTACCAGTGAATAAGATTAATTGTGTGCATAAGGCAAAGTGATAACATGTTTTGTTCCTTTAGTTTTCCTGAAGTGAATTAAGACCAGGGAAACAGTTAAATTTGTTTAATGAAGTGATGCCCTTTTACTTTAGTATATTTCTTGTTTAATTGTTGATACATCATAAACCTAGTTTGATTTTTCATGTGATTAATAAACTTTTTAAGGGATCCCTGTTAACTTTAGAGTATTCAGCCCCAATTTTTAATGTTATGAAAGTTCAGGTATCTGGCTGAAGTGAGGTAGATTTTTGAATTCTGTGATTAGTTGTGTAATAACCAGGTACTTGGAACACATGGTAACAGTGTATATATATTTTCATGATGTTGCCTTGTAATACGTATATCCTCCTATAATTTTGACATATTTACTTTTTTCATGTGTTATGTTTAATGATAATGATCGTTGAAGTGTCATATTTGGTTTGGCATCAGATCTCAAAAGAACTTGATTAAGTTACTTGATAGCGTAATTTAGAATTGTTATTATAATTTTAATAGTAACGTAATTTAGAACGAATATCTTTCTTGGTAAAAGCGTAGTATGTGAACACGTGTGTGTGTCCACCAGGGCTTGTTTCATTTCAGTTGTCATCAGTTGAGATAAGAGGGAACGCTTTGTTTTGGGTTAGCGATGACAGGTTTGCAAAACAAACGCCGATTCGTCCCATACGGGCTCAAGACGAGTGATTTCATGTTGTTACATGCGTTGTTCGAGTCACGTATGCCACTTGGAGAGAAAGAATACATGTCCTGATCAATTACGTCATGTTTTGTAAGATTGCGTTCAAAACGTTTTGCTGGGATGACGTAACTTTCTTCTAGAAGCTTCTCCATTGTATCTCGCTTTCAAAATGCTTTAATGACGTCACTTCCCTGCTTCTAGAAGCTTCTTTAGTATCTCGCACCCAAAATGCTTTAATGACATCACGTAATTGTTTCACTGTTACTGGAATCCTAAAATTTGTTTCATTCTGATTTCTGAGACCAGTCGAGTTGGTTCTCGTCTCTCTCTCTCTCTCATTCCTAATTAGGAAGAGATTACTTTTAACGTAATTTTTTGTGGTCACTTTTTACATTAACTTTTGAGATCTGAATTTAGCAAAGTTATTTAGTTCGTAACGGCGCCTGGTAAAAAAGTGAGTATTGTGTAACGCAGCTGCAGCAAGTGATTTACAGAGGTTTTCACAAGTTGTGTAAGGTAACGTGATATTTTACTTATTGATACCATGGTATGATAAGTTGGGAAGTTGTGGTATGATAAGTTAGGAAATTTTGAACAAGTGAAATCATTATTGGTAAATTTTATGTGTATTTTTGTGTGTTTTTCTATTTACAATTTCTTTATATTTTCACATTTTTTTATGTTTGTGATGTAACATTTATTTACATAGCATTTTAAATATTTCTTGGTAATTTAACATTGCATACGTAATTTAACATTGCGTATTTGATTTTGATATCTCATGTGTTAAGATTTTCTTTTTAAGTCTTGAGTAATTCTTGATAGTTTAAATTTTGCTTGATTAATTTAAATTCCTGATAAAGTTTTTGTGAATTAGTTTTGTTTCATAATTTAATTCAAGAATTAATTGAGTGTTGTGTTATTTACAAGTAACAATAAATTTTTCAGATTGTGAATTCTAATTAATTGTGAATTCTAATTATAAACTTTGAATTTGAAAATAAATTTTTAGAAAAACAGTGTTTCATTTATTGATCACCAGTGAATAGGATTGATTATGTGTGGATAAGGCAAAGTGATAAACATGTTTTGTTCTTTTAGTTTTGCTAAAGTGAATTAAGACCAGGAGACAGTTAGAGTTTTTGATGGAGTGATGCCCTTTTACTCTAGAAGATTTCTAGTTTAATTTTTTATACCTCACATATATTCTGATAGACTTAGTTTGATTTTTCAAGTGATTGATAAATAAGTTTTTTCTTAAGGGATCACTGTTACCTTTAGAGTACTCAGTCGTAGCGATTAATGTTATGAGAGTTCAGGTATCTGGCTGAAGTGAGGTATATTTTTGAATTTTGAGATTAGTTGTGTAATAACCAGGTACTTGATACGCATCGTGACAATATATATATATATATATATATATATATATATATATATATATATATATATATATATATATATATATATATATGTGTGTGTGTGTGTGTGTGTGTGTAAATTTCTGACTCACGTCAGGATTGAACCCAGGTCTTTCAGGTGGAAGGCAAGGGCGCTATCCACTAGGCCATACAAGTCTAAAAAGTTGGAACCTGAGCAACTGCACCCAAGGAAATACCTGGGCAAGCTAACTGCTTGCATACCAGCGAGTTTTCCCCAACCTCCCGACTCAGCAATGACCCAATGCTAAGTCGGGAATTTGGGGAAAACTCGCTGGTATGCCAGCACTTAGCTTGCCCAGGTAATTCCTTGGGTGCAGTTGCTCTCAGGTTCCAACTTCTTTTAGACTTGTATGGCCTAGTGGATAGCGCCCTTGCCTTCCACCTGAAAGACCTGGGTTCAATCCCGACGTGAGTCAGAAATTTATTTCTGTTCCACACGTGATTGTGTGTTGATTATTTCTATATATGTGTGTGTGTGTGTATGTTTTTTGTATGAGTGTGTGTATGGCCTACACACTCATAAGTCTGTTATTTCTCACATATAATTACATCAGCGATATCTTGTGGATGATATAGTAATACACTCTGCTTGTTCTTTAAAGCGTCTCGTGTCTATTTACTAATTACCATTGAAGTAAAATTACAGAGAGAATTTCAAGAATAGAATTAACAGTGGTTATTTTAAGACTCCGATGCTTTTATTTGGAATACGCATCTGAATTTATAAACAGCCATACACTTGGACACGGAATGTGTGTTCGAAACTGATATAAAAAAAAATACTGCAGTCAATTACAAAGCAGTAACCATCTTCCAGTTTACGTATATATATTATAAACTCTCAAGAATATTGTTTCCTTCCATTGTTATATAAAATATTTTATGAGACTCAAAGATATTCCATTCTAAATATGTAAATCAAAAGCAATGCTGATTATGAGAAAATAAAATAAAAAAGTGGAAATCTTAAGACTGCATCAACAAATGGATAACATTTCCTGCAATTGCACCAAAAGAGAGATTTCATGTCCGTCATGACACTTACAGCTGCACTTCAAAATCTGCCACGAAATAGCGTCTTAATCCCTTTAGGCTAAGTTCACCTCATTAATAAACCACATTACCACACGAGATCTACCTTCGTGGAGCAGTCCAAATTCAAATTCAACTTTCAGGTGAACCTTGAAAACCAAATCAGTGGGAGTCCTTCCATGAGCAGGCTGATCAATTTGGAAACAAGAATGATGTTTCACAGTCGTTGACTCCATTAATTAAGAATATCAACGTTTCCTAGACGCTTTTAGTCATCAGATTTATCTTATATTTATCAAATGGCTCGTTGAATGTATGTATACTTTTCCTAAAAGTATACATATTTACATACACATGCACAGATGTCATGTGCGTATTGAAAATATAATCGCCTGTATGTTTGAAAATCTTTGAACTGTAAAGTTATATCCTTGCCGTGTAGGTCTTGAGGTACTGCGAGATGTAATTCTCGAAGCTACTCATTATGTTGAAATTTTTATGAATATTTTATTTTTGTCAAAATTATTCGCAAGGAAGAGAGAAGACGCAGTTAGTCTGGTTTTCCTTCGTACATCGAACTATTTGTCAAAAAAAGAATATACAGTGAAACTGAAAGAGAAATAGTATTGTGCATATCATAAAATACTCTTCATGAATATTACAGTTTTTAAAAGTTTTAGTGTTTAATACACAGATACTTGCATGCACATATATGTATAATATATATATATATTTATATATATATATATATATATATATATATATATATATATATATATATATATATATATATATATATATATATATATATATATATATATATATATATTTATATATATATATATATATATATATATATATATATATATATATATATATATATATATACATATATATATATATATATATGTGTGTGTGTCCATATATATATATATATATATATATATATATATATATATATATATATATATATATATATATATATATATGAAAATAAGAGGCCCATAAAACACTATTTAAACGTTGAAACCATATATTTCAGGCACTTGTTTCTGTGCCCCTGTTCACTGGTAGAATATGGACAGGTGGAAAGGTACAATGGTATATATACAAAAACATGAAGAGTGTGGCCTTAGGCCTCCGATGTTAAGGAGGTGGCGTTTCTTAAGAAGGAGAGATTGACCAAATTCCCTAGTGGTTTTGGCCTCATTAGCTCCCGTTTGGCGATGGATCTGGCGGTCGCGTTTCTTGGGTCATCCTCCTCAAAGGGGTCCGAGGATTAAGGTGTCAATGGCGTCCGATTTCCAATGTCCTCCTGACAGGTTCATATTGTTGGTTTGATTGATGATAGCAGATTCCAACATCTTTCTTTTGTACGGACAGCTACTCTTGAAAACCAACTCCGCTCCACTCCAGTTAATGACATACCCTGTATTTCTAATATGTAGGAAAATTCCCGAACTCTCCGAAGCGTAACGTACTGATCTTTTGTGCTCTGTTATTCTTTGCGAGAGCGATCTACCTGTCTCGCCTACATAAATGTCATGACAATTACTACACGGTATCTTTATGTAGGCGAGACAGGTAGATCGCTCTCGCAAAGAATAACAGCACAAAAGATCAGTACGTTACGCTTCGGAGAGTTCGGGAATTTTCCTACATATTAGAAATACAGGGCATGTCATTAACTGGAGTGGGGCGGAGTTGGTTTTCAAGAGTAGCTGTCCGTACAAAGAAAGATGTTGGAATCTGCTATCATCAATCAAACCAACAATATGAACCTGTCAGGAGGACATTGGAAATCGGACGCCATTGACACCTTAATCCTCGGACCCCTTTTGAGGAGGATGACCCAAGAAACGCGACCGCCAGATCCATCGCCAAACGGGCTAATGAGGCTTAAAAACCACTGGGAATTTGGTCAATCTCCTCCTTCTTAAAAACGCCACCTCCTTAACATCGGAGGCCTAAGGCCACACCTTCATGTTTTTGTATATATACCATTGTAACTTTCCACCTGTCCATATTCTACCAGTGAACAGGGCACAGAAACAAGTGCCCGAAATATATGGTTTCAACGTTTTAAATAGTGTTTTATGGGGCCTTCTTATTTTCATATATATATATATATATATATATATATATATATATATATATATATATATATATAAACAACCATAAACAACCTACCTAATAATAAATCGCCCGGCTGAGATGGTCTGCCTGCTGAAGCTTTCAAATTCTGCCATCCGATAATTTACATTTTGCTAGCTGCCCTGTTCAATGCGTGCATAATTCACCAGTTTCTCCCAGACTCCCTACGCTTAGTTCACTTAATAACATTAATAAAAAACAAGCTAAAGGATGCAGCTGACCCTGGCAGTTATCGCCCGATTGCAATTACTACAGTTGTGTCGAAGATACCTGAGTCCGTTCTTCTAGTGAGGCCTCTCCTTTCTACACACTGCTGACAACCAGTTCGGCATTAAAGCAAACCACTTAACCGACACCTGCATCTACATCTTGAAAGAATTGATGAACTATTACCTATCATCAGCCTCGCCTGTTTTTCTATGTTTTGTAGATGTGAGAAAAGCATTTGGCAGAGTAAAGTACCTGAAGGTCTTCCTGAAGCTGCACAAACGAGGCACACCTCTATATATAATTGGCATTTTATGTTGTTGGTTCCCCACACAGCAATTCTGTGTCAAATGGGGTAACGTACTGTCGTACACCTTTGGCTCCCTATACGGGCTCCGGCAAGGGGGCATTCTCTCTCCATACCTGTTTAACACGTACACAGATGCCCTGAATGTCAAACTGAACTCACTTCCAATCGGATGCACTATCAACGAAACAGCAATAAACAACCTCTGTTACGCCGACGATATGGTTCTGATTTCCCCATCAGTGCAAGGTCTCCAGCGACTCATCGACACCTGCCGCCAATATGCAGAGGAATTTGATATTACAACGAAACCAAGTCCCAGTGTATGTCGCTGCTCCCGAGATCGCTTAAGCATATTGCAGAACCACAAATTTTCCTCGGAAAACATCGCCTGGAATTTGTGCATGAATTTCCGTATTTGGGCCACATTATAAAGAACGATCTAAAAGATGCGGCAGACACAGAACAGAGGCGTCGTAAACTATGTGCAACTGGCAACATGATTGCAAGGAGGTTTGCCTTCTGTCACCGAGACACGAAACTGCTGCTCTTCCGTTCGTACTGCTACAGTATATATGGGTGTTCCCTTTGGACGAACTATATCCGTGAGACCATGAGACGTATCACTGTTGTTCACAAAGACATTCTGGGACACCTCACAAACACTCCTCGCTATCATTCGCCACGCAGATGTTGATAAAAAACCGCCTGGATAGTTTGAAAATCAGTGTGAGGCGAACAATGTCCAGTCTGACGACCCGACTGAGAAACTGCAGCAATTTGCTCATACAAAGCATCCTAATCAGTGAGGCAAGAAGATCTAAATTGTGGGAAAGATGGGATATTAGGCGTCTATTCCTTAAATGACTTATTCTCTATTTTTTCAGTTATGAAGTGTCATCTCCAGAATTTGTTATTATTATTATTATTATTATTATTATTATTATTATTATTATTATTATTATTATTATTATTATTATTATTATTATAAATCCATTGTAACATATTCTTGGTACTGAAGTCAAATAACATTCTTTCACACTGCTAAAAATACTACATAGAATGAAGATACACAAATACA
>NC_089747.1:57181240-57203740 GCF_040412425.1 Macrobrachium rosenbergii
GCTCTTTTCACCCAGAACTTCAAAAGCCTGACATGCGAAAAGTAATCAGCGATTCGCCTGGCAATTCTAAACCCCAATAAACTTTCAAAGGAAATTCGCTGATCGATAATCGCTCAGTCAACCAGTGTCTGTCTGTCTGTCTGTCTTTCTATTCCCTGAATTCAAACTCTCTCTCTCTCTCTCTCTCTCTCTCTCTCTCTCTCTCTCTCTCTCTCTCTCTCTCTCTCACTGAATCCCAGCACATCCTTTATATTACGTATCTGTAGCATGTTTTGCAAAGGACTATTGTTGTCACGTGCAACTAACATTTCGTGGGCTGCATTTCATACCGTGTTGTTTACATCATGGGACGGAAAACAGAATTTCACAGATCACTGAGCATCCGCTGTGTTGGTTGTCATGGAAATAATCCACGCTTTGTTATTCCTTCTAGGGTCGTGTATATTTACTTTACACGTGCACAGACCTTCCTGAAATTCATATTTTTGTACTCTTGCAATTTTTATGGAAGCTATCAAATGGATTTTATTATTTTTCCCGTGGTGTGGCGATTTCTCTCATAAGCTGATTTATACATCTGAAAGAAATGAGTATGTGTGCTTTATTTGTTCCCAAATGATGAAAATATTATTTGACTGCTACAGTGACAGAGCGAGTGTAAATCGCCACTGCTTTGTTATTCGTGTGTGAAATTGTTGACTAAAAAATCGTAAAGGGCAAAGTTGTATCGCGTGCGTCTCATAAAGAGTGGGGTGCTGTTTTATCGGTAATATTTGTGGTTTTAAAAACGTTTTAATATGCTCGCTTTCAAAGGTTTTTAATTTTTTTGTCTGTTAATGTTTTGTGGAATAAATCTTACAGTTTTTTTATTAAAACTATTTTTTTGCATGAGATTTTACAGGGGCTTAGTAGCACTTACTTCATTTACATATACGGAGGCCAAACAGCAAAGAAAATGACGCTATTCCCTGGTGAAATGTTCGTAAAATACATACAGGAGCACATTATGCAATGCTCCATTAAATAGACTTATTCCCCTTGCATTCATCTTCAGTGGCAAACCATCATCCGGGTATGCTGATCTACCATTATGCTGAAATTAGGCTCTAGTCTTCTTCTATTGTGTAATTCTTAACAAGGTGCCCCTCGCCACAGCGGCTCTACTTTTGGATATAATTAGCACAACCAAATTTGACGACATACTGTCGATATTTAAGTATTAAAAATATATATCATAGAAGAGTATAATTTAAAATTACAAAAAATTATTGTTGTGTCTTCTTCATCTATTTCTCTCTTTTACCCCGCATTCGCTCAAGTTTTTAATGAGCAACATAGATAAATCGCAGATTGTGTCATGACTGATAATCGCGTGCTTTGGGTCTCTAAATTAGCCTACTTGTGGTTATTACTGGAATTATAAATGTAGGAACTGAGTCATGGCAACATAGACATATCGTTATACTTCGTATCGAAAAAATACATTTGTGATGTGTTTATCAAATGTTTATATTTTATATATATATATAAAAAACCTTTACAGAGCCCTTTCCCGTTGCACTGTGTCGGAGGTAATTATATATATATATATATATATATATATATATATATATATATATATATATATATATATATATATATATATATATATATATATATATATATATATATATATGCGAAATATAGATGGAATGGGTCGCCATGTAACAAGCCTTATCCGATTTCTTCTTCTTAATGAAACTTTAAACTTCGATATGTTTATCAGCGTATTTCACAATTCTTTGTAAACTATGCGATTTTGTAGCTCATAATGTTCGTTGTTTTATTCGTTTTGAAGAGGACAAGAAATATGTGGTGAAAAGCTGCGACAAGGATTTAAAATTTACAAAGTTTTAAATGACCAAACATATATTATATTTAAGCTGGATTTATATACAGACACGCAGACACACACACACACACACACACACACACACACACACACATATATATATATATATGTGTGTGTGTATATATATATATATATATATATATATATATATATATATATATATATATATATATATATATATATATATATATATATATATATATATATATGTACCAGACGAAATCAAAAGGAAATCTTATTACTAAGAAAAGTGGGAATGCTGGCATGGTCAGTACGTGTGGAGATTAATGTTATCCCTTGTTATTCTCCTGCATTCACTTCATAGATGCAAAATTACTTTGAAAGGAATAAATGCTGTGCTATTAATTTTAGAGTTCTTATCCTAAAGTCCTGTGATCTCCACTGGTAACTGACACTTGTTCAGAGGAATTGCACAAATCATGCATTCTCTCTCTCTCTCTCTCTCTCTCTCTCTCTCTCTCTCTCTCTCTCTCTCTCTCTCTCTCTCTCTCTCTCTCACACACACACACACACACACACACGGATAGCATTCCAATATGTGCAATTTAAAGCTGTATCCATATTACAGAAAATCAAACAGAGTATTTTCTTTTCTAGTTCTCTTGATATATCATACGAGGGGACAGATCCGGACTATAAAAGATATATCAGTGTAAAGGAACAATTATTAACGTATTGTTCTTCCGCCATAAAATATTCGCGGGATATGAGGAAGACTGATGTTGCTTCACACACGGAATATTTAAAAACGAGGACATAAAATGGGGCTTCGGACGGCAGTCAGTTTTGAGGGGAAAGTTGTTGGGTGTGAAGGAGTAAAATGAACGAGGATAAACGATTGTAGGGGAGAAGGGAAATAAAAAATAAAAATAAGAAAAGATAAAGAGTTAACATGTGGGTTGACAGGCGTCACACAATAAAGAAATAGAATATTTTCCTTTTCGCGTCATTGTCTCAGTCTTCTTTTGGCAGATTACTCGTGACTTTGAATTCAACAATTCCACGCAAAGGATATTGTTAAAGTGGTAGCGCAAGGTCAAGTCTCTCTCTCTCTCTCTCTCTCTCTCTCTCTCTCTCTCTCTCTCTCTCTCTCAACCCATATTTCTATCTCTTAATCCTTAGTCTACAAATACAAACAAGATATTGCTTCCTACATATGCATCATGAACATCCAGTAGGGAGGAATTGCTCAGTTTGCATATGTCTGTTTTTCTCAAGCTAAAATCTTTAGCATTCTCTCTATTCCTCTGTGTTCTTTAACCATTATAATCTCCAAACTTACTAGCCACTGAACTTAATAATATCATATCCTTTTCATTACGTCTTGACAAGAAAAATATATATATATATATATATATATATATATATATATATATATATATATATATATATATATATATATATATATATATATATATATATATATATATATATATATATATATATATATATATTTCTCTGCCATGCTAAATTAAAAGGAAGTTATACAACTAAGTACACTGGGATTGGCAGAGGTTAAATAAGTATATCTTAGTTTAACCAGATATTGTGGGATCCGAACCACACTATGACGAGAAATTAATTTCTATCGCCAGAAATAAATTCCTCTAATTCTTCATTAACCGGGTGGGAGAGTCGAACGCTGGGCCGTGGATAGTAAAAGTTTGAAGATTATAAGAGGAAAGGAATACAAAAGAATAGAGAGAATATTGAAGCCTTTTCCTGGAGGATAATAGACTTTTGCAATTTGAACAATTACTCTGGTGGATATACATACATATATATATATATATATATATATATATATATATATATATATATATATATATATATATATATATATATATATATATATATATATATATAATATATATATGGAGAAGTTTCTTGTATGTCTTTGTAGGCTAGGCGACTGAGAGCTAGTTATGGGTTGACAGAGAGAGAGAGAGAGAGAGAGAGAGAGAGAGAGAGAGAGAGAGCCTTGGGCTCATCCTGACATCTTCTCATGAAGTTCATGAATTCAAATTCACGATTACTCTACCAAGGGACGGAGAAATTATGACACTAAATGGAACATATGATATTATTTCCTTATTGTCTGACGCCTGTAAGTCTCTCTCTCTCTCTCTCTCTCTCTCTCTCTCTCTCTCTCTCTCTCTCTCTCTCTCTCTCTCTCTCTCTCTCTCTCTCTCTTTATTCTTATTCTTAATTTTGTATTTCCCATCTCCCCTTCCATAGTTCATCCTCGTTCATTTTGCTCCTTCACACTCAACATGTTCCCTCAAAACTGCTTCTGTCCGAAGCCCCGCTTCATGTCCTCGTTTTTAAATGTTCCCTGTATGAGGCAACAGCAGCCCTCCTCATATCCTGCGAATATTTTATGGCGGAAGAACAATACTTTAATAATTGTGACTTTACCGTGAAATATTCTTACAGTTTGGAGCCGTCCCCTCAAGCGATATTTCAAGAGAACAAAAAAAGAAAGATCACTATTTGGTCTTCTGTAACATGGATGCAACTTTAAATTACACATCTTGGGATGCGATGTGTGTGCTTGTGTGTTTGTGAGCTGAGAGAGAGAGAGAGAGAGAGAGAGAGATAGAGAGAGAGAGAGAGATAGAGAGAGTGAATCCGTTCTTGTGCAATACACGTCTTGCTAGGAGTAAATGTCAATTGACAGGATTATGTAATAAGAATAATAGAATTAAAAGTGCAGAATAGCAAGCATAAACGACATTAATTCCGTATAAGTAGTTCGGGATCTGTCAAGTGAATTCAGGGGAATGTGTGCCATAATGCAAAAATATTGTTGTCGCACAATTGCTATTTACCTTTTGAATTAGACTTCACTATGTTATAGATCCCCTTGAAATGTCATTTCTAGATTTAGAGATGAAAAGATTCGAAGATTTAGAAAAGACAACTACATTCACCGCACTTTGCTGTGATTTTGTCTTAAGAAAAGCCACTGTGAACATAGAAAGAGATAAAAATGATAGGGATTTCCGATTTTTTCTAAAAAGTTCTCTTTAACTAGACTGAATTCAGAACAAAGAAGAGTAAAAAGATAAATGTCCCCCAAAAATATGTACATAAACGGAAAATCAACCTGCAGACGAAAGAACTGCTTACCGATAGATTGGTAGGTTTGTGTTCCTAACTGGTCAGTTTGGAGTACTAAAATTTTCTGAGGGAATAAGTCATTCCCAAGGTACAGTGAATTCTGAGTGATTGAGATGATCTAGTTCCAGAAGGTTTTATTTCTCACTCCGTTGGACTGTGCATCAGCCTCTCTGAGGAGGTTGTGCAAAGGTGCAAGTGAAGATGCAATGCTTTACTATCCTAAAACAGTTCATGTTGTATTATAATTTTTATGTTCTAATAACTGATCTCTTTGCATTTCCTATTATTTTTTGTAATTCCATCCAAATGAACACCTTATTCTTAGTAAGCTTGACTTTCAAATTAATGGATCTTGTAGGCTTGTCCCATATAAATAGGGTTTCTCTTTTGTAAAAAAAAATTTATGACTAACTTTTGAAAGTGTTAAAGTGTCATTTATATCCACAGGGTTAAAAGTACATTATAAACGCAATTTTAATGAATCATTTTCAGCTTCTTAAATCGATATCAAGTCTTATCCTTAGGCATCAGTGCTTTCCTTTCCTCAGAGGAATCTAAGACCCGCAGCCAAGGGAATAATCGTACAGGATAGGACTGGCTTTAAGATCAGTCCTGAGGTTGACAGGTAAATTGGAAGGGAGAGAGCAAGGCCAGCGAAGCTTACTCTGAGGGAAATAAACGTTTTGACAAAGGAGATGCAAGATTGAGCATAGAAGACTGAGGAAAAGTGATACGGGCTGACGCTTGAAGCCTCAGTCTGCATTTATTCGAGATGAGTGGCTTAGGTTATAGTCAATAAAGTTAGACTGAATTTTCTGATAGTCGACACACACATATAACTGTCTGTCTATCTATCTATCCATCTACCTACCTATATACATATATATATTATATATGTATATATACATATATTCAGGTAGTTCAGTATATATATATATATATATATATATATATATATATATATATATATATATATATATATATATATATATATATATATATATATATTCATTCAGGTAGTTCAGGTAGTTCAGTATATATATATATATATATATATATATATATATATATATATATATATATATATATATATATATATATAATCATTAAGCTTACAAACGTCTTTTATTATCCAATTCGCTCTACCTCGGAAATAATATATTTTCATATATGTTACCGAAGGGGAATTTTTTAGTTGATAATAAGTACGCCGTCCCGTGGGCTCGAACCAACGAAGGACAGGAACTCAGGACTACAGGGACGCATTAACCAGTGCAGCCACAAAAGAGGTATAAGTGGATATCGGCTGCCATGTACAAATCACCCGTCGAACTCAGGTGTTTGTATTTGGAGACGATATCCACCCACCTCTGCCATGTTGACCGTGTAATACGTTTGTCGCACGCAGTCATATTATGAAGTTTTTATCACATCACCGTGATTCATATACAAGCATTAAGCTACACACGTCCTTTAATATCAAATTCGCTCTACCTCGGAAATAATGTATTTTCATATATGTTACCGAAGGGGAATTTTTTAGTTGATAATAAGTATGCCATCCCATGGGCTCGAACCAACGAAGGACAGGAACTCAGGACTACAGGGACGCATTAACCCGCGCGGCCACAAGAGAGGTATAAGTGGATATCGGCTCCCATGTACAAATCACCCGTCGAACTCAGGTGTTTGTATTTGGAGACAATATCCACCCACCTCTGCCATGTTGACCGTGTAATGTGTTTGTCGCACGCAGCCATATTATGAAGTTTTTATCACATCACCGTGATTCATATACAAGCATTAAGCTACAAACGTCCTTTAATATTCAATTCGCTCTACCTCGGAAATAATATATTTTCATATATGTTACCGAAGGGGAATTTTTTAGTTGATAATAAGTACGCCGTCCCGTGGGCTCGAACCAACGAAGGACAGGAACTCAGGACTACAGAGATGCATTAACCTGTGCGGCCACAAGAGAGGTATAAGTGGATATCGGCTGCCATGTACAAATCACCCGTCGAACTCAGGTGTTTGTATTTGGAGACGATATCCACCCACCTCTGCCATGTTGACCGTGTAATGCGTTTGTCTCACGCAGCCATATTATGAAGTTTTTATCACATCACCGTGATTCATATACAAGCATTAAGCTACAAACGTCTTTTAATATCCAATTCGCTCTACCTCGGAAATAATATATTTTCATATATGTTACCGAAGGGGAATTTTTTAGTTGATAATAAGTACGCCACCCTGTGGGCTCGAACCAACGAAGGACAGGAACTCAAGACTACAGGGACGCATTAACCCACGCGGCCACAAGAGAGGTATAAGTGGATATCGGCTCCCATGTACAAATCATCCGTCGAACTCAGGTGTTTGTATTTGGAGACGATATCCACCCACCTCTGCCATGTTGACCGTGTAATGCGTTTGTCGCACGCAGCCATATTATGAAGTTTTTATCACATCACCGTGATTCATATACAAGCATTAAGCTACAAACGTCCTTTAATATCCAATTCGCTCTACCTCAGAAATAATATATTTTCATATATGTTACCGAAGGGGAATTTTTTAGTTGATAATAAGTACGCCGTCCCGTGGGCTCGAACCAACGAAGGACAGGAACTCAGGACTACAGGGACGCATTAACCGCGGCCACAAAGAGAGGTATAAGTGGATATCGGCTCCATGTACAAATCACCCGTCGAACTCAGGTGTTTGTATTTGGAGACGATATCCACCCACCTCTGCCATGTTGACCGTGTAATGCGTTTGTCGCACGCAGCCATATTATGAAGTTTTTATCACATCACCGTGATTCATATACAAGCATTAAGCTACAAACGTCCTTTAATATCCAATTCGCTCTACCTCGGAAATAATATATTTTCATATATGTTACCGAAGGGGAATTTTTTAGTTGATAATAAGTACGCCGTCGCGTGGGCTCGAACCAGAGAAGGACAAGAACTCAGGACTACAGGGACGCATTAACCCGCGCGGCCACAAGATAGGTATAAGTGGATATCAGCTCCCATGTACAAATCACCCGTCGAACTCAGGTGGATATCGTCTCCAAATACAAACACCTGAGTTCGACGGGTGATTTGTACAAGGGAGCCGATATCCACTTATACCTCTCATGTTGCCGTGTGGATTAATGCGTCCCTGTAGTCCTGAGTTCCTGTCCTTTGTTGGTTCGAGCCCACGGGACGGCGTACTTATTATCAACTAAAAAATTCCCCTTCGATAACATATATGAAAATATATTATTTCCGAGGTAGAGCGAATTGGATATTAAAGGACGTTTGTAGCTTAATGCTTGTATATGAATCGCGGTGATGTGATAAAAACTTCATAATATGGCTGCGTGCGACAAACGCATTACACGGTTAACATGGCAGAGGTGGGTGGATATCGTCTCCAAATACAAACACTTGAGTTCGACGGGTGATTTATACATGGGAGCTGATATCCACTTATACCTATCTTGTGGCCGCGCGGGTTAATGCGTCCCTGTAGTCCTGAGTTCCTGTCCTTCGTTGGTTCGAGCCCACGGGACGGCATACTTATTATCAACTAAAATTTCCTTCGGTAACATATATGAAAATATATTATTTCCGAGGTAGAGCGAATTGATATTAAAGGACGCTTGTAGCTTAATGCTTGTATATGAATCACGGTGATGTGATAAAAATATATATATATATATATATATATATATATATATATATATATATATATATATATATATATATATATATATATATATATATATATATATATATATATATATATATATATATACTCGTATATATACTGTATATATATACCAACACGTGAGGGTCGGAGCTGGAGCTCATAATAAACATCACGATGGAAATGGTAGGGAAAGACATCTTGGTCCTTTAAGAGATTATTTTTAATGCCAAAGTTTTGCTACACATATGAAGTCGCATTTTGAAGGCTATGAAAATATTTTGCGAACATTAGTATTACATATTCATCCTACATCGAAAACACTGTGTGGTAATTCAATATATTAACTGTTATTTAGGCAGTAAAATCACTTAAAAATAACCTAAATAAAATCACTTAACAATAAACACCATATTCACAGACAGACTCACATGATCGAAGGAGTTCATACTTAAGAAAGATAGAGGCTAACTTGCATACATAAAAAAACAAGGTGCGGAAACTAGTTGCCCGTGCTAAACTATAAACAATTGTACTTGTAGAAGTTGAGTGTTTAACGACGGTACGGTATTTTCTTTGTGACTATAGACTCCAAGATGGTAGGTAGTTGTTGTTTTGGACTTGGCCTACGACAAAAAAAATTTATGCTGTTAGTATAAGTCTGATATATTTCGGAATTATTTTTTAATCTCCAAAGTATCTCTCTGGTAAACATGGCAGATAATTTTTTCTCATATTACAGCCACTTGGAAAACACAAATACCACAAGAACCCAATATGGTTTTAGATCTGCTCTTGAACAATATTCTGTCTGTAACATTAAGAAAAGAAAATCGCCGTGAGAAGTTTTCCCAGGTCATATAGCATTGAAGAACCTTGTCCAAGCATTTTAGAGAAGCGGACTGTTTCTGATGTGAGTAAAATAAGATTTTCCACCAAGTAAAAAATTATGACCCCGTATGTTTGTAGTTGAGTACATTTCTGGCTATACTTAATAGTGACCTCTGAGATTTACTTATTTCAAAAGGTCCTGAACTTCTCATTATGTTTTATTTTTCCTGTGAGTACAACACTAATATCTCGTTCACAATTCGGGCTTTCACCACCAACTTTACTGTCATCATTCTGATGAGATGAAAATAATATGGTGATAATATTACTCAGTTTGTCAGAAATTTTAGCCAGCTACAACTATGCTGTAGAATAGTTTGCCTAATACGGTTGTGGAGCCCTTTGATCTCCAAATATTTAAGCAAGGAGCAAATTCATTCCTGCTCTCCGCTATTTCTCCTGAATTTCATGTGTATCAATTTGATTGTCTATTCCCTCATATTTATTTATTTATTGCCTTTTTCTGTTACTCTGCTGACCGATTTTCTGTTGACTCTATTAGTATGGAGTTTCAGCAGAAGATTTTACAAAGAAAGTTTCTATTTTTCATACTTCATAGGTCATAAATTTAGGCATTTTATGCACTTCATTTCTATTACTAAAGAAGTTACTTGGTTTCTCCTAATTCTGCCTCTGCTTTATCATCGCTGTACTTAAAATTAAATCAATAAGAGGGTGAAATGATCAATAAGAGGGTGAAAACAATTTTAAACTAAATTACTTATTTGGCTTATAGTGAAGACGATGGTAGAAAAATCCTTCAAAAGATGATACAAATATGCAGTCTGGCACCTATAGTTTAAAACATACTCTTTAAGACAGGCATGATTGCCAACGTGAAAATCGAAAATGGCGGCCAAAATCCAAGATGGCGTCCAACATTAAAAATTAATAATTGCGATAGACAGGAAATAAGTTTTCTTTTATTAAGTGTTATTTATTTTGCAATATTTTACACAAATAGCCTTATATTCAGGTTATACAGGTTTCATCATCAATCAAATGCATGGACAGGCACAAAGGGAAGTACAAGGAAGGGCTGGCTTCTTGCATGTGCAATGTCCTGCACACTCAGTTTTGCATTGGCACTTTTTAAGTTCTTGGCATTGTTCTGCTATGGTTCTTAGTTCAGTCCAGTGAGTAGTGAATGTGCCATCGTCATTATTTTTCCACCCCCAGGTGATAGGTGATGGCAATGCTGACTTCGTCTGGAGAGCCTGGCCCCATATGTGCCCCGCCTGATATGTAGCTCATCGGACGTGCTGGATAAGAGCTCCTCATGTGGGCAGGATTGCATCATAGTGTCTGTTCTTTTCTGCAAACATGATTTTCTGGGCAGTCTTGTTTCACAGCATTCCCCAGCTTCTTTGCAGTCTGTGTTCTGGGTCTGTCAAATATTTTGAAGTTCTTCTGCTTCAGAGTATGGTATACATTTTCTACATTCAGATATAAACCACTCAAACTGCTTCGTTCCTTCAGGAATGTAGTTCTTCAAAGCATCAACCGCATTACTGTACAATACATCTTTGGAATTCGGTGTCAGCAGCTCAGAGGATGTTTCGTCCAAGAATGGCTTTCCGAACTCTTCCACTGTTTTACAAAGACTGCACATTCTCCAGGAATGCCTTTTGGACAGAAGGAGCGTGTTCACGGTGTGATGCATCGGTACACTGCCTGCTTTTTGATAACTCATCATATTCCCCAACAAGGTGACATATCTCTGGCCCTGACACCATCTGTCTTAGCAAGGCAGACTCATTTTCCATGATACCTACAGCTCCTCCATCTCCCTTGATTAGAGCATTATTTTGCTCATGGGCTTGATCCACTCTGATGGCAGAGAATGGTCTTTTCGTCTTGTGGATCACAAACCTTCCTGCTGCAAACTCTTCATTGACAGATGGATTGGCCTCAGGCAGCTTCAGAATATCATTGATGTGCACAGACAGCCATCTTGCATAATGGGTGTTGTCAATGGCAAAGAAGTATGGCATCAAGATATTCAGTGAGGCAATGTACCCTATGGAATCTCCCACCCTGGATGATTACTTCCAGTCTGAGCACCATGCTCCAGTACCAGAACTGGGGCTCCTGAGCTTGTCGTTTGGCACAGCAATCAACAAAGCTCCTAGGCTCATCACTTGCCTTATATGCCCTTTTCTTTAGCTGATACAAACTGCAGGCTGTTACCTGATGTACTCTTCTTGTTTTTGTTACACTAGTGGCAGACAAGAAAGACTCAACTGTGCCAGAGGTTGCAATGCCAGCTTCTTCATTTGCTGTTGTCCACCCACTGTCTTTGAGCAAACTACCAGCTACTTTTAAAGCAGCCATCTCAATGTGCAGTGACCCCACTAGTATGACAAAACTGCCGTACGTTTGTGACCACTTCCACTGAATCTGCTTTGCCAGTGCAAACAGTAGCTGATCTACTGCCAGAACTAGACTCTGACTTGGATTTAAGTGACGTATAATGTCTTTGTCTTTGTCCAATGCATGCTTTATAGTTGACACCTCGTTAGAATGGTCTCTTAATAATGGCACAAGAGCAGACATATCCATGCCAAACTGCGGATCTTTCACTAGTTGAGGATTGTGTGATGACCATGTGACTCTAATGGTATTGTCATAGACTTCTGTAAAAGTTACTGACTGCAACCAGTCATACTCAGGTTTTAGATTCGTCGCTGCAGGTAGAGTGGGAATGTCACCCGACGGAAGCACAAAGCACTTCTCCAGAAAAGCTGGTTTTACTTTCGTGTAGTTTTCTTGGAGCTCTGGAATTTTTTGTTATCTTTTTCTTTAGAACCAGTTCTGCTTGAGGCTCTCCTCTTGCAGTACTATGGAACAGAGAAATACTTGCCTCATAGAATGATGTTCTTGCTGTTGTTTGCTTTTGGGTCATGGTCAATGTTATCTACAGCCGCAAGTGTGAACACACTGCACCTCATCTGTGGTGGACACACTATGTCATCTTCAACATACTGACTAACAACAGCTTCACCCAACTGGTTTGATATTTCAAGTATGCGATCATATGGGACACACAATCCATGTTCAAACAGTGTGTCCACTAGCTGTTTTTTCCGAGTCCTTGAATACAGTGACAATCCCAAGTAAACAGGTAAAGGTGGTTCTCTCTTCTTCGAGTCTTTGTAACTTGTAGCTGTGAGTTTTTTCTTGGAACATCAGTTAAACTGTAGCAGATGAGCCATTGCAACATCAGCTTTAGACACACCACTTTCCATTTGTGACTTGATAACTGATCTGTGGGCAAAACAGGTGACAAAATGTTGCAGCTCTGGAGGGACACTTGAATTTAAGTACTGGTTATCAAACTTTCCACTGAATGAGCTGGAGCATTGGAGCATCTTTTTCCTGAGTATATCAGCAGTTTTCGAGATAAGTATGGCTTCATCATAGTTTATCATGTCTGAATATAGAACTGGTCCAATGTCTTTTTGGAAAGCTATTATCACATCTCTTCCACTCTTATATGCCTCTACCTCTGGAGCATGGAACAAGATCCTCTCCTTTAGCCTAGTAGCATTCACATTTGGCTCTGCTACACTTAACTGAACAAGCTGTTCACAGTTCATTTTTGTTAGATCAGGTAGTCGGAATACAGTCACTTGATCAGCACCAGCAGCGTTCCCGGTTTCATGTAAGTAAGCAGCTCTTCG
Source organism: Macrobrachium rosenbergii (assembly GCF_040412425.1). Taxonomy (NCBI): domain Eukaryota; kingdom Metazoa; phylum Arthropoda; class Malacostraca; order Decapoda; family Palaemonidae; genus Macrobrachium; species Macrobrachium rosenbergii. Next base: position 57,194,561 of record NC_089747.1, read on the forward strand.
TTGGGCGAGTCGGTAGAGTTGTGGCCTAGAAACTCGCTAGGCCCAAATTCGCCTCTCCGCCCGGCTAATGAAGAGTTAGAGGAATTTATTTCTGGTGATAGAAATTCATTTCTCGCTATAAATGTGGTTCGGATTCCACAATAATCTGTAGGTCCCTTTGCTAAGTAATTAATTGGTTCTTAGCCACGTTAAATAAGTCTAATCCTTCGGGCCAGCCCTAGGAGAGCTGTTAATCAGCTCAGTGGTCTGGTAAAACTAAGGTATACTTACTCTACATGTAAGTAAGCAAGTAGTTCAGAGAAAGAGAATGGATATCCACTGTTACTGTCACTGTTCTCCAGCGTCCTTTCTTCTGATTTTAAACGAGCTTTGATTTGCAGACCTATGTAGCAATGCAGATGATATTTCAGCTCTTGGGCAACTACAGCAGGGCCACTAAGGTTGCCTTGCAGTTTGCTGTCACTCAAAGTCAGCACAAGCTCCTTTAGTGATACACCAGTCTGCATTGTTGATGCATGCCTCAAATTTTCCCAAGTGTCCTCCTTTTCACAGATGAAACAATAGTCTTTTTTGTGTTGATGTGCTACTTTTTGGTCCTTTCTTCGTTTTTTCTAAGGCCCTCTGCCGCACCCTCTCTCCTTTTTCTTGCTCTCTCCACTTTTGTGTTACTGAACGTCAAGAAACAACTGGGGTAGTACTTTGCGTCATTTCTCTTTAGTGTCTCCTCTATGCCAAGATTGCCTTCATTTATCCCAGCAGGATTGATTGGTATGGGAAGATCACTAAGTTCACACAGTACAGGAATGTTCTTTTGCAGAGTCTTGTAGCCATTGCTGTTAGGGAAGCGATGGTAATCAGCTTGTTGAAGTCTCTCCGTAGTGTCGTTTTGGCACAGGCAGCACTTTGTCTAATACCTGCAAAATTGAAACATATATCAGACATGACAGTATGTTACAGTGTCTAAGGATATTGTTATAAAAATAAAATAAACAGCCTTGAAAGTCTCGGAAACAACAGGAGTTCAGTACGGTTATTTATCTTATTAACCAATGTTGCTTCCTTACCAGTAACTCTCTCTCTCTCCATATGGCAAACGGCGATTGCAGTCGTGGAAAGGAAAATGAATAAGGGGAACGGGTACGTACTGTCATACGGAGGAGCTGTGAATTTAAATTTGCAAGCTTATGATGTTTAATAAATAATTCCTATAGAATCACACACATATACATACATACAAACACACACACACACACATACACACACACACACACACACACACACACACACACATATATATATATATATATATATATATATATATATATATATATATATATATATATATATATATATATATATATATTCATTAAATCAATAATCAACTCAGCCACATAGTCCCATTTTTAGGAACTTTCTGACATATTTTGAAACCGTTTCTGAGTCACAACTACTGGTTCCAGAATATTCCTCCTTTACGGATAATAATCGCTCTGAAAAGCAATTTCACTTGCCGGAAGTCCCTAACCTAACCTGCGGTTCATATTACTTTACTCTCTGTGAATCGGATTTCCTCTCACAGATGGGAATTTACTCAAGGTACTGTATAGAATATCATAAAGCGCATAAATTACTTTGTCTCATCTTTAGGTCTACGGCTGTGATTAGCGACAGATTTTCTGATATGAGACGTTCAGTAGCATCTTAGGTGAACTCAAATCATGGGAGTAAGTCCATTGCTAAAGTATGTTTGTTCGTAAGCTGCCTTTCATTCTTTAAATCGACAGCTGAAAACCCTTATGGACAGAGTCAACAGACTATAACCCAAAGAGGGCTCCAAAGGGGAATCAGTCTGCTGAGATAGACAAGCTATAGGAAAAAGTAAGAGACAGACAGATATGAGGGAATAGAAAATAAAACTGATACACTTGAATTCAGGAGACGTCAGAAGAGAACAGAAATGAATTTGCTCCTCGCTTAAATACTTGGAGATCAGAATTCTCCATAACTGCTGAAGGCAAAGCTGCAGGAAGTTGCCCATCTTACTGACCGGCTTGGTGGTTCCGTCGATGATATATGAGGATTGAATTAGTTAAGATCTCTGAGAGGAAGGTCGCACTCAGTCTTAACCCTATTTTAAAAATCATGACAACTAGAAAAGTGTGAAAGAAACATCAAATGTTATACACATTTTGGCTCCTCCTTCATGGCCAAAATTAACATAAAGAAAAGTGTGATTTTCGGTCCATTTGAGGTAGTTTTAAATCTAATCTTTGGAACTTGTGCACTGAGATTTATAAAAACTTATTCAAATCTCCCCAACTGTTATCCCAGAGAGAAGACGTTTCATCAACGTATTTAAGTGTGACCATATTTTGAGGTTTAATGGACTGCAGGAGTTTTACCTTTGAATTATTCCATGTAAAGATTCGGTATTATTTGGGGAAGGAACCAGCCGCTACTACAGTAATTTTTTTTATTATAGGAGCTACCAATCAAAATGGAAAATGGAAGACTTGATGAGTACGCATGGATTATTTAATTTTATAGTATTTCAAACTAGGGAGACATTTTCTTCAAAAAGTTTTAATTTTTTTTTTAACAAGGAAGGACAACACACAGAACTCTCTCTCTCTCTCTCTCTCTCTCTCTCTCTCTCTCTCTCTCTCTCTCTCTCTCTCTCTCTCTTTTATTTTTTTTTTTTGCAAACCTATGTATAATAAAGAAGACTATTATTTCCTGTAATGGAATCTTTTCACGTTCATCCATATAAATCTTGCTTTAAATTTCATTGAAACAAAAGTGGAACATTATCTTGAGTTATATAAGTTTCGTAATTATTTACTATCATCATATTTCATGAACTGTTACAATAATTCATCACTATGACATTTCATGTATGAGTAATCATACTTTTTATTTTATTTGGCACATCATTTACTTTGAATATATCCTTTTTGAGCCTTCCCCTTTCAGTCTGTGAAAAAAGTAATAATTTTCTGTATCAAGCTTTACCATTTTTTTAACTCATTACTTTTACCTTAAGCATCTATTGTATGTATTATTTTGTAACTATTACTTCAACCATACGACTTGGAGCATCCCTGTTGAGTCGGATGCAATGGAAAAGTTTCAGTCATTTTCCCCGAATGTTATATTCAAACGTTTCGGACGCCATTCATTAGTCTTCTGCACCAACATTTTTCAAGTCTCTTTTCAAAGCGAGCAGAAATTTATTTCAGGAAGTTTCTAAACCTTGATGAATAACTCGCGTTTTGTGTCGTGAGGTGAAGCACTGACGCACCATCAGTTACCACTGCAAAAAGATCAGTTGAGGTCCGAAAATATATATTTTTTTAAGATGATCCATTTTTCTTCCGCAAGAACTCTATTTGACATGCATCTCAGGGAAAAAGATAAAATCTGACATCTCATTAAAGGCCTCAGCTAAAAAATGTAGAACTTTAATACTAAGTGCATTATTTCTTTAAATTATTCTGTCACGCTTTTTCTAGACGAGGTATATGCAATTTTTGGTTTATTATTTCCCTAGCACCAGTAATAAAAATAATTTCGTAAAATATCAGTGGATACCCTGCAGAGGAATATCCATTTTGATATCCTCTTCAGACCTGAAAAAGAAACGTTTGTCTCTCGAGAGAAATCGGAGAGATATTAGTTTAGTCATTCATAAAGGTCGAGGATGTTAATCCACGTCCATGTATTTGGTAAAAGAAAAATAAGATTATTATCCACGAGGTGAAGCTGCAATTGAAGAATGATGTTGCGCAAAGATTAATGGTTGACGGCTGAAGTGAATGAACGAAATCTAAGAGAATAAAACAAGATGTATGAAGGAATTCCTTATATATATAATATATATATATATATATATATATATATATATATATATATATATATATATATATATATATATATATATATATATATATATATATATGCAAAGATTAATGGTTGATGGTTGACAGCTGAAGTGAATGAACGAAATCTAAGAGAATAAAACAAGATGTATGAAGGAATTCCTTATATATATATATATATATATATATATATATATATATATATATATATATATATATATATATATATATATATATATATATATATATATATATATATATATATATATATATATATATATATATATATATATATATATATATATATATGTGTGTGTGTGTGTGTGTGTGTAATTATTGTTATATTACTAAATGTCTTTATTAGGTTTTAGAATTGTGTGTGATTAAGATTTAATTTATTTATTGTCAAAATTATCAAGTGATTAAAAGATTGTTTCTTGGAATCACCAAAGGCTTTAATGCAGCTGATAATTATAGCGTAGGCGTTTTTTCATACCACGTGAGATTAACGTTAAAGTAAAGGCAAGACTCACAATGGAAATATTGTAATGTCATATGAAGTAATTTTTTTTCTACATTCTGAACGAAATAAACTAGCTTTACATCCATAGCTTTTCGTTCGTCCAGAGTAAAAAGAGGATCATTGTAATAAGAACATCAAGCGAAGGCGATCGAAGGCATTACCGTTTCCCAGCAACCCGTTTGGGTGTCTTGCATAATTGGACCACTCACCAGAAGTCCTGGTTCTCACGTTGAATTCATCAGAACAGCTTCAGCGTCTTCAATTTGCATGAACTGGCTGTCTTCTTCTCCTGATTTCTGATGCATTTATGAAGTAACGTAAGCGTGAGGGTTCTTGACGGTACATTTGCGGTTTTCGATTTCTGTATTTTTATTATACCATTTGCGGTTTTGTTTTCTTGTATAAAAATGATTTCATCCGTCATTGGACAGTAAATACTTGACGATGACATTTGACCTTCATTCTGACATTTATCTGTGATCTTTCAGCTCAAATGCTGCCTGGAAACATATATTTTGCAAGACTGCGTTCATGTTGTACGTAGCAAACTTTGCTGAAAAGAGATGAGAATAATGGAAACGTTGAACACTGAATATTTTGTGCCATAGTTGAATTCGCATAACGAATATACGCAAAACGAAAAACTCAAGGTGGTGACTGATTCACCAGTGTTCTAGGTTTGAGGAGCTGCTGCCATAAATCCAGTCTCTCATTGATCAATAAAATTTGGTTGGTATTCAGAAATTTCAGTCTCTCTCTCTCTCTCTCTCTCTCTCTCTCTCTCTCTCTCTCTCTCTCCTTCGGTCCGTCTGTCTATCTCTCAATAACAAAATGTGCAGAAGCATAATGAGTTGTAGTATAATATGAAGACTTAATCTCCCGATTTCAGTGTCTCTCCCTCTCTTTCTGTCTGGCTGTCTGTTTGTCTATTTGTCCGTCTATCTGCCTGCCTGTTTGTCTGTCTGTCTCTAAACAACAAAATGCATTGCGGTATCATATGAAGACTTATTTCCCCGATTTCGCTGTCTCTCGCTTTCTCTGTGCCTCTATCTCTGTTTGTCTCTGTCTCTAAATAACATGTGGTGCGGTATAATATGAAGACTTAAATCCCTATTCCCAACAAAAAACCTTCAGTTTAGAAAAACAGCAAGTATTTCTTCAGATATCTTTCCATTTATATTCATATATTCCCCAGAGTAGGCAGTCGAGTCTGGCACGCTCCATAAACTGTTAAAAATGAGACTTTTTGTGGCACATTTCTGTCACTTTGAGCGATGCCCTTCTTATGAGTATTTTAAGGTTTCCACTTGAAAAGAATCATGAATAATTCTTTTCGCACTGAAGAACTACTTTAGCTTTTAACTATAGATCTAGTTCTTTTTACCTAAAAACACTCCAACTCAGAACACTCCGAATAAGAATTTTTCTTTTGTTCCTCTCGGTTGGTAGACCGAGTTCAGAGGTGCAAACCAGGCATTTCATTGTTTATAACACCTTATTGGGGCTTGGGTCAATTTGGCATAAGGCCGTCTTCATCCAAAACAACTGTAGCTTCTTTTCCTCTCCGCTTTTTCTCACCTATTGCGAATAGTTCCGTAGTATGTCACGATGTCGTGTCGCTTTGTGGTTTTACAGTTTTGATTTCATAACTGGGATTCTTTAAAAATTCTGCATGATAAAAATTAATAATATAGTAAACTGAAGTGGCCATAATCAAAGTGTGAACAAGTGTAAACACTGCGCTTTCATGATCATTGTGTGCTTATATGACCTTTATCAATATGCATTTGGAAATGTTAGCTTCGATTATTTTTTGTTTCTGTATCCAGACTTCTACCGCCTGCTGAAATAAATGATACTAACGCCATCTATCGTCGTAACGTCACTACGGTGTTTAAAGCAATTAACAGAGCAGGACGTGGGTTGTTATAATGACATGCTGGAGGCTGAGCCTAATCCACTCCTCACTTATCGTCATGATTAGAATGTTCCAGATGATGACAGGGGGAGAAGGAAGAGGTGTGTCACAGAATAGATGAAGGAAGAAAGGCGGGGATGTATAAAGGAATTGTTTTTCCAACTCTCCTCTATTGAAACGAAGTGCCGATGTTGAATAAGAATGGAATGGAAAAAACTTAAGCTGCTGAGATGGACTGCTTACGCAGCACATCAGAAAGAACTGAAAGGGAGCGCAATGTGCAGATTTGCATTGAAAAATTATTGCCGAGTGATGCACAACTAAAGATGAATGCCCTATATACAGTTACCTGCCATTTTTGTAGCTACTAAGATACAATTCATTGTATAAAAGGTAAATATTTACAATTAACCAGTTTTCCTTTTCTTGTTAAATTCAGAATAGTGATTTTTTTTATTCCTCTTCAGATGATTTTGTGGTGACAAGGTGGCAGCTCGGATATTCCTTTCCCTTATTCTGGTCCCGCTTTTCTTCGAATGCCACACTTCTGTCTTAAGAAATGATCGACGTTTTTCAAGTTGAAACTCAAATTAAGTAAATGAATAAGAAAAAAAAGTAACCGGGATAAGCATACGTCTGTCTGTCTGTCTGTCTCATTTTACTGTCAGTGTGTCGTCTTTTTGTAAGTAAGTTAGGCCTACTTTTTCCTCCTCCTACTCATGGTGGCTTTAGCTTTTATTTGAGCGTTATGGAAAAAGAAAATTTAAAGGAGTCTTCTTCAGAACGATACGCATTCTTTCCCCCACAAACGGCGCACAAGATTAATCTCTCTCCTCCTCGCTGCAAGGAGATCGTTTGGACTCCTTTGTATTTCATTTATTAACTCCAACGCTGCCTTATTTATCATCCGGTAACATAATATATAGGATGCACTTCATAAGGCATTATTAAGGCGTTATTTTCCTCTCCTTGAATGATTAGTGACGGATTATGTAACTCCGATTCACTGATACGTCTTGCTTAAAAAAATAATTGGTTTTTGTTATAATAAAATCAATGGTTTGTCCTAGTTACGATATTGATTTATACATACATACATGCGTTTATATATATAATTAAATATATATAAATAAATATATACATATATATACAAATTTGTGTATGTATATATATATATATATATATATATATATATATATATATATATATATATATATATATATATATATATATATATATATATATATATATACATATATATATATATATATATATATATATATATATATATATATATATATATATATATATATACATATATATACATACATGTATGTATATATATATATATATATATATATATATATATATATATATTATTTATATATATATATATATATATATATATATATATATACATATATATATTTGTTTATTTGTGTTCCCAAATATTAAGCCACAAATATCGTTCAGTATTCAGTGAATTTTATATCCAATACAGTTAAGGCCGAAAAGTGGATAATAATAATAATAATAATAATAATAATAATAATAATAATAATAATAATAATAATAATAATAATAATAATAATAATAATAATAATAAAAGTAAATTTTGATTTTAAGAAATTAGGTGAAAACTGATAAACTGAAAGCTGCAGAGATCAGCTTAAGCCATCTTTTCATCTTATAGATAAATACAAACCGCAGGATCCTTCAGTCGAGCAAATCTCTGGATACCCGTTTTTGACAGCCATCCTCAGTTTCATTTACCTAGAATTCAAATTAATGAAAACATAAAATTTCGATAGCCGCTGATATATCAGTCGAAATCTAGATGTCCTTCGGGAGACGTGTATGACATGTGTCAAACAAGAGTTGTGTGTGTCGGTGGTCTTACTGAAGACTTCTGGTCTTGGGTGGTTGGGGGTTAAATCGGATTTGACCTCTGTTGAAACAAGGGCGCTGTTTTGAGAAGGGCTTGTTATACACGTAGGAAAACTATGCATGGTGATCTCTGGGTTAGGTTAGGTTACATAATCCTAGGCTTCAATAGTTGAACCCTGGGTAGGACCAGAGTTCGTTATACATAGAAATAGAAATAGTGACAAGCATTCTAAGTGTATCTAGATTTATATATGAACTTTCCTTGAGGTAAACTTCAGTGCCATATTTGTGAATAAAGCTGAGTATGGCAGTGTTCAAATAAAATATATATATATATATATATATATATATATATATATATATATATATATATATATATATATATATATATATATATATATATGACTTTTATCACACCGCCATGATTCATATACAATCAGTGTTATAAATATTTATATATATACCTCGAAATAATATATTTATATATGACGAAGGGAATTTTTTATAACACCAGTGGGCTCGAACAATGAAGGACAAGATTCAGGACTAGTACAATCAGCAAGTGAGTATAAGTGGATATCGGCTCCCATGTACAAAAAACGTCGAACTCAGGTGTTTGTATTTCGATATCCATGCCATGTTGACTGTGCGTTTCTCACGAAATGTTATGACTTTTATCACATCACCGTGATTCATATACAATCAGTAAGCTACAAACGTCCTTTAATATCCAATTCGCACTGCCTCGAAATAATATATTTTCATATATGTTACTGAAGGAGAATTTTTTAGTTGATATTAAGTTCATCGTCCAGTGGGCTCGAACCAGCGAAGGACAAGAACTCAGGACTACAGTGGACGCATTAAACACGTTAGTAGCTTACTGATTGTACATGAATCACGGTGATGTGATAAAAAAGTCATAATATGGCTGGATGCGACAAACGCACTACACGGTCAACATGGCACAAATC
>NC_089747.1:57206240-57218740 GCF_040412425.1 Macrobrachium rosenbergii
TTAAGCAGTAACATTAACATTCCAAGGACCTTCTAATTCATTTTGGATGTTCGTCAATCAAACTCCATAGGAGCCATTTAGAAAACTGAAATAAATATTTCAAAATCTAATAATGTAACACTAGATTTTGTATATATATATATATATATATATATATATATATATATATATATATATATATATATATATATATATATATATATTGTATATATTATATAATGTATATATATATATATATATATATATATATATATATATATATATATATATATATATATATATATATATATATATATATATTGTATATATTATATATGTATGTATGTATGTATGTATGTATATATGTGTATATATATATATATGTGTATATATATATATATATATATATATATATATATATATATATATATATATATATATAATTATATATATATAACCATTTCTCCACCAGTAAGGGTTAGGATCAGAATGATGCAACTTCCCGATATCCCATCAAATCTCCCGAACATTCCATAACTGTCACATACTTGCTCTTCTAGTTTAATCCCAACAGCCATCAACTTTTCACTAGTCTTTGCCTTTTTTCCCCTTCGCCATTCTTTATTGGTCCACCAAAAAAGCAACAGGAACGCTCTCGTAATTTCCGATTTCACAATTCAGATTATTTATGCTGTATGTGGTAGTCCCTTGGTGTGCGGGAAGAAAAGGGGAACTAAATGATAAACAGTAAAAAAGTGCGTTAACACCAGATAGAACGCGCAAGGGCCGAAACAAGTATATAGAAAGAAGTCATATGACTTCAGCCACTTAGATTGTCTACAGTCAGTAATATGGAAGAAACGTTCCAACATGGTACAAAAATCAGTTATTCCAAGCTAAATTTTCTCTCAGTGATTTCAGCGCTCCAGGTCCTGCTACACTCTCGCTCGTCATCGTTGTATCCTAACCAGTCTTCTCGAATCCTCGGCCCGGAAGAAAGTTTATTTTCCCTCTTCCAAGGCTGGCAGTGCACTGGGCCGGGTGGAATTTTTGCATGATTCCTCAAGGAGTTGACAGGGGTCTTGTTTTGATAGTCGTTTAAAATAGAACAGGTATCCAATCCCTTTTTAGCATTGTACTTTAACCAATCGCTAATTGGACTGACCCTTGTAATCTCTCCTTCCATCGTTCTTTCGTTTTAGTTTCCATGCCAGTAATCAATTACAATTTCATTCTGTAGGGCAAGATGGACTGACCGTCTTTCCATCCTGTATGATTTATTGGTCTTTAAATATCAAGTGCCTTTAATTTCTCTCCTTTCTCGAAAGGATTCAATTCAAGACGAACTGTTAGATCAAAGTTTTCAGACTCAAGTGACGGGACTTGAAACTGTATGTAAATGTTTGTCTTAGGGACCAGTAGAAGACGTACTTTAGCACTGTACGTCACTCGGACGATTCCGTTTTGACAAAAGGGGAGGAAGTGTGTTGAGTTACGTATTAATTGAGACTATTTTAATAAATGTCAGTTGGATTATGCCCACAATAACACGTGGATAATGTTTCACGTGCATTTGTACATTGCATGCCACTGCAAGTCATTTACTATTAAATAAAAAATATTCTTTTTATGTTAACCGAGTTTTTGACCCTTCACAAAATGGACTTGTCCGCCTTGACGTAAGCGTGGCTCCTTTGAAAACTCGTATAATTTTCCTCAGCTCTTCATTGACGAATCCGTTATCCTTTTTATAACTGCTGCAATTATCATCACGCAAGGGACGGAGCTGTCAAGAATAGTGATTATGAAAAAGGATAGCTTATAAGCATTTCAAAAACCTGGAGTCTTTTGTTGTAAAAAATATGATTATTTTTAAAAGCAAATGAGAACATTGCGACAAGTTAATAAACCCTCAGATAAAAAAAAAAGTTCGGGTACGGTTTCATTGCTACTCACAAAAGCACCGAATCTCCTACATTCCCGATTTATGAGGACGTGAATCTTAATTAACAATGACTGCTGAGTCTCATTTCACAAGAGACCTGGAATTAGCAGAACCAGGTGAATATTGGCGGTAGTTCGAGCTGCGATAATGGGATTACCGTGGATGTCCTACAAATCATTTGCATCCTGAAAATGAAGCAACGCATTAAAATAACATACTGGAGAATGTCAGCTGGAAGGAATATATATTTTGGGCTGTTCCTCTCTCGTCTTAACTTCTCTCATTTATGTTGATATTATTATTATTATTATTATTATTATTATTATTATTATTATTATTATTATTATTATTGAACGAATGGCAGAGAAAAACAATGGATATAACGTTAAAAGAATGACTTTCTGATGCAATTTTTATTACAAGAGTTACCTTTGTCGATCGTAATCTGGAATTTAATTAAGAATGTCACAGTAAATTTCTCTGGCACTAACAATTGATACAGTAGATTTAGACTAAGCAATTAAATGATTTCAACCTCAGATTAAATTAAACAGTTCGGGACTGTTTACAGCTTATGCTTGACCCTCCAGCTGCCTGCTTGTGATTTTTTTTGGACGTCGCCCTTTGCCTCCTCCGTGTGCTTTTGGAGGTTTCTTTCTCTACGGAGAACTCGTCTTGGTTAGACTTATCACCTTTCTGATCACGGCTCCATATAATTTTGTCTGGGTAGTGTGTGCGTTTCCTGACGAACCGGGAGAGTGGAGTTTCCCGATGAACCCAGGGAGCCTTTAGGAGTATACTGCCCGACGGACCGAGTTTCATCTGGCATCTGATTTTGCACCTTGCAAGGGCTTGGTTGTACCTGCGGCTGTGGAGGAGCTGTGTCAGCTCGTTAGGAGGCCAGTAGGGTGGCTTACGCCAGGTAAGAGTGAATAACTCAATTATTGTGATGTCCCCGTCTTCTGGTGTTAGTTCCTGGCCCTGACCGTTTGCGACGGATTTCTGTGTTCCCCCTTCAGGATATGGAATTACGTGAGGTGGTGTATTATCGCCAGACTATTACTCCTTTATGTATTTTGTTTGATAGGCTAAGTTATTTGTTTAACTATTATACATATATTATATGTCCCATTTGTAGGGTTTTTGTTGTTGCCCCTTTATTATTATATTATTATTATTATTATTATTATTATTATTATTATTATTTGTGTGTCCAGTCGTTAAAGTCTTTGTAGACCAGTGTATTGCTGTGACGTATTTTGTTGGTTTAGTTTATAAAATTTAGGTAGGAGGTTAAGGATTTTCCTAGTTGTAATTTCTCTTACTTCTTTCTTTCTGCATTATAAGTAGGTAGTGGTTTTGTTTAATTGCCGGCTATAAAGACTATTGAGTAATTTTGAGACGTTCTTTCTTTTTTTTTTATGTTAGGGTCTAGTTATTAGTTTTAGGAGATATAGTATCATTGCCTAAATATAATTTTTACTATCTGTCCTGTGATGCAAAAGAAGTAATTTTTTTTGGTGTGTTTTTTTTTTATTTTTTATAAATAAATATTGTTAATTTTTGCTCGGTGTTTCCGTTCCTGCCTTAACTGTGTGTCGAGTGTGCTATTATTTGAATAAAATGGAAATCGCCTTCACATGATGAAATAATTGGTTTGCTACTTAAGTTTTCCAGTTACATAAAACGTTAACGGAATTTAGAGAGATAAATACACAGTGTTTTACTGTAGAGTATTAGGTGATTTAATACAGTTCCGAATCCCACTAAACAATAATATATTCTCTCTGAAAGAAAAGAAATATACATTACTTGCCTTCATGGTTTAGTGCTATGCGCAACAGTAGTGTGAATAAAGGTGAAAAAAGACTGAAATAAGAATGTCAGTTAATATAAATTTCTATGTGAATAATATTATAAAGCAGGCAAAAAAAAAATAATGAATAACAATCGATCTAGGGTCTGAAACTAATTCAAGCTTTAGATTTGAATTATTTGAACTTTATCATATAACGGAAGAATAAGAACCGTCTCATTAAATGCCGAGATTCAGGATTGGAGATGTCAACTATTGAAGCACGAGTATTTAAATGTTATTTTGCCATCATGCCATGGATCATTTTAATGTGTCTTCACCGGAAAAGCATAGTCATTCATTTCGTAGTCGCGGTTGTGATATTCAACTTTTCGTAAATATCCCGTAAGTGATTTGCATACTGACCCTGACAGAACTAACTAAAAAAAACATTTCGGAAATGTGGAACCGAACTGTTTGTTTCATGGCAGTGTTTTCTTTTTTCCTTCTTTTTCAGCAGCGCACGTTCCGAAAAAAATTCGGTCTTCCTGGCGTATCTTATTTACATAGAGTTTGAATAATGATGCAGGGAGAGAAATTTCTACGAAATTTAGACAGTGAGAATCATAAATTCATAGTTGATGCCATAAAGTACAGTGAATAAACTTGTGAGTATAGAAAGGCTATCTGAAAAAAAATTTACTTTTTTATGAGAGTATCATGAATTACCTGTACTGATGTCAGTTTACATCTCTCTAGCCTTAATAATTCTGAATAATTAACATATTTAAATAAGAACGTCAATGACAATTCCGTTCCTAAGACACAGTAATATAAAAAAGTATTCATTTAATCTTTAAAGGTAAAGGGCCAGCTTTATGTCACTAATTTTGGCAAAGTCAGTTTTGCTTTTTTGAAAAAAAGAAATATAATATAAAGATCCAGACTCACTATCTCATCCGTTCATTTTTTTTGCAAAACAATATAAGGCACTAAATTATAAACCCAAGTTACGTTGTCATTTTAGAATATTTACTATAACCAAAGAGAGAGAGAGAGAGAGAGAGAGAGAGAGAGAGAGAGAGAGAGAGAGAGAGAGAATTCGTTTTGCTTTCTGGAAACCAGCAGAAACAATAAAGTGGTTCCTGATGGTCAAAAAGCGTGGAATGCTGGCCTATCATTTGGTGGATAATTTTCAAACAGCTGTCATCACTTTCCTATAACACTTTTTCACCAGGCATATTGTCTTTATTCTCGCAAGATACTCGTAAGTCTGTGTCTAGGGCAGTAGGTTCCTGGCAATTAATAGGAATCAGGTACATCTCATTGATAGATACTCACACATACAAACAAGATTATCTTTGGAGGCATAAAGACGAGCACACAACGAAGGCTAGATTGATTGTGGAATTCAAAGCTTTTCAGAGATAGTGAAAAAATGAAATATACTTTTCATCAGGCTACAAACCAAAAAAAATTATAACATATATGGAAGTGAACATACAAAACTACACAAGTAAACAGGAACACTAAAGGGAACACATTTCAAAGCACATTGGAGTATAAAAAGAGTCACATTCGCGCTTCATTTCAGACAATTTGAGCCACAATTACCGCAGTGGTGGATGGAATCATTGCCACAGTGTTCCGCACGCAGAGCCGAGAACAGAGCGGAGGGGATTAACCGACGGTAAAATGTTAATTATTTACCTGCTGCTTCCACCATGAATTATGGCATCAGTTTGGATGAATGTCCAGCCATTTCAAAACAGCCACGAATTTGGATCTCCAGTTTTGGGGGAAATGGGAAAATACGGCAAATTGTATGAATTTTGAAAGCATTTGAAGTGGGTTCATGAATCATTTCAGGCGCGCCAAAATAATCATTATTCTCTGCCTGATGGATATATATGAATTTATATATATATATATATATATATATATATATATATATATATATATATATATATATATATATATAATATATATATATATATATATATATATATATATATATATATATATATATATATATATATATATATATATATATATATATACACACACACACACACACACCAGTCACCTAAGATACTACTGTAATATAGTTAGGTTTCGTGAGAGTGAACCAGATGCTTATTTCATTTGCAGTCAATGAAATATCATCTTTAATTGTGTGGAAATTCTGTCTTTTTTGCAGGACTTTTTATAAAAGAAATAATCATTTATTTATGACACCTTGTGTGTTAATAAGACCTGTCTTTATGTATACAATTTTCGCAGAACATTATAAACTGATAGCGTTGTTGTAATGGTACACTTACGTGTCACAACATTTATGTATAACAAACACTTAAATAGAAAACATAAAATATACTTCGTGATTTTAGAACGCTTGTTATTTATTAACGAATCTTTGATTTTTTTTACAAATATTTCTTAATAACTGTATCGCTACGAGTTTGTGAATATGTATTTTACCTTCAGCCGAGGCTTCAACTTACCAATGTTTACATGATCCCACCTTCAGCAACTTAAAATCAGAGGAATGAGAAGGAAAACAGAAATTATTTCACGGTAGGAACCCATACGCTGGAGATGCAACAGTGGCCATTTCGGGGAAATTGAAGTCATAACATCGAGATCAGCTCTTTGAACAACCTATAAACAGCTCCAGATGAAGGCTGCAAGTCATTCACAGCTGCCGCGTCCTGTAAACGACCTTAAGAATTAGGTTGTTTCCCTCGTGACATAAGTCATTGAGGCTGATCAAACCGCAAATCCTACACAGCCCGTACAGTGCCTGAGAAATTGGTGGTGGTAGGTAGTTGAGGAGGGGTCGGGGAGATTGGATGAGGTACGCCAGGAATGGAATACAGGGACTCGAGTTCCCCGCATCGCTCCGGACCACTTTTATGACCTCGTCAAAATGTTTATGCGACCGCAGTGTGTGCCAAGAGCCATCGAATCTCCCCTGGTATCAATCGACATCCTCATGGCAGAGATATTGCAACTCTTTTGTGGCTAACTTGATTTTATGGGTACTGCCTGCTCTGGCATGAATTCAAAGAATAAGCTTAAAGAAAGAAAAATTGTTTAATGAAGTTATTGTTGGCTCATCGTTTTTTATAAATATTTGATCAACTGATTACATACTGGCATGCAAATTCAGTCATTAAACGTGGCTGATCATCTATAATTTTATGTGTTTATTCAATTTTACAAGTCAAGCTAGTAAGCAATGCAATAGGAAAAGATAAGAAACTCATTCCTCCTTGACATGCAAAACGAGTCAATTATGAAGTGAGTAATTTTTTTTTTTTTTTTTTTTATAAATTGCAAACTATGAAATCTCTCTGATCAAGTCCTGTAGTTTTGAATTTATGGCATGTTGCATAGAAAGGAAGACATATTGTAGGTAATATAGTTGATGTTTTAAAAAAAAGGGATATTTTACCACTGAATGACCCATGAGATTAAAATGGTGGGGTGTTGAGGATTAGGCAGCAAAGGAATGTAGGGACAAGATAGTGTCCAGTGCTGGAGTGTCAGGAGTCTAAGGTGTTTTCCAGGGAGTGTCTGGAAAAGACATAAGAATAACCCCCCAAAAAATCGTTGATAAGAATAACCCCCCAAAAAATCGTTGATAAGTTAACTTGGAAGATAAGACGAAAGGTAAAAGTGTATAGTATTTCATTCATAGAAGTTAGCAGTGAAACAACTTGGGCTGTACAGATGATTAAATATGATCTGGTTACCATACATTTCTTTTATCCAAAACACCATAAGATATACTAAAACCTACAGTATATGTAATTTACCTGCGTACGAAATAAACTACAAGAATGATCATTCAGTTTCCTCATTGAAAATGATAGTTTGTTCAACATAAGTGTTTCAGCTATAAAAGTAAAGCATTCAGGTCAATAGAAATATAAATAAGAAGAAATTGTTCTTGTTATCCCAGAATAACGTCCTATGCTGTGCGTTATTGTTAACCGAAAGGCTGAAAGATTAGTTAACAAAAGAAAGAACATACCATTTCTTACGTAAAAAAGCCTGGTTTTCGCTAAAAATTGATGTCATAAAACAGTATTAAACACGATTCGTATTTCTACATCGAATTCATTCGTTATAATGAATACGGCAATGATCATGAAGTAAAAATCTCTATATACCAAAATGACAAGAGAAGAGGACCCTTCAGAAAACAAAGTCCTGGCATTGGGGACAGAAAATGCTCTCATTAGAAATAAAAAAAAAGTCAAATCACACGCCCTGGCGCCATCGACATGCTGGAAGCTGCCAAAATCATAGAGCTGGAAGCCAAGCACTGTTTATAAAACTTCAGTAAAACTTCAATAAAAGAATTTTTCCCTATAAAAACCAAAGGATGACCTTTTATTTTTGCTGGATAGTGAATGCATGACTTCAACAAAAGCAGGCGAATGAAGCGTTGATAAAACAGAGTATATATTTTTGTATACATTCAAACTTTAGATGGATATTTCAGGTCGTGCTTAGTGCAGGCAATGAAAGAGAGAATAAACTCTCTGTCATATTGCAAGCTCTTGAGAGAAGGAAATGAAGAATCACACTATGTAGACTGACTTTCCACAACACATGAAAAAAAATGAAGAGAATAATAATGAAATAAGAGATAAAAAGAAGAATATTGGATCAAGGAACAAGAATGAATATTAAACACGATGCCCGGAAAATGCAATCCTGTACAAGCAGAAGCAAAATGATTTAAGAACCTACAGAATTAAAGTGTTGAAAGATACATATTAGGAATATGACTAGATTCATACTTGCCCAGACACACACACATATATATATGTATATATTGTTGCTGAAATATTTAGTAATCACATGTTTATAATATTTACTTATTTTCCAATATTTTCTTTAAGTCTTTATTACTCTAACGTTCTGTTTGGCTCGTATATGAACTTGGATAAACAACAATAAAAAATAAAGAATAAGAGAGAGAGAGAGAGAGAGAGAGAGAGAGAGAGAGAGAGAGAGAGAGAGAGAGAGAGAGAGAGAGAGAGTGGAAGTACGTCAGGCGTTATTGCACCAATGGCTGTCCTCTGCCAGCGAGAGTAATTAATTAATTCCGGGTCATTTGCATCAGGAGAGCTTAGGCTCTAAATGCGCGGTTTAGTGTTTATGCCACCAAGGCAAGTGGTCTGGAATAAACGTCAGGGAAACATGGTGATTAAGCAATTAATTAAGCAATTAACGGATGTATTTAAATGGCTTAGAAACATAGTTACTGAAAATTGTAGATTTCAGAAAGATGTTTGTTTTCTTTTCGATGGTCATTTGAAAAAGATAGTCATCAGGCAGTAACAATAGACAGTAATAAGACAATCATAATAGTTAGCCGTTAGATTTTGAATGTAGTAATCAGTCTTCCTTAATTAGATTTCAGAGATTTGGTGACATACCCCTGCCAGCGTACAATTAAATGTAATTCCTTATATTTACCCATACAAGGTTATGACAGTAACGCATTCAAATTACATTTTCACGCTGTCATAGATTTCCAATTTGAAACAATTCAAGATGGGAGTAGGCTTTGGGGGGTGATGCTAAGCCCTTCTAAAACTCAAGGTATGACATTTAGTCGATCCAGACCACTTTTGCCTTTGCATCTTAATTACAATTAAAAGGTGCAGCTTTAATTGTCATTGGCTCTTTGAGATTTTGGATGTAACTTTATATAAAAAATTGACTTTTGAGAAGTTTATACGTAATATTGCTTCCTCTGTTTTGCAAAAACTTGGTATCTTGCGGAAGTATCTTAGGATGTTTCAGGATGATTCTGTTATATCTAAGCTTTTTAACTCTTCTTCTTCCTTTTTTGGAGAACTGTTCTCCAGTGTCGTCCTCCGGTGTTGACTCTCATTCTCAAATTCTTGGATACAGTTATGTCTTCAGTCCAGTTTATGTTGTCCAAATCTTGATTTTGGCTTGTGGCACAGACGTAAAGTTTTTCCATAAAATGTACTACAACGACAAACATCTGCACTCATCTTTACCTGGCCTAGCTATTTTTGCTCGCAATGCTAGGCAGGCTGCTGCTGTAAATACTGTAGTGTGGAACCTTCTGATCTCCAGCTGCTGTTTAAACGAGGAGCAAATTCTTTCGTGCGTTCCGCCGAAGTCTCCTGAATTCGGGTGTATCGGTTTTATTTTCTGTTCGCCCATATTTATCTATTCATTAAATTTCCCTTTAACTTGTCTCACTCTGCTGGCCGATTGCCTTTTGGAGCCCTCTTGGATTTATAGTTGGTTGACTCTGTTCATAATGGCTCTCAGCCGAAGGTTTCTAGAAAGAAAGAAAGAAAACAAACGTTAGGCAAAGATACAAAAGTTGTAACTCACACTCTCAGACACGAAAAGTACACACACTCACATGTATGTACATATATATGTATGTATGTATGTATGAATGCTTATTGCACATACGAATATGATGAAATTGGTCAAAATTACAGGAAATCGTGGTAGTGCATTTAACCGGTAAGACAATGAGTCACTTATGCATTTGCACATACGTGTGTTAAAAGATAATAAATGAAAATCATGACTTGAATTTACACAGGGGGTATAACTAGGAAGTAAAGGACCACATGAATGTCACATCCGTTGCTATTAATGTATGATTGGATTGAGGCAATGGTTATTAAAACTGTTCACGGGAACTTGTAATGGGGATCTTTTATGTTATTCTGTGTCATGTATGTTTATAACAGCAACAACCCGTCTATAACTGTAGAGGTGAAATCAGAAGTAATCCATAAACTTCTGTTCTGTTAAGCTGTATTGAGATGTATTGAAGCTGACCTCAAAATCTCATATTTTGATATGATTTTCTGTGTGCCTAATGAAACTAATAAGTTGATAGAAATGTGGAAAAATACTACTACTGTGAATTGAAAATTGTTTTGAATGTTGAAACCTTGGCTATCTCTCTGGATAAAAAAAATTACCTAGAAAGTAATTCGAAATGAGGATGTCCTCTGGCCTGTCACTTTAATCAAGCCTTTGGATCAACGTTCGCTTGAAATCTTAAAGATCTTAGACTGCAAGACTGCATATATACAAGAGATGACTTCTTGGTTCTCCTCACTGGGATTTCGTGAGCTTCCTGTCAATTTTGAGAATTAACCTAAATTTGCTTTTCCGTGTCTTGGCTCTCAGGTTGGGTGGAGTTTTCAATTACAGGTTTCAAAAAAATATATCTATTTATTTTGATAGTTCAAAGAAGTTAGACTATGTGAGTAATGGCAAGAAAATGGCAGTCATTGAAAATGTTTGTCGTAAGATACTGAAGATTTTATACGAGATGATTCTATATTTGTATTTTTACATTGCGAAACTTTTTCCTTTCGAACTCGTTTTAGCGTCTCTTGAAAAAAATGTCCGTCATTAGCCGAAAGTTATCCCATCTGGCATACTGAAACTCAGTCTTCGAAAAAGTGGGCATCCCTGAAAGTTTTTTTTAAGGAATGTTCGAATTATTGCAAACATTTGCGTTCCACTACCTATAATTGTGCACCTAAAATTCGATCATTGTTTCAGACTTTAACGTAAAAGTCTGTAATGTAAATTACAACGAAAATGTATCATATAATTATGTGAGTGACCTAAGAAAGAGATAAGTGTTCATGAAACACCGTTCATTTAAATCACCAGAGAAAAATTATCAGCCAGTCTCAACTAGCTTCCGTGAGGATTATTATTAAGATAGCGTGTTTCTTTAGCAATATTTAGAGAAATAAAAGAATATTGTATGTTGCATAATTGAATTTTTTGACATAGCATATCCAGAAAGGTCAATAAGGACATTATTAATATACAGCTGAATTCCTTTTAAAACTTGAAAATTTTTCATAGCATGTAAGGATAATATTCTTTGATTGTATAATACTCTTGTCTAGGAATGACGTATCCAGAACAAAAAGACGTACTTTCAATGCATGTGAAATCTAAACGCACAAAAAAGCAATGTGTTCGCATTCGCAAGCCTAAATGAAATACAAAAAGATGGTAAATAAAAAAAAGGACATATTTAATAAGCTGTTTCAAATAATGGAGGGTAACTTCACGTATGAACAAAACGTCAGTCACTGACACGTGTATCCTATAACTGCTGCAAGTTTGGAGTTTCGCTGAAAATTCCAAAACTTCTTGTGCTTCATATACCAACATAAAGTAAATATTAAAACAAATAGAAACAAGCGCCGGAACAAATTAATATAGACACAAAGGCTAGCCAACTGGATATTTACTTTTAGCAGACTTGAGTGAAATAATCTTGTATTTTTTTACTGGTTCTGTAACCCAGCTACAAATGCTAATATCAGTACAACTCCAGGTCATAAATAGCGATTTACACAAGATATTCGGAAGAGATTTAAAAGAGAAAAGAACGAACGTCAATAATCCTTAGTAATGTTCTTGGCCTTAGTTTGAGAGTTCCTTAAGTAAGGGCAACTAAGACAGTAGTGTAGGACATGTACTAAGTTCATATTTTTCATTCCAGTAAAATTCCTGTGGTAGAGCAAAAAAAAAAAAATGAAACGACTCGTGAAAGCTATGAATTAGAATGTCAGGATCTATGATTTGTCAAAATTTTTTCTAATTCTTTTGCCGAACATTTCAAGAAAGGTTTTTCGTTTTCAGTTTTGTTTTGTTTTGTTACTTTTTCTAAAACACTTGGACTAGTAAGTCTCTAAAAGTCTTGGAGTGGTGACAGTGTAAAAG
>NC_089747.1:57221240-57266240 GCF_040412425.1 Macrobrachium rosenbergii
ATGTATAGTTCAAGATTATTGCATAACTAGGTAGAACGACCCCTCAAATTAGGCATTTTCCCCTTTATTAACCTCGCCTGACCCCTGAAATTGACTTTCACACCCAACTGCCATCTTGATGCTGAAGCGTTCCAAATCTCTTCGTTTATTACAAGGGAAAATTGACTACAGAGTTGCGTCTCTTGTATAATGTTCCACCTTATCATCAAGATTGTAGACCATGTTGGTTATATAAAGCTAAAGATAATACTTATAAAAAAGGTCATCAGAAATTTGTAACCATTTACAGCTTCATAAAACTTAGTTTCATAACAGATCACTAGATTTCACTGGAATAACATTCAGTCTTTTTCTTGACCCCAGTGGGTGTTACTAGACGACGGATTCTAATAATTTTCAGTGGTTTTGGAATTTCATAAACTTTCCAGAAGCTATATAATATCTGACCTATAAAAGTTCTAATGTGTTTTATTCAGAATATCCTAGCGTACTTAGATAGAAATTTATAAAAAAATTCATAAATACTTTTATCATATAGGAATTTACAAGAAAAGAACTAAAGTTGTACTAATTTATTAGGAAAGATCACGATGAATAAGAAAATAAATGTAAAATTTCTGTTATAAAAAGTTTTTGACATGACATTTCAAAATGTACGATCAGAAAGTTTTGCAACAAAAATGGCTCCGAGAATAATACAAAATTGTCAGTAAACCACGTTGAGCCTTCATTTGTTGGAGTATCTCTGCACAGATGATAAATATTCGAATTCCCTTCAAAATTCCATGTCATTTCTAAAAAGGTCAAATTTTTCCGCATTTTTTTTTTTATAAAATTATCAATTACATTCCGCAGCTTCTACGAAATGCACCCCAGGAATAAACTTCGGTAAGAGGAAAGTAATGTTTTTAAAAATTCGATGAACTAGAATGGCTGTCTTCCTAATTTTTTACTCATACTTGGACTGATTTGCTGAAATCAGATTTCAGTTTTTTTGAAAATAAGAATGCTAGTGTCCTTAGCATGCACTTTTCCTTGACTGAGGGATGGTTTCGGGCCATAGATTTATGTTTTTTTAAGCTATATAAACCTTTATCGAAACAGTTAACTTGCTTCCATGGCATTTTAATTGCTTTCGTATGCCACAAAATAGTGTTTGTTTATTGTAATTAATTAATTCTATTTGGATGTGACTCTTCAATGGGTAAGAGTCCGAAATAATATTTCTTTATAATGTATCTCCAAAACCTTCAGAATATTTTCAAAGTAAAATTTTCTTCAATATTTAAAGATATTTGAAAAAAGATAAGTGCATACATTATTATTTTGGAAATAATAATAATAATAATAATAATAATAATAATAATAATAATAATAATAATAATAATAATAATAGTAATAATAATAATAATAATAATAATAATAATAATAATAATAATAATAATAATAATAATTAAAAGTTAAATTTTCAACTGTACTTAAAGACATTTGAAACAAAAATAAATGGACACATTTTTTTACATTAGATCAATAATAATAATATAATAATAATAATAATAATAATAATAATAATAATAATAATAATAATAATAATAATAATTAAAAGTTAAATTTTCAACTGTATAAAAGACATTTGAAACAAAATAAATGGACACATTTTTTTTTACATTAGATCAGTATAATAAAAATAATAATAATAATAATATTCATCATCATCATCATCATCATCATCATCATTATTATTATTATTATTATTATTATTATTATTATTATTATTATTATTATTATTATTATTATTAATATAAAAACGTCCTGCATATTGTAATGTAAATTAACTTATCTGGACTAATTGTACCATCTAAGGGTGATGACTAATTACTTGTCGTGCATGATCTTAACGTGGACATCCCTTGAGACGAAAAAGCAACGAACAGTGTGTCATACTAATACTCCTAAGGACAGGGAACAGCTAGGAGAAACCTGAAATTATCGCACACTACATTGAAAAAGATACCATGAATGCAAATAGATCTCTCGGTAGGGGAAAACTGAAGGTGTTCATATTTATTAATTTACATTTGTATATCACTCCAAATAATATGATGGAGAGAGAATTCAGGCCTGTCGCCTTACATATATAGATAGCCTCGTGAAACCTTCGTGGGATTAAGTTATATGAATAATGATATTCCAGATAGGACATATGCGAGCCCTTTGGTCATATATCTTTTCAGATGTGAGGGGAATTGCCTACGCAGATGAGAACGCTTCCACAAATTGTATATTTTCCTTTCCTAATAGTTAGAATCTAGAAAAAAATAAAGCAATACTAGCTTGTCCTGTTGTTAAAAATTAGAGAATTAAAGTCAACTAGTTTTAACGGTTAAATTACAAAGGGATTTTAAAGCAACACAGAACAATTTATCCAGACATGTTAGGTTCTCAAATCTTTACCTGAGAATCGTCCAAATAATTCAGATTTGGAATGCGTATTAAAAGACTTTTATGGATATGAATATTTATATTCAAGTGCACGTGATGGATTTTCTTGAACGTATACATTTACAAGGGATATATTTGTCACTGGAGAGAGAGAGAGAGAGAGAGAGAGAGAGGATACATTTATGAAAATATAAATAATTAACAAATTTATACTTAAGAATACATTTGGAGAGGCAAGTGATTTGTGACTTCAGTTACACTTAGCAAAAATGTTCTAAGGGAAAAGTTGTCTTTCTTTTTGTATTAAAGTTAATAAAAGCATTGAATTAAAGGAACTTCTCTTCGCTCTTGACAATATTCTCGATTGGTTACTTTCATGTTAAGTGAATATTTAAGTATATTATCCAGCATTATAAGTCTAGCCCCTAAGTGGCTGTTATCACTGAAAGAATCGAAAGTGGTGTGTGGTGTTTTTGAGAGAGAGAGAGTGTGTGTCTGTGTTTTGGCGCATGCATATGTGTACGTAAATGTCATAAGAACCATTATAGAAATTACTCCTCTAAAACTTAATGTTGCGCCAAGATGTACTCATAATAACTAGAGCCTTTTTATCTGTGAGGATAAAAATTGATGTAAGTGAATGCATATGACTTAATAAACAAGTAAAAAATGCGCTACAGCGTATAATCAACGCCACCGAAAATAGATCTATCTTTCGGTAGTCTCGGTATAATGCTGTATGAGCCGCGGCCCATGAAACTTTAACCACTGTCTGAAGGTGGCCTATCCTATATCGTTGCCAGAAGCACGATTATGGCTAACTTTAACCTTAAATAAAATAAAAACTACCGAAGCTAGAGGGCTGCAGCATGATATGGTGATGATTGGAGAGTGGATGATCAACGTACCAATTTGCAGCCCTCTAGAGTCCAGCATCAGTAGCTTTTAAGGTCTGAGGGCGGACAGAAAAAGTGAGGACAGAATAAAGTGCGGACGGACAGACAAAGCCGGCACACTAGTTTGCTTTCACAGAAAACTAAAAATGAACTTTAGCATTCGAAAATAAAAGAAATATAGCTACTGCTTGAGGAACCAGAAAACTCCTTTTCCTTGATTAGGCAAGGAAGGATCTGTTTTGGAGTCACTTGCTGCGAGAAAAATGGACGCGAGTTGATTAAGAGCGATCCGGAAAGAGGCTAACGACGAAACTTTTGACATCACAAATTTCTCAACCGGTTATTTGCAAATGACGAGGGTTTGTCATTCATTTCTTTATAGAATGACAGTTTGTTATCTAAAGGGTAGTGGGTGTGAAATATTTGTACCATGACAATAATAGAGAAAACTGAATAGAAATATACAGTAGTTCCCGATAGCTCTGGCCTGAAGAGTAGAAGACAATGGCATAGGAATTATGAATAAAGATCCTTCTCTTTTGTAGAAATCAAGTACCTCACACATACACATAAATACATACATACATGCATACATACATACATACACATTATCAAGAATTAATTGCGTATGAATATCTGTTTGGAAGGTATAAATAGAATGGTTGATGAAAGCGGGCTTAACAGCCATTAAGAGTGAGGTATTCTCTGACCAAAGAATACAAAAAATTTTTAGTGCATTAACTTTCTGGGAGATGAAAGCTAAAAGCTTCATTATTTACTAAGAGAAGTGTTCATCTCAACCCCTTTATAAACATACTTTCCATAAATTATTTCTTCAGCAAATTGTGGGATGGATTCTTCATGCTATTTCGAAAGAGATTTCACATCAGATTTCAACGAAATACAGTTTTAATAACGGGAGAGGGTAGAATAGGTATTTCTACTTTGCAATAAAGTATGAAAAGGGAAATATTACATAATCTTGGGTGAGTTTTATTGTTATTACTTATATCATTCATATTCACAGATGAATATGATCGATAGGAAGGACTTCAATATTTGGAACAAAATAAGCGTGATTGCTGAAGGCTTACGATACTGCAATGATCCTAACTATGAGCTATACACACATACATACATGCATACACACACTAACACACACACACACACATATATATATATATATATATATATATATATATATATATATATATATATATATATATATATATATATATATATATATATATATATATATATATATATATATATATATATATATATATATATATATATATATATATATATATATATATATCCTTTTTTGAGTATGAGAAAAATCATCAAATCCATTCTGTGGAATATTTTGTTTTCATTTTACTTATTATCAACGGTCAGTGCTAATATGTAAAATTATAAAAATTGAGACGGTGCGAAATCTGGGGTAAAATCCCCTTCAAGAAAAAGACCATTCTGACACAAGCCTAGCTAATCTTCATTGATTTAGACTAACTTAGGATGACGTATCCTTCCTAGGAAACAATCTACACCAATGTAACGTAAGGGCTATTTTCGTCATCCCATGAGGCCCTGGCCCATGATCACCATTACTTGAAAGAAAGAGCAAAGTCCCCTTTTTATTAAAAGTTACATTCCCATTTCACCCACAATGTAATAACTAATTCCCTTTCACTTACCCAACGTTTCGCCTCAGTTTTCGCGAAATTCCACACGACTGTTTCATTAACCTGTAAATAAGAGAAACGAAAGATAACCTGAATTTCCGGCGCTACGTCGAGTTGGTCTCTTTGCTCAAAGTATTCGGCAGCGGTGGCGACACCCTACTGCAATCAAAGTACCTCCCGAGAGGAGGAGGAGAGGAGGAGGCGCTTCATCTCCTGCGTTGCCAATCCTTTACCCATTTGGGATTTTCATGGCATTTGGGAAACCATTCATCCTACTTACCGGCAACAACGAGGCTGTTAGGGAAGATTTACTGCCGTGTAAATCGTAACCGTTATGGCGAATAATAAGGAAAGGGTCGTGGACTGATAGAGGAGGAATTATTTCTCTCTCTCTCTCTCTCTCTCTCTCTCTCTCTCTCTCTCTCTCTCTCTTATCGTGAGGGTGGCGTTTTCCCTAAGGAAATTAAGGTGATGAAATGTTCACGGATTTGGCGATTGTTCTGCTGGGTAGCTGATTAAGAATTTGTATATTTCTGTTTGCCCGTGTGCGTGTGTATGTGTGTGTTTGTGTGAGTATGCGTAGGATCCATCTTACGAGCATTACAATCTGTTCTACCAATAGGGCGATATTCTACGTGCACTTCTGTTACTTTGAATGCGCTATAAAGTCCGCTACATCATTAGAATCTATTAAAAGATAAGTTTGATATTCTAAGAGGATGCTAAAATGATTGTCCGTCAAGCGTCGCAAGCATTGCGAGTAGGTCCCCATTCAAGTCATGAACCATAAACCACATCGGACCTTCATCCACATAGCGCAAAACGGCCCTCTTCTTGAAAATTACATTAGGCAAGCGCATCTACTTAATTAGTCCTTACTGTAATAGTATGTATTTATTTACTAATCATGATGCACAATACGAGTGATTCAACATCGCATGACTTAACGTACGTCACGTAAGGCTTGCCGAGAATCATTCCTAGCTTACATCGTTATCAAAGAGGAGAACTTCAGATTGAATCAGATCCTTGGTAATGAGTTATCAGTTCTTCAGAATGACTCATATTAGTTACGGAAGTCAGTGTCATTATATATACGTATGCATGTACAAATGTATAGTTTCTTTAGTTTTCCTTTTTGCATCATTTTCACATGTGTATACTTAAATACATGGATGCACACACACACCACCCAGAAAACTCACAAATTCACACACACACGCACGTACATACATACACACACACACACACACACACACATATATATATATATATTTATATATATATATATATATATATATATATATATATATATATATATATATATATATATATATCTACTAAGGATTAAAAAAAAATTATTTTCGAAAAGACAATTTAAGCCTAAACGAATCACTTCAGTATATCAGAGAACGACATCCATTGCCTCCACTGAGTTGGGAATTACGCACCCGGCTGCCTGATTAGTCGATGAGCTATGAAATGACACTCAATAAATCAGGTCAATTAGGAAAACGAATCATCGTCTTAATGAGTTCCCGTCATCGCCTCAATCAGCGAGGAAATTAAGAAAAGTTGAAGGACAAAGTGTCAAAGAAATTTACCTCTGGGTCCGTCGGAGTTCCTATCGTAATATGGACAAATACTTTATCGTTAAGCTGATGGGTTTCAGTGTGATTCGAGTACGCACACACACACACATATACATATACATATATATATATATATATATATATATATATATATATATATATATATATATATATATATATATATATATATATATATATATATATATACATATATATATATATATATATATATATATATATATATATATATATATATATATATATATATATATATATATATATATATATATATATATATATATATATATATATATACACACACACACACACACATGAACACACACACACGAAATTCACAAAGCACGTAAATATTAAAGTGAGTTATTTTCAGAGAAAGTTCATTTTAATATAAAAACAGAGAACTATACTTTGCCAAGGCATCAGAACCAAATACCGCACAAGGATTCGTAACTGCTCTCCCTGAGTCTTAATTCACTTTATGTGTAAAAATCTCACTTTAATAATTCCACGTTTAATAAATTTCATCTCTTATGTTGCAGATATTTCAGGGAGATTTTTCATGAAGATAAAGATTAAGATACGCGAGGGCACGTCAAGAGAAGCAATTAGCTATTGATGCGCTTCTCAGTAATATAATTTTTTGGCATTAAAGCGAAGCACAACTTAATTGCGATTTGTTATAACACCGTGATGAACGTGTTGTGGGAAAAGTTGCGTCGAATTATAAACCACTGTAGTTGTAGATAGCTAAGTTTGGCTCTTTGCCTATCTTTAACACTTGAACTCCATGATATATCAATGTATAAGATGCCATTTTCAAGTAAAATCGCTTAATGTGGTGACTGAGTGGTGTTACTGGCGACTTTCTGTTGCATTACTCTGAAGGTCGTTTTTTCTCTCTCAAACTCTTCTTCTTCTTCTTCTTCTTCTTCTTCTTCTTCTTCTTCTTCTTCTTTTCAGCTTGATATCTAGTTAGGGTCGCTTTTCATCTAACGAGCCTTTTCCAACGGCTCATTGCTTAATATGTTTTGGCAAGTCATCCTTTTTATTATTGCTAAGAATAGCAACGAAAAACTATAAACAATAAACCATAATAAACAATTAATAGTAATGAAAATAACAGAATCAGAAAAAACATGTTCATAATTATGGTTTGTCCTTGAATTCAATTTGACGGTGGAGAAGAAAACCGCTCTCATTTAGAATATTCTAGAACTACACACTGGCACGGCCATACGTCCGTAAACTGCACATGAGTGATTTCATACACCATTAATCAGACACAAACACACACGCTTCGGCACAAACACGCAACCCCACTCTGAGGGGACTGCTCCAGAAGGGAATTCATTATGTTTATCAATTAATAGTCGTAAAACAGTTTGAAATATGGACAAGATTTAAATAAGGAAAAATTTATTAGCATATGCTTGCAACCGTTCAAAAAATTAAAGAAATCGCCGAATATTCTTTGAAATAATATTCTATGAACTCTTAAATTAAAGCCTCCGAGATCTTGGTTCAACTCTAATTAGGAAGCTCTTTCAACTTTATTGGAAAACTCTCGACACATTTTCAGGAAACTTTCGAGAATATAAGTTACAGCACATTCCCAAACTTAAAAAAATACCAAACCTCAATAAATAATGTAATTATTTAGGTAACTCTTCATATTTGTTCATTGTGTAACATATCTTCACAAACATTCACAGACCTTAGAACAAGAAGGGCCTAAAATTTAAAATATCTAATTTTCTTGCTGGATTCTTATAAATATAACATCGATAATCGGGTATTTCGTAAAAGCTTTTCTAAATAACTTGTTCAGAAAAATACTTGACATTAGATAAAGATTAATATCCTGGGTTCGAGAATACGGCTTGTCTTTTCACGTTTATTTTTTTTATAAACATCTTGTTAGCAAAACACTTAACATTAGATAACGACTATTATCTTTTGTTCGAAAGTACTGTTCCAACCATTGTCAAAAGTGGACCATGTCAGGTTCACCTAAAGGTCCGGCGGGCCAGAAACCAACCTTTTCATTATCATTCACATCATTAATTTGTATATTTCATCTTCATCGCTGCGCTGGGTAATCCTGATGGGTTCCGGTGCTTGGTCTTCAAGACCTAAATTTCATAATCAGTCAATCAATCAAGAAGCTTTGGGCCACAATACTTGTGCCCAAAATTTACAAAAGGAGAGGCGGCTGTGAATTCCCCGTACGTATATCGTTAACAAAATGAAATTGAGGGCTCTTCAAACCACAGTGGGGTGTGGGGAAAAAAAGTCAAGAAATAACGGTAATCACTAAGAAGATATCAAGATACACTTCGCTATGACGAATTTTCACGCTGAAAAGGAAGTTTGGATTCCGCTGAATTCCCACACGCAAATGAGCTTATTTCAGGCTTAGTATAGGCATTGAAGTTGAAGTGACTGGGACGGTTTTTAACAGACTTCGTAGTCAGGCCTGTGGCAGCCCCATAGGTACCGAGGTCTCTTTGATAATGTATTTAGAATTTTAGCCTCATTTTTTTAATAACTGATCTCTTTTTTTTCTGTATTTCCTATTACTTTTTGTTATGTGCTTCAAATAAGCAACAAATTCTTTGGACGCTTGAATAATCAAGTCACTAGCCCTTGTAGGCTTGTTCTATATGAATAGGGTTCATCTAATAATAATAATAATAATAATAATAATAATAATAATAATAATAATAATAATAATAATGTACGAGCTTTGGCTAAATAAGACGGTCGAATTCTTGATGTGGGATATGGAGGAATGTATCTTTAGATAATGCCGGAATTAAATTCTTTAGATAGTAATGCCTGCAAATAATAATGAGTTGTAGACAAATTTTCTTCAACGGAGGTAGAATTTTACTGCATTATAGAACAGAAAGGATTCAGTTCTCCTGCTAATGGCTCAGATGACAGTTTAGTTACTGACAGCCATTTAGCTTGATAGAAAGGTTTCGCTCATAAAAACACGTATGTTTGCAGATGCTAAAACTATATTTCTACCACTTTCAAAGAAAGAAGAAATCACGCGGATAAAATAGCAAATAAAAAATGTTCTTTATTATGCGATAATTTATTTTTGTTGAATCCCCTGGCCAATATTCCTAGACTAATAAGACAAAATCTACAGAAAATTCATTATAATTTAAAAACATTTCTTTATTCAGTTACCAGTGAAATACCTCCGTGAAATCCTTTCAAAGGCAGAAAGTTACAAAGGGCATAAAGAAGTGACTTTATTCAACCGGCTAGTCTTTCCACGGAAACAAAAGTTCACTTTTGTTCGAAACGAAGGCTGTTATATAAGAGATTGTTGCGGGGGAGGTTTGTAAAGAGAAAGGGGGTAGGGCCTAAGTTAGGCTCGTTCCATCAAAGAAAGTAATAGAGAAAGTTTTTGATAGAAACGAAAATCTTTAGTCTGGCATTACACCTCTCCTCAGCAGAAAAATTTTGCTCTGGTGTGGAAATGTTGGATTCTCTCTCTCTCTCTCTCTCTCTCTCTCTCTCTCTCTCTCTCTCTAACACACACACGTATGTATATATATATATATATATATATATATATATATATATATATATATATATATATATATATATATATATATATATATATATATATATATATATATATATATATATATATATATATATATATATATATATATATATATATATATATATATATATATATATATATATATATATATATATATGTGTGTGTGTGTGTATGTATGTATGTATGTATATATACACTTAAGACCAGGGTGGGTAAGGCGATGACTACTAAAGACTCACCAGACAGACCTAAATGCAAGGTAAGGTCGTGTCAATAAAAATCTTGGAGACCTGAGCGGGATTTGACCTCACGAATACAGACACACTACAGACACACACACACACACACACAGAGTCATCAATAAAAGATAAACACAAGAGTAGTGTGTGACGATCTCTATTTTTTTAACCTCTAGAAATTCATAGTTTCAATCATCATGAAAAGTACGAAAAAGTAGATTTTAGGATTAAACGGGACAAAAAAGATAGACAGGTGAAGAGAGTAAAATTAGACCAATGATAGAAATATAAAAGTCAGAAATATCTATAAAGTGCCCTGTTGAAAACTTTCAGGAATAAAAGGAATTAGAAATATGGTGTGTGAAAAGGTGGTTACTGTCCTTAGGGTATTGTTGCTTACATACATTAGTAGCAGGTCTTAAAGTACCTTTTGCAGTGGCTAGACTGGAAATGTTGTCGCTCGACACGGATGCATTAAAGTATTACAGTTTAAAAGCTGTTCCATTTTTTATTAATAACAAACCGCACAAATAAAAAAAAATGCTAACAACGTCTCAGTGGGATCAACTGCTGAAGATGATATAATGGAAACTTAACAAAGGCGGGAGAGCGAAATCCCTTTTCTAGAGAAGTAATGAAAAAAGTTTCCTTATAAGGCAGGAGTTTCAAAGACATCGAAACTCGCTACCTGAATCCCTTTATGTCAGGAGGGCTAAACGTATGTTTCATTGCAGTTGTTCGTAACGAGGTAACGTACCAAAAGTGCAAAATTTGCTGGCGTAATCTCGCAGGATAAATGAAAACACCTAGAGATTCATATGAAATGCAAACTTATTGGCGGAAAGGAATAAAAGGAAAATGATGAACCACACACATATATATATATATATATATATATATATATATATATATATATATATATATATATATATATATATATATATATATATATATATATATATATATATATATATATATATATATATATATATATATATATATATATATATATATATATATATATATATATATATACGTATATACATACACAGTATATAAATATATATATATATATATATATATATATATATATATATATATATATATATATATATATATATATATATATGAACGTTACCACTTTCACAGTTGTTCCGTGCATTAATACAATTAATAACAGGACCTCATTTAAACTGGATGGTATCTAGCGGAGATATTTATTCAATAAAAGTTACAAGCCTTCTAGGGCTAACAGTCTTCATCGTCTGGTATTTATATGCGTATGAGGGAGGGAATTAACGCCTTTGTTTTTCGAATTTTACGTGCTGACTTAGTCCTAGAAAGCTTGTAACTTTCCCTGAATAAATATCTGCTAGATACCATCCAGTTTGAATGAGGTCACATATATATAGTATATATAATACAGTGTATATAATATATATATATGTGTGTGTGTGTGTGTGTGTGTGTGTGTGTGTGTATTCCTATATTCTCAGGTAAGAAACGGACTATCAGGTAATGTCTGGAAACTAAATTCCTAGTTAGTATAAAATCATAATCGTTATACTGTAATAATTTCATAACAAAACATGTTCAACTTTTGCAGAGCGTATGTAGGAATTTGTTTTTGCTGTGAAATGCATCCAGAAATGAAGACCAAATGTATCAACGTTAACTAAGATTTGTCATTAACCTTTCCCTTAAATTAAATAAAATGTTAGGTACTAAAATCATGAAACGCCCGTGATAACATAGTTTCAATGTTTCGATTTTCATAAAGAATATTGTTTTCATCGAGCCTTTGGGTATCTTGAACGCTTGGAGATACATTCTCAACAGAATTAAGGTAGACTCTCCTCTTTTTTTTATAGATATTATGTTAGTCATTGTTCTCTTTACCCTAATAAATCCGGCCTTCCTCTTTACATACTTAAGCTATGGAACTTGGTCTTTTCAGATATTGCCCTTTCCCTCTTCTTCAGAGCTTCAGAATTTTCGCCTTACTTCTGTTTTCTGTCGCTTAAAAATTCTTTCCTTCAAGAGGAGGATTAATTGCTTCCTTTGGGATTAGAACCTAATCATATACTCCCCAGTCCCTTCTTATTTCTTATTTACTTAAGATATAAATTTCCTTATTCCACCCTCAACTACATAAAAAATATAGATCAGGAAACTGTAATCTTCCTCAGCGGCATTTCTCAGCTAGAGAGAGAATTAGAGTCGGTTGTCCGTTCCTGCGTTTACTCTGTCAGTGACAGGGTCATAAATTTCTCGGGGGTGCCAGTTTGTTGCCAGGGCCAACTGGATGTTAGCACTCACAAGGCAAATAGTCCAACTCGTAGGAAAGGAAGGTCCTGGAAGTTTATTATAGGATCAGTTTCTCTGTCTGAGTGTATGTGGGTCACTGTTCATTGTTCTATAATTATTGGGCCTGCGGTGTGATTTTATATAAGCGTAGTCCCTTGCTCAGTTTGATCACAATTTCAGCGACGTTTGGTTGTTCCTACAGTATCTGTTAATTATAAACATGAGCGTACACACACACACGCACACACACACACACACACACACACACACACACACATATATATATATATATATATATATATATATATATATATATATATATATATATATATATATATATACATACATATTTGTGTGTGTTTATGTGTTTGGGCGTGGTCTTGCACGTCAGACAGGCACAAACAACGGATGCAAGAATGCCCTGAAAAGAAAAAGAAACATAAATAGTTATACGGTGAATAAAGAACGATAAAGCAAGGGAAAAAGACATGTGATATGTGGAAAATTTTCCCTTCATACTTATTAATTGAGGCAAACAACTCATGCTGACAGGAAAACTAAGAAAGTAAGAAAACCGAAAAATTAAATAGAAGAATAGAGTTAAATAGGTTATTCCTACAAATCAGAATAGATGGGCAACATCACAATAATGAGGAGAAATTGTGTTTGTGAAATAAAAGGGCGCAATTTGATTATTCATATTATTAAAAATGTTAAAAATGCATTGTATAATTCATCTCCACTAAGTTATAAAGACTAGCACTGGGGCACTTTCAGCGATTCAGCGCTAAGATAGTGAAAAGAGGGAGTCAGAGTGGTTGGACAGCAAGGTGGAAGAAAGGAAGCAGGGATGGAGGTAAAGTAAAAGGCTAAAAAGTGATTGCAGCTAGGGGACGAAGGGACGCTGCAGACAACCTTTAGTAATGCCTATAGTGCACCACGTAAAGAGCAATGACGGCATTACCCCCATTTCGTGGTAATTCATCTCTTTAGCAACGACAGATATTTTCAAGTTTGAATTCTAACATATTTCAAATACGAGAGCTTCTTTTGCTTCAGTAACTGGAATGCAGCCACAAAAGTGCTAGAGTACTTCGCTGGAACTCACGTTCGAGAGAAGTTTTGAGACGAGAAATAAACAGTGGCGTCGTATTCTGAGGAAGCCCTTTTTTAAGTCTGATGTCGGCTGAGCTCCCTCTCTCTTTTCCAAGTATTTCCTCGAAAGCCCTACGGATGGAGGACAGGCATCCTGCGCAAAGATAGCGACGCATGTGAACGAACACTGGTAAGCGTTTACATAAGTGTCATTTGCAAGTATATATACTTGATCAAAGAGAGAGAGAGAGAGAGAGAGAGAGAGAGAGAGAGAGAGAGAAAGGAAAAGCAAACTTTGGCAGAGAAGCTAATATTAGAAAATATATGTCTTGTCATGTCAGGTAAATTATGAGAAAATTCATATCTGTCGGTTACCTGTGTATAAGTTTTACTGATGGCTTTTCACTTACCCAAATGGTTATTCCATCTGAATATCTCTTCCACTGTCACTAGAACTGGATTAAGGCGTGAAAGACAACCTCATTTCCATCTGTCTCTTTGCTGAATTCCATTCCGCTTCCTTGGCAGGAGATGGACAGGAATTTATGTCGAAACACTATTCTCCTGATGTGCGCGTTCAACAGAATAATTTTCGAGAACAAAGCGATGTCGCATTTGTTCTACGTTCATTAGTTGAAGTGTGTAAGTGAAAAGTGGTAACTCTGACGCGTACTCTATGCATGAGATCACTCAAGAGATTCTGATTGTTGGCTACAACTTTCTCTCGTTTGCCCTAACGTCACTCTTTCTGTGTAAATAACCTTCACCATTCTTTAAATTAATAATCATCAGATGCCATCAGTGTCTCTATTATAAAAAGGAAAATCGTTTTTCACTATTATTTGGGAATAATTGTAAATACTTTGATAGACTTGAAAAACCTTTAACATAGAGCGTTGTTAGTTGACAAAATATTTTTCTTTTTGCTGAGCGAATAATGGAGTTGTTTGATGACAGAGAGAGAGAGAGAGAGTTTACTTTAAAGAACATTCGCAGTATGTATTTAATGAAGTTAACGAATGAAATGCCAAACTATTCCTTATGTCATTAGTTTCAAGAGAAAGTAACTCTCTCTCTCTCTCTCTCTCTCTCTCTCTCTCTCTCTCTCTCTCGTTGTGTGTGTATGGGTGTGTGTGAGCAGAAGAAAAGAATTTTACTTAAAATATTAGAAAACTGTGCATGAGTTCTTTTATAAAAGTACATATCGACACAGTGTTTACACCATATTAGTCATATAACTTCAGTTATCGTGAATGCCTTTTATGATCACATCTTCTGCTGTATCCTTGCCTACCCATACCAAAAATAATCCTTTCTAGGTTCTTCATTACAGCATTAGAATTAAATACGAATGCAGAATCAAAGCGGAGCCCCGTCATCGCATTTTCAAATGCCAGTTACTTTACTCTGATTCAGGCGAAAAAAAATAAAAGCAATAAAACGTCACAATTATTATATATATATATATATATATATATATATATATATATATATATATATATATATATATATATATATATATATATATATATATATATAATACATACATATATACACACATATATTATATATATATATATATATATATATATATATATATATATATATATATATATATATATATATATATATATATATATATATATATATATATATATATATATATTTATGTTTGTTTGTGCGTGTGTAAACAGTTACTCGGCACATATTAAAAGGACAGTACCACTCCCTTTCATTCAGGACAAGTGTGTTTTGCATAGATGTGTAGTGAGCTCATTATGTTTGTTGCATAAAATATATTACAGCGGCAAACATCCTCTGCAGTCTTCTTTACCTGACCTGGCTGTTTTTGCTCGTAACACTAGGCAGGCTGCTGCTGCCAACGATGTGTCTTTTTTTCAGTATCAGGTTGAAAACAATCAGTGTACTAAGAGTTTTAACTCGGCTATAACTAAAATGTGGAATACTTTGCCTAGTACAGTTGTTGAATCTTATGATCTCCAAATGCTTAAGCAAGGAGCAGATTCATTCCTGATCTCTGCCTAAAACCCGTCTCTCTCTGGAGGCAGATTTCCTTTGGAGCCCTCTTGGGTTTATAGTCTGTTGACTCTATCCATTAGAGTTTTCAGTGAAGATTTAAGGAAAGAAAGACAGAAAGAAACCAGATACCTACAACGAAGCCATTCTCAACACGTCTCGAGATTTGGAGGCCTTGTTCTCTTGGTGAAGCAGAAACAGGGCAAGAAAAATCTCTTTGAGTGCCATTGAGCGGCGCCGTACGACCGAAAATGCTGACGATATAAAATCGATAATTTCCTTGAGAGTTCCGTCGTGTTTTGCCTCGACGTTACAATTAAGGCAATTTTTATGACGTCAACAGAAGCACCAAACGTAAGTTACCTTTATCACTTAAGTGGTCAAGTCCGCATGCCTACTGTTCTTTCGCCTAATTACAGATCTCCGATTCATTATCATCCTATCTCTCTCTCTCTCTCTCTCTCTCTCATCCGTTCATAGATGATCATCCACCTTTGTAAGAACGCGATCAGCTTTTTAGCTGATCTTATCAAACCCTCCAACAATGATCTCAGATTACCAAGGCTTTGATACCAGTACTCCAGGCCACAATACTGTATCGATGAGATATACTTTTGTTTCATACAAATGGGTGGCAGTGGTATGTCAAGTACGAGCTTTCCATGGTTCTTTTTTAGGATTTGATTCTTTTTAAAAGTCCATAAGCTGTTGAAATAAATGATCAACATTTAAGAATGTTACCCACCTTACGTTTTCCAAAAAAGCTTCAACTGTAGAATATATATATATATATATATATATATATATATATATATATATATATATATATATATATATATATATATATATATATATATAAACACACATTGCTGGTGAAAAGGAAATCTAGAAGCCGGTAGAAAAGACGCAATCTGTACTATTTGTAGTTATATGTTTATATAAGAAACAGATGTTGGAGTGTGACTTCCTTGTCTGTGTTTTTCACATGGTCATATACACACAAATCGTGTGGTGGCCTGTTAATCTAGATTGTAGCCAGCTCTACGAGGTCTCTCCTGTAAGCTTCATTGTATTTATAATATATTTATTTATTATTATTCTGTTGGCACAGCCGATCTGATGTAGCTGGTTACTTAGTCATTGGAAGGAAACTACTTGCGGTTGAAGGCTATTCAGCAATTTTATGCTAAAAATTTAAAATTAAAATGGTTTTGAAATATAATAAGGGGTTAGCTACTATGCTTTGTAAAATAACTGGCTAATTGCTGTAAAATTTATATAGTAATTCTACTTCAAAGATTAGAAACTGAAAATATTAAAACTCAATTATAAAAGAACAATAGAATATTATGAGAATATTCTTATGTAATGAGTTTAAGGCAAAAATGAATCATTCACATAAAAGATGAAAAGAATGATATTGGCACCGCAATTTCTGCCAAAAATATCCCCTAATCTTTGTCACTCTCATAACATCGGAAATTCAAGTGAAGGTTTTAGAAAGAGTCAGACTGCATCCTAGGGATCGTATCTCCTTACCATTTTGTGTGTGGGGCATTGTTCAAGGTCTTTGAACTCTTGTTATTCATGATAAGAACGAGGGAACGGGTTAATACCTCGGTATATCAGCTTATCTGTTTATCGAGGATTACATTGTTGAAGAGTAAGATATTGCAATACTCCAATGAATAGGCTTTGCTTGTATTTGTCTTGAAACATTACCTCGCGCAAGATGTAATATTTCAGAACATGTTTAATTTCTGTGTTTCTCTGCTTCAGTTTCCATCATCATCAATAAAAGTTAAGCTATGCCACTGAGATTAAGAACTAGAGAGGTGGTGAAATCAAATACTTAGGTTATATATGGAAAATAGATTTTGCAGAACATAATTAAAATGTATATGACAGTACAAAGATTAAAAAAGATTAACTGGGAGTATACCCTCTTTTTGGACAGAAAAAATATGCCAAATTAACTGAAAGAGACATATACAGTGAGTGACAAAGTAAACATTTCAAGTTACAAATTTCATTAGTAACTTGGATTTTATTCTTAAATCGAAGAGCATATTCCTTATTCTTCAGACACAAGCACACACATACAT
This sequence comes from Macrobrachium rosenbergii, assembly GCF_040412425.1. Lineage (NCBI taxonomy): Eukaryota > Metazoa > Arthropoda > Malacostraca > Decapoda > Palaemonidae > Macrobrachium > Macrobrachium rosenbergii. The sequence continues at coordinate 57,239,246 of NC_089747.1, forward strand.
ACACTCATATATATTGCTATATCTTCCCAAGCATCCCAGCCATCAAATGCTTAATTTAAAGCTAGAAAATAAAACAGTGCATTTTAGCACTCCCTGACAAGGAAGGGCGAAAGGAATGTTGGCTGCTCCCTTAATCCATTAATTGCACTCTGTATATCCCTTCAACTTTCTCTTCTCGAACATGTAATGCTGCAGAGCCCTTTGTTTACAGACACGAGGTTGTGAGGAGATAAAGTATGGCCAGAGGCAGAACAGAGCTGATGATGCAGATTAAGAGAAAGGACATCTGGCATTAATACCTGGATCTTGAGTCATAAATGATGATGCACGTGCATAAGGAAAAGACACCAACCCCATCTACCTGTGGATGACCTCCTAACCTCTGACCTGAAGTCATATAAGGGCATCACCAAAGGAACAAGAGAGAGACATAGTTGGACATGAGCGAGACACATCTCTCTTTTCCATTCCCACCTCCTTCAAAGAGCCATGCCCTACCACGTGGTCCTATCTTTTAGGGACCCTTAGTATTCTTACCAGCAAAGTTCTTTACCCTCCTCCGCTGCCATTGCCCTCACTGAAACCACCACTCCCACAAGGTAAAGTGATCTGTTGCAAAAGTTCTTCCAGTCAGTCACACTGTTTTAATTCTCATACTAAATTTCCTATTTCGATTTCTAAGTGCCAGTAGTTCAATATCGACCTTGCCTTGTTATGACAGTGTTACGTAAATGCCTGTGTTTAAATAATTATATAAATTCGTGTGTTCAAGGCTTCTTTGGCACCCTCTGTGCTCACCTTTTCGTATGCCTATTTTACTGGGTCATTACTGGCTTTTAATTCATAAATCTCTCCATTTACAGAGGGTTTGTTAGCCATGGAAATCTCTCTTGACTGTGCCTTGTATCAGCATCGTCACACTGACGGATATACCTTCAAGTTTTCCCAGTCATAATTAACCTCTCAGGCTTTGCCTGCCTGATTAGTCCATTTCATCCTCTGATAGTTCATTTTATGTAAATACACGTAATTTTAAACTTACACAAACGTGTTTACTTACAAATACCTTGTGATTAGAGCCCTCATCTCAGTTAAATTCCCCCTTTTTCCCTGTTTTTTAACGATTTCCTGAATCAACAGCTGTCAGATTTTATACATAAATAGAGGTAAGTAACGAAATCATTCATCTAGAGTCTATAACTGGCTCATGATAAGCATTTCCCCCAGGTTAAATTATTATATATATATATATATATATATATATATATATATATATATATATATATATATATATATATATATATATATATATATAGAGCAGACGCCTTTAGTGGAAGTTTTTTCTGACGAGGAATGTACTCATGTATGTAACGTATCTGGAGATAGCATAGATTGGGATATTAGTTTAGTAGAAGCGAAGCAAGATGAAGATGAAATTCTGCAAGACGCAAAGGCGTTTCTTAGATGGGGAATTAGTTAGGAAGGCTTATAAGCTGCCTTTTGCAGGGCTTGAATTAGAGGGTAATTTGTTAGTTAGGAAGATTCGAAACAGACTGGGAAATAGTGAAGATAAGGGGGATACAACGCAAATAGTCGTTCCTACGAGTTTAGTACCTACGGTGTTAGATATTGTTCACAGTAGGTCTGGCAGCCCGCATTTGGGGATTGAGAAGATGAATCAAAATGCACGGGGACAATTCTTTTGGAAGAATATGCTTAGTTCGGTAGAAGACTTTGTGAGAAGTTGTTCAGTTTGTAATGCATGTAAGCCATCGAGGGTTGTTTCATGTAAATTGGGTTCATTTCTGATTCCTACCAGACCCACAGCAAGAGTCCACATGGACCTGTTGACCAATATCTGTGAATCTAGTTATGGCCATACTTACCTGTTGGTGGTTGTTGACGAATTAACTAGGTTCGTAGAGATTTTCCCGTTGAAGCATAAAACAGCGGAAGAGGTGGCGATCCCATTCTTTAATGGGTATATTTGCCGGCACTGGGTGCCAGAGGATCTGATTACAGATAATGGGCATGAATTTGTGAATAGGACGTTAGAGTATCTTGCGGATGTAATGGGTATTAGGAAAGTAACTATTATTCCATATAGACCAGAAGCGAATGGCCTGTGTGAACAAGCAAATAGGAAGGTCATTGAAGCTCTTCGGATGGCCGTGGGTGGCAATGATCCAAATTGGGATCGATATCTTCCACAGGTCCAACATAGTATTAACACTATGTTCAGTGATACCATTGGAATGCTCTCCCAATAAGGCGCTGTTTGGTTACCAAGCGCGGGGTGCGTTCGATTTGTTGCCCAGTCCATCGGGTGACGATCGATCAAGTCGCTTGTAGGTACCGCGAAAGAGAGATATGCGCGCCTTGCTAAGAATCTTTAAATGAAAACGCAAGACATGGTAGATAGGAGCAACACAAAGCCAGATAGAGTTAAAGTGGGTGTTGGAGATAGGGTTTATGTGAAGATAAATGTCAGGAATCAGTTTGATTTGAAGGTCCTTTCCGCATTGTAGAAACTAGGGAAATAGATTTGTTGTTCTGGATGAAAACACGGGTGTGTCCCGGTTGACACATATATCTAAAATTAAAAAGACGGGTTAAGGGAACCGTATGGGTTAATTCTTGGGTGGTGCTGTAGTTATGATTTCTTTTTTTTTTTTTTCCTTTTTTCTCTTTTTTATGGGATTTAAATGGGCGTAAAGTGTAGTAGGTTTTTCTTTAACTGAGGGATGGTAGTCCTTAGAGTTATACAAATCTTTAATTGTCCGAGTTCAGTTTTTGCTCTTATGTGTTGCATTATTTAGTTAAAATTATGTGCTGGATACCGTAGAGTTTCATAGATACATGAATTTCCTTTTTATTTTTTTTATGGATCGCATCTGCGGTTAGGGACTTCATTGTTCACATTTGGCGTTAGTAATTTGTTGTTTTGAGTTCATGGTTCGCATTTGCAAGACTTTTCGAATTGTTACATGGGCTAATTTCGTAGTGAGGTTAGGCCCGTGGGTTATTATGTAAGAATATTATGAGGTATAGTTATCGTCTGATTCAATATCTTTGAATATAGAGTTACAGAATAAGGGTTTGTTACTTAGGATTTTGTTTTCGGGGGTATCTAGTATATCGGACAGAATTTGTCTGATCTGTTACAGATTTGGGTAAATCAGTGGGGTTTAGGATAGGATTAGAAAGACTTTATTATGGCTTCCAAGTTTGGGTATTTGGATTTTTCAGATCTCTTTTTGAATTAAGAGGGCTGTGCCATTGGTAATTGTAGTTGTTATGATCATAGGAGTGATTGCCAGTATGACAATTGCTATTTTGCTGAAGAATTGAGCAGGTTTCGACAGTATTTGCTAACCAGGGTAAAATTTTGATGACTTTACGAGATATGTTACCTCTCAGATGTTTAGGATTGCCTTTAATGAATTCAGTATATTGGTAGGTTTCTCGGGTAATTTTTTACTGTGTAGAATTTTTTTATGAATAGTACCTTAGAGTTAGTGTACCTGATAGTGGGTTGATTGTGGAAATTCCAGTTAGCAACTTGGAATCATTTCACATTTTTAACATATGACCGGTTGCCCTAGTAGTTTTAATAGCTCAGTAATAATATGGCACAGTGAGGAGACTTGTTATTTTTTGAGTTGACTGTCGATATGACCGACTTACGTAAGACACCACTTCCTCGCAGCAGAGCTATTCGGAATGTCTTCTATGAGCCTCAACTTATACAAGTTAGATACGGAGCCGTCTACGATACGCCTGCAGGTTGCTATGCCTGCGCTTTCTTGAGAGGATCCAGGGTTTTGGAGAGATGTCAGGCAGGACGTGTACAAATCGCCGTTGTTGCTGGGAGACACCTGTTTGGCGCAAAAGGATTCGTGGGCGTCGCATTCAACATGGGCTTGTGCAGTTGCAAGTCATTCAGCATAGTTCCCATGAATTTAGGAAGCAACGGAAACCATGGGCTTGCGCAGTCGCAGGCCGTTCGGCGTAGTTGGATCGCCAAGAATGCAAGATTTCAAGTGTTGCGTTCCATAAAAGAACTGTTATTGAAATAACATCTGTGTTACGAGACATAATTTTGGTATCTAGTACACACAGTTTGCTATGATTTTGGAGTTGGCCCCTACTGAACTTTCGATTGGACAGTTATCGTAACGATGACACCTAGTGGTAGGTGGTCCAAGCTCCTGTAACAGTCTCGGGGTGTCCTTTGAAAAAGATATGTGATGACCGAGCAGGGCGCTTCCGCTGTAGAAGCGGTGGTGTCGGCGCCGAGGAATGCCTGACGAATGCATTTGTGCTGACATTGGAAGTTTGTTCAGTGAGATACAGAGAGCCATGCGTTTTAAGCGCTTGGAAGAAACGTGACGGATTGATGGAAGCCTTGTGATATCTGTGGGTGCAGAAGGCCGGGTTCTTCGAACACTGAACCGGACGGTGACGTCACGTTTCAAGGGAAGGGTTATCAAGAGAGTGTGTTCATACGTGTGCCCTCTAATGTGTATAATATAGAGGAACCATAGAATGGGTATTCACTTCGATTTGTGGCTAGTGATCGCTCTTTTGAGATGTGTTTGTGAATAAGACAGTCACTGTGAGGAATGGTTTCCTGTTGACCATAGACTGTGAGTAAGATAACTCATTAACACTTGTACCTTTTTCAGACATTGTATGGAATACCCATTTTACGTTGCAGTGAAACCCTTCTGTTCTTTATTATGCATTTTTCCGTTTTAAGTGTTTATTTTTTTATACACCATTCCAGGATTCTAATATAATGTAATGCTCTTCCTACAGGAAATTCAAACATTGTCCCGAGAGGGACGAATATTTGGAAGTGGTGTTTAATTTTACTCTGACATACCATATGACTTTTATTGTGGTCGTTACGACCTTATTATTTTGCTTGATGACCAGGGCGTCATTGACTAGTATTGTTTGGCATAAAAAATATCTATGCTTGTTTGTGAAACAGTATTTTCTCTGATAACGTGTTCCTTTAATAGGGAGTGTGAGCCACTCCATTTCATGACCGTAGCTTTTGCAGAGTTAATTCGTTAAATTTCTCAATAAAGTCTAGTTTTGTATATTAGTGTCTCATTCCAGTAGGCCTTTGTGTAAAGTCAGGTTTAGAGAGAGTCTTATGACGATAAGAGAAGGGATCTGCTGACCCAAGTAAGGCCACAGCTACCAGAAACATCTCAAGAAAGGTGAGATGCTAAATTCTGTTCCTAAAACAGATACTTCAACAAACAGCTGGCTCTCGAACCTGGGCTGATAATATATATATATATATATATATATATATATATATATATATATATATATATATATATATATATATATATATATATATATATATATACACACACATACAATTCAGATCTATATTTTACATTAAGAATCATATTTACGTGTTTGGGTAATCCTTCTGGCATGCAATGAAAGTCAGCGTCTCGTAATAAAGTTGAAATGTTTCAATCACGGCATCGTCGAAAATCGAACTCCCCATTATATTGAAATGGACTAAATTTCCCCTCATTTATTTTCTGATGTTGAATCGTTATTGAAGGCGACTGTTGACGTCATCCTCCATGAGACATCTATTTACGCTTGTGTTTATTCAGCGATTTTTTGAAAATGAGTCACAACATCCGTTTCAAATAGAACTTTCTCGCTATCTGTCTCGATGATTAAAAAGAAGAATGTTTGTAATTTTTTCTGAGATTATAAAGCAAAAGGATATTTATGCGCCGTGAATATGTCATGGTTATGTCATGATTATGTTTTATTGCGATATGTTTTCGAACTTTCTATTGATAAGCCTTGAAATATTACTTAAAATCTAACTGGAAACGCACACACACACACACACACATATACATATATATATATATATATATATATATATATATATATATATATATATATATATATATATATATATATATATATATATATATATATGAAATTTTTTTATCACACGGTGATTTATATACAATCATGAAGCTACAAATGTCACTTAATATCAAATTCACGCTACCTCGGGAATATCCCGATAGGGAATTATCACCGAAGGGGAATTTATAAGTGATAAATGGATTGGTACTGCCGGGTTGCGATCCCACGACACAGAACTTAGCCAGCAACTCCAGTCAACGTTCTACCACTGAGCTATCAAGAGAGGTATAAGTCATTGCTGAGTTTTCTGCACCTATTTTACCCGTCGCGAGCGGGGAAATTGTACTTAGCCTCGGCATTAACCCATCTCCGCCATGATAGTTAAGTATACCTTAGTTTTACCAGACCACTGAGCTGATTAACAGCTCTCCTAGGGTAGTTCATTGGTACGTTTGGAACACGCAGCTCTTATTATGAACTTGATATTAAGTGACATTTGTAGCTTCATGATTGTATATAAATCACAGTATGATAAAAAAATTTTATAATAAGAGCTGCGCGTTCCAGACGTACCAATGAACTATCATGGCGGAGGTGGGTTAATGCCGAGGTTAAATACAATTTCCCCGCTCGCGACGGGTAAAATAAGTACAGAAAACTCGGCATTGACTTATACCTCTTGATAGCTCAGTGGTAGAATATCGACTGAGTTGCTGGATAATGATTATATATATACATTTGTATATTATATGATATATATATATATATATATATATATATATATATATATATATATATATATATATATATATATATATATATATATATATATACACATATATATATGTGTGTGTAGATAGATAGATAGATAGATAGGTAGATAGATAGATAAAGAAATAGATTGATAGATAATTATTGTTTTTATAAAAGAATATTCTATGTCTCTGCGTACCCCGCATTTGGAATGCAAAGTGTTTAAATCCACTTGTTTGTTTGTAAGTGTCGTAAGTCCTTTTGCCGAGGAACTTCAAAGGACATAAATAAAACGTAACAAAAAAGATCCCAGTCCCAGCTCAGGAAATAATTTATGTTTATACATTATGACTGCGAAATAGCTTGCATGAGCCCTTCTCGCAGAGTTCATGCATATATTCTCGAGGAGGATTAGAGTTTCGTTGTGCCTCGTTATTTCCACAATACGCAGAAGAAACATTGAAACAGAGAAAAGCAGGAAAAAGTTTATTTCTTTATATTTCATGGTATAGGCCTAGTTCTCAGCCAAGAGTAGAGGAAATGCCGATTGACTTATTCTTTCCAAAAGGCAATATTATGAATTAAATTATATTTTGTATCTTCATAAAAATGAAGATTTCTATAATATATCTAATTTTATGGAATTTTTTGTTTTATGTAAAGACAACATAGAGTCGTTCGTGAAATTTGGTTGTAATGTATTGATTACAAGCAAGATAGAATTATTTTTTACATTATAGTAGTATATAGACATACAAACATGCATACATATATATATATATGAATGCAGTAGAACCTAACCCTGTGGAAGAATAAGCAAGATGAAGCTAGAAATATCTAAAGATTATGAGCAATTCTTGTTAATGCCCATGCATCTACACACACACACGTATATATATATATATATATATATATATATATATATATATATATATATATATATATATATATATGTGTGTGTGTGTGTGTATATATACACACACACACACGTGTGTGTGTATTAGTATTATAAGTATCTGAAATTATATAGTAATTGATATAAAACATCTTGAATACTGCATCTGATATGTCCACTCTTATTGTGAACGAAAAGGGCTGCAACATTATCATAAATTTTAATTTTAGCATACATGCTAATATTAGCAGCATATGCTAACAATCAGTTTTAAAAGGTGGTAAGAATACAAGAATTGTAGAATTCTCATAGGGACCTAATACAACATGTTAGTGTAGAAGTTTGGAATATAGACATTTATTGGTATGTATATTATATATATATTATATATATATAAGATATATATATATATATATATATATATATATATATATATATATATATATATATATATATATATATATATATATGTGTGTGTGTGTGTGTGTGTGTGTGTGTGTGTGTATGTATGTATGTATGTATGTATGTAGAGAGAGAGAGAATGTTCTCTCTTCACCGCCGGTCAGTATTATACAAAAACAATACCGTTATAGCTCAGTAGATTTACTGAAGCCTGAAACAGTTACTGTAATCTATGTACATATTTCAATACGAACACCTATACAAAGTTTATCAATTGTTCTGCCATTCATTCGAAATATCCGATTTGTTTCTTTTGAAAAAATATTCAGTGCAGGGGATTAATGAATCCAGTCTTTGTCAAAGTTGGTTCAGCCATCGAGATTATAGTTGTATATTTTTTTTCCAGAGTTGATCTTTCATGAATTTTTCCAATATTAGATTTTGACCATAAAATTAATCATCACTTCGTGATTAATGCTCACTATAATTTGGCATTGCAGTTCTGAAAAGATTAGTTACCACGCTGAGATAAAATAAGTGAAATACTGTTATGATAAATCGGGAAAAAATTTTCAGATGTTAATACGGAAGACACCTTTGTGTATCGATAGGAAAATTGGACAGATGAATAAAACACACACACACACACACGCGCACACACACACACGCATACACACACACACACACACACACACACACACACACACACACATATATATATATATATATATATATATATATATATATATATATATATATATATATATATATATATACATGTATATCTGTTATCACAATATCCTAAATTTAGTTTCTTTGTGAATTCTTCTTGGTTCCACATTTGCAGTCTTCTAACCAAAACGATTTCAACTTTAGCGTACGTCATAACTATTTCCAGGGGGCCATTCATGAAAAGATCTCTCTTAAGATTTTATGTTAGAAGGAGAAATTCTTTTCCCATTTAAGTCATATGTTATCTTGTAGCCTAATTTCCAGGAAGGAGGGCGCGGTTCACGGGCAACATATTCATAACAAAACAATGCTGAAAGATGAAATAGTTTCCTAATGGATACCGATTTCATTGAGAAGAAAACTAAAAGAAGGGAATGGGAGGTGAAGAAATTAGCAAAGGCGAAGCTTCTTTTATATGAAATATAGATTTAATTTCTTCTCTTATCAAGTTTTTCATCTGAATGAAATTGATATTCATAACTATTTTAACCCTATTTTCTGGAGTACAAATATCACCTGTAGAATAAGTTTGAGGTAGTCAAGATCAGATTATGGGATTTTTTCCCATTTTCTCCATTATGTTTCGTCTGAGGTATCTGTCGTCTCTCAAGTAGCGTACATTTCCCTAGCTAATTTAGGCATTTGATATTCATAATAATTAAAGGTAAATTAAGAATACTTTTCTCCAAGGATAAACAAAATTATTAGCAGTATACTTCATAAATAGATATTAGTGGAATTAATGATTTCTTTTTTCTGTAACAAATAGTATATTTAACTATTTTTCAGAACTTTCCATTTTCAAATTCTACTCCACATCAGATCTCTGTATTAATGTATCTCTGAAACAGGAGATCAGCGCCTGCCCTATGAGCCTACAGAGGCCCAGGAGGACTTTAACTTTGACTATTCATACAAGACCTTTCTATCATCAAATCCTATTCCACGACAGATATCTATAATAATGTATCTCTGTTTATACAAGAACGTTCCATTTTCAAATTCTGTTCCACAATTGGTCTCTATATTAATGTATCTCTATTCATACATCTATCCATCTCTCATGGGAACCCGAATCGCTGTTTAAATTTATAGATTTTTCTGTGTATATTTGTACGTTAATATATGCAGGCAACCAGATATCCTGAATTGAAAACATATCACTCATAAGCCAATCATTTTGAAAGCATAAAGAATGTTTTGCTGTGCTTTATTTACCTTGTAACCAAATGCTCAAAAAGATTCAGACAATAGGAAGACAAGCAACCTTTCGCAAGCGCCACGGACTTGGAGCTAAGGCCTTTCAAAAACATCCAGTTGGACGATAAATCTTTTCTTGTGGGTCTGATGGAACTATTTTAAGAGCGAAGAAGCCGAATCCAAGGGTTTCTCCGCGACAGACGGATAGGTCTTTTCATGGAAGAAATACCGGAATATTATGTTTACATATACACGTTCACACACACCCATGCACACACACATACATGCATACATCCATGATGAGACTGGTGGAGTTTATATATATATATATATATATATATATATATATATATATATATATATATATATATATATATATATATATATATATATATATATATATATATAAGTATATATATATATATATATATATATATATATATATATATATATATATATATATATGTGTGTGTGTGTGTGTGTGTGTATGATGAAATTCTGTAAATTTAAAGATCAAAAAGTATGAAAATTATTTTGATCATCAATTAACATCAATGGCAGACTGTAAAACAGTCAAATATGAAATATACCATATGATTCCCCAATGTGGATGACAATGAGTTAGTTTGCATTAAATGCTAGGAACTTTTTTCACTAGACAGAGAATCGGATAGGCCTTGGCTTAAGCGACCAGTAACCGTAGTAAGATAGTGAGGGGATAAGAGGCTTGATGTGGACCTCTGGACTCTTTTAAAACTAACAGACACTCTTTTTATTTAAGTATATGTATACGTATGACAATATATAAAAAAAAAATATTTCCTTGTGCGAAGGAGGAAATAAAAGAACCTGCAGGAATAGGCTCATTAGAATTCTGCATTACACATTCAAGTCCCAGTGTCGTTCTAGCAGGAATGTTAGACCGAGGAAGGCATTTTCCTGGTTCTTTCTGTGAAGGAAGAAAAAACTAATTTTCCTTTGTGGTGTTGTGGAAGAGATCGGTTCCATGCAAGACTCAATTCCCCGAAGAATGTACACTGGATATTTGCCAAAGTTTGCTTGTAAGAGCTCGGCGTCAGACATGGAACTGACGGTCCCTTCGGTGACGTTATGCCTTTCTCGTTTTCTTTTTCTTGGGTCTTTTCATTCCTTTTTTAACAGATGCGTTCGGGTAAGTAACTGTGTAAAGGGAAAAGTTCTTTGTTTGAGAATATACTATTTCGTCGATACTATTTTCAACGGAGTTCTCGTCCAGTCTCTAATACGCTACTTGATTAACATTGTTCTGTTGACAAAGTGACGCAATTACCACTTAAGACCTTTAGTGAAGAATAACTGTAACCAGAACAATAAATGAGGACTGCCTTTACTCCTTGAATTCTTAGGTTTTCAGTGTTTTTTTTTTTCATATAAATTTTACATCATTTTGAGAAAATACCTCAAGGATACAACTTTTTGTCAGAAAATGGTTGAATATGAGAACATTCATATTTTGACAACATTAAAGGAAACACTAAAGGATTTACTCGAAAGTTTTGCTTACTTTCCCGTATATGAAGACATTGATCTTTTCGAAATATCTTACAGGGCTTTTATTCCTGTTTAAAGGAGGCCCTTTATTATTGTTATTATATATATATATATATATATATATATATATATATATATATGTGTATGTATGTGTGTGTGTGTGTGTGTGTGTGTGTGTGTGTGTATCAGCCCAAGGAACGTCAGCCCTTGTGTGACGCTGCTTATGGAGTCACTCTCACAAGTATGCTCTCTGGGAAACTTCATGCATACATTCCCTGGATAATAGTATTGAGGCGTGCATGAAAGCCTCTCTCTCTCTCTCTCTCTCTCTCTCTCTCTCTCTCTCTCTCTCTCTCTCTCTCTCTCTCTCTCTCTCTTCCCAACCATACAGAGAGAAAATTGTGTGCTTTTATATTCCGCACAAGAAAACGAAAATATAGTAGCAAATTTCATGCTTCTCCCGGTTTTGTTTGGAAAGAAATTATGAAATGATCTTCTGCTCAACAACATAACACTAAATGCATCTTCTGTCAAGAAATTTATTTACATTTCATTTAATAAACAGACAGGTGCATTGATAACGCTGATATGAATAGTATATGATATGTCAACTTGATATACGAATGAGAACATCACCTTTACTGGAAGATTATATTTGGGACTTTTTTACATTTCACATAAGGCATCTAATTTATTTTTCTCCTTACAGTCATGGAGAAATAACGAAAGAATATGCATTTGAAAGCTGAGTAACTTTACTTAGCACAGTTAAGAAATAAAAGACAAATAATATTGACGACCAAACGAAGAAATATAGCGGTAAAATGAAATACTAATAGGGCATAAATATCAACCATCAGATAAACAACCGGGTAAAATAACATTTACAAACAACGATGCAGTATAAAAATATCAAACTATTCTCGAAACATATTTCTCTCAAATGAGAAAAAATACGTAAATACTTTTTTTATTGTTAGGTGAAATTAAGAAGCAAAAAAAAAAAAAATCACTGGAAATTATAACTTGCTATCGAAGACTATGAATTGAGTATTGTATACATTAGGTATTTTGTTGTAATCGTAACGTAAAAATCCAGTGGAAAAGTCTTCTTCTAATCAACATTTACCGAAGAAATTTTTTGAAGGACATATATTGCCAAAATCAAGATCTGTAATATACAAATCGGCTACCGGATAGATGGATAGTGTTTTCAGTGGTTTGACTTTGTAAGTGAACAATGTGACTTTTATCATTCATACGAAAACTAGTGTGATAAATTCATTCAAATTCTTCTCGTAAGTGCAGAGTTCAAGAGAACATAATACTAGAGAATTAGTCTGTTATCATATTTTGAAGTACATTTTTCTCAGCTGAAACCAGAAAGGTTTATGGTTTATAATGCTGACCACGATTAAGTTGGAAAGCTCTTGTTATTTACATTGCCTGGATAAATCCAGACATTATTATTATTATTATTATTATTATTATTATTATTATTATTATTATTATTATTATTATTATTATTATTATGAACTCAAAACCTTGTGGAGGCTCTGAATCCCCTAAGGCGAACTGTCATTTACGACAATTGAACAGAGCATAATAGAAGTTGTTCCAACGAGTGATAACTAACATTTATGTGATAGCACCAACAACGTCATTTGCCAATTTACTGTTGGTTATCTTATTTTCTCTAAAACGCCAGAAAGCAATAGTCCGTTATACCTATCATTTGACCAACTATCTTTTTCCACTTCTCCTCAGCAAATATCTGCAACTTTGAAACGTCATATTTTTTTTTACGTCATATATATTTTTTTTATTTACGGAGGATCGATGAAATTTTCAAGAGGAGGTAAAAACAACATCCGTCGGAGGAAAGGAAATGAGTTTTGGAAGAAGGAGCTGGGATGGGAGATGAGAAAGTGAAGGGGGATGGAAAGGAAAAAGTGAATGAGTACGGATTTTACTCTGATGATTTTATCTGACATTTCATTTCATATTGAAGCTTCTTGTAGTCTCTAAAAATCAAAGTTAAGAAAATTGTAGATTAACCCAAATCAAAGAAGACTGACAATTTATGCAGGGAGAGAGAGAGAGAGAGAGAGAGAGAGAGAGAGAGAGAGAGAGAGAGAGAGAGAGAGAGAATTTAGCAGTAAGGAGAATGCCAAATAGTTTTCTCATGAAAATATAAAATGTTTTATTGAAAAATTCTAATAGTATTGCATAATATGACAGAGAGAGAGAGAGAGAGGGGGGGGATTAGTATTTAGGAGAATGCAAAGTAGAAATTTTTAATGAAAGTGTAAACTCATTATGGAAGTATTTAATAATATTGAGTAATATTCATTCATTTTATTAGGCTTTAAATCTACCTTAACCACGCGTTGGTCACACCAACAAAATCCATGAACCTGCAAAAGTTGTCACGAAGAAGACGATCAACTCCGATATTTCAGTTTCATAACTTCCAACGCATTTTAACTAATAGAAGGAAAGTTTTTTTAATACATAAAAAGTCTTGAACCCTTCATAAGAGCATTTATGAATGAATAAACGGGAAAGAAAGCCTTCTCGTTTTCCAGATGGTTTCTGTGGGATCAAAAATCTTATTACAGGGATTTTTCGTGGAAGGGATTCATTTATTCATGGGGCCTCTTTTCCTTCCATTAGTGGAAATACATTCTTTCATTTTCGCTAACGAAATTAATTTTCTTACTAAGAGAATTCTTATTTTTCGCGAAGGGAATAATCTTTCTCGCTAAGGGAATTATCTTTCTCGCAAGGGGATCAATTTTCTTGCAAAGGGAATTCGCTTTCTCGCCAATGACAGCACAATATTTTTCTCGCTTCCTCGTTAAGGTCATTCATGTTCTCGTTAAGGGCATACGTTTTATCGCTAAGGGCATCCATTTTATCTCGTCATATCTTTTGCGGTGGTAATTTCCATATACTCAGATTAACTTTCTTACTGAAATTGCTTTCGTTTGAAAGAAGGATTTAAGGATAGAAATAAACGTTTTTTTTTTTTTTTGCATAAAGCTGTTCTTTCATTTTAAGTAAAACATGAAAACAATGTCTACCGATAACAAAAAAAAAAAAAAAAAAAAAGGAGATGATATCTGGCAATTTGATCAGTTAACTACGTACTAGTACAATACACATTTTCTTATATACATATATTCTTATTTATATATATATATATATATATATATATATATATAGGGATATATATATATATATATATATGTATATATATATATATATATATATATATATATATATATATATATATATTTATATATATATATATATATATTTATATTTATACATATAGGGGTGTATGTGTGTATAAATAGACAGAGGGATACACAGATAGATAGACCGTTATCCACGAAGCTCCTTTCGACAGTCGACAAGGAAATGCGTGGAAATATTTATTCCTGATCCTGGGAGCGACACCAGAATCCACGCCACGTCGCTGCACGTCCTGGAAGAGAAAACGGCGCATCGGAGGACGTTGGTATCCCATTCAGCCTCCCACCCAACGCAAATATCATCTTCAGTGATACTCCCCCACCTCGCCCCCGTCCCCTCCGAGCCAGGTGTAACTAACGTAGCGTGTTTTTACTGAGACAAAGTTTTTGGCTTCAGATGACAGACAGACAAACCGTGATTAATAATACGACAGTAATTGGCGTGTCTGCTTTTACATTGCTTGCAGCCAACCACATTATTTAGTCCATTTATGTCTACCGGCATTCTTCGAGAAAATTACATCTTGATTTATGAACAGATGTAGTAGAAACGCTGAATTTTTTGTTTTAATTTTATTCATGAAATTGGATCAAACACAATGTAGTATGAATCAAGACAAAGGAGCATAACAATTGTAATCGGATATCAGCAAGGAAAAATGAGTAATGATTTAAACGAACAAAAGAAATTTACGATGCAACAAAAAGCATAATAGGATCCTCTGGTCATATAAGAAATCATCCTCTATGTTGCCCAGAGAAAATCTGTTGTATCATTGAGCTTTAAGACAAGTGATTACACAAAATGATAAGGCAAAGTAAGTCCTGAAAAGGAAGAAATATGCAAAAAAGATGTTAATGTAATTATTACCTGATATCAATAAAAACATTAGTCCAGATTATACAAATGACTACAACAATAACACAACAACAAAATTTGTTGTAAAATCTTTTAACAACATCTAACAATAAAAGTAAAGCGATTCTGCAACATCCAGTTCACGTACAGTACATGACCGCCATAGAAGTTTCATAAAATTCCAGGCACCAAAGACGAGGCTGTCCTAGACAGCCCCCGGCTGCATTATGTGTAGCTTCCGTGAATACAGTGCTTTGGATCTAGCCACCTTTCCAACGGCTGCTTTCAGGATGACGTAAACCAGCAAAGGTCCACAAGCAAAAGGGAATCAGGAAACGGTGGTAAAGAGGATGCACTGTTTTTCTTTCTTTCTTTCTGTCTTTTCTTTATTTAAATCTTCAGCTGAAAACCTTAATGGAAAGAGTCAACAGACTGTAAACCCTCGAAGGCTCCAAATGGAAATTAGCCTGCAGAGAGAGAGAGAGACAGAAGAGAGAAGTAAAGGTGATAAAGAGTTAGAGAGATGATATTTTTTTTCTTTCTTTAAATCTTCAGCGATAACTTCTGACAAAGTCTTTGTTCATTTCGAACTTGATATTGCCGGGAGTTTTCTAATATCAGTTACCTAGAGCTCTTGATTAGCTGGGATCCGAGAGTGGAATGTAACTTGCCTCTAGAAAGATACTAAGAGTTTCCATGTTCGTATTATCAATGGAAAAATGTTCTTAGAGGATTCACGGATGCCAATAACACCGTTTTGAGTGGCTGGTAATTTATTGCTACTTGGAATGAATGAAAAACAAGTCACAACGTCAGTTATTGTAAACTCTACCTTAGAAGTCACGTCGTTGCTTAAAAGGACGGTAGATTATTATAACTAGAAAACATCCACTAAGCCAAACGAACTTAGAGTGTCTTATATGAAAGGCTAAAACACAGAACGAATTTTTCACGTTGAAACCAGTAAAAAGACCTCCAGGAGAGGTACACACACACACTCACACACACACACACACATATATATATATATATATATATATATATATATATATATATATATATATATATATATATATATATATATATATATATATATATACATATATATATATATATATATATATATATATATATATATATATACATACATATATATACATACATATATATACTATACATATATATAATCCTCCATACCTTATGTGTGTGTGTGTGATAGATACATACGATATATCCTCCTTACCTTTAAGTGAATCAGCAGCACACGTGCCATGGCTAAGCCCTTCTAATCCTCATTAGGCTTCACGAAAGAGGATTTTTATGTCATCCTTTCCAGAACCCCTTCCTGGGATCGTTAGACCTACATATTTCCTCTCAGGGGATTCTAAGCTCTCCAGTGATAAAACCATATGAGCATCAAACGGCCCCTGTCGGAGACATCACAAAGAACCAGGGGACCTTTTTTATTTGTTTTCTCTTCATTGCGTATGTTTGACTGTCGATGTATTGAAGGATGATTTGTTATTGTTATTATCTCCAGTTATGTTTGTTTAGATATGTTTTACAGACTTTGGGCAGAAAAGTGCTATACCTTTTCTTTCATCTTCACGTACAACATCGCTCAAAATGCTCTGCTCTTTTCTGTTCCTGTTTGCTCATTTCGCGATCGTTGTCAGGTCTTTCCACCTTCACCAAGAATAAACCAATCGCTTTTACAAAATTATGTTCTAATCACTTCCGACATTTCTTTCACAGCAATAAAATCTCTGGGTGTTTACTTCTTATACCATTTATGTGAGTTTCTTTTGGTACTTTATTTCAAAGTTCCAGGGACGATATTTTATGGGATTTGTGGGACCTCTCTCTCTCTCTCCACACACACACACACACACACACACACACATACATATATATAGTGTATATGTGTGTGTTTGTGTGTGTATAAGTATATATAATCCTTAATGTCAGTTACTTTTGGTGTAATATTTCAAAGTTCCAAGGACGATAGCTCATGGGGTTTATAGGACTCTCTCTCTCTCTCTCTCTCTCTCTCTCTCTCTCTCTCTCTCTCTCTCTCTCTCTCTCTCTCTCTCTCCGCACTGTAGCGTGACTAGAGTATTAAGGAAGCATTCAGAGGAACA
Source organism: Macrobrachium rosenbergii (assembly GCF_040412425.1). Classification (NCBI taxonomy): domain Eukaryota; kingdom Metazoa; phylum Arthropoda; class Malacostraca; order Decapoda; family Palaemonidae; genus Macrobrachium; species Macrobrachium rosenbergii. The sequence continues at coordinate 57,256,943 of NC_089747.1, forward strand.
AGTCTCTTCATTCCATGCTATTTTGGCATTAAAGTGTTTCCCTTCTCTGGCCGTAAGTTTGTTTGTAAATTCTCTTCTGTTGTTGACTAAATCACACCAAACAGAATCTTACCTATACTAGAAGTTAACTTCTAATTTTTTTATTGCTTTTTGTTATAGCAGTTCCTTCTTAATATTATATTTTTCATATATATCAAACAATTACTGTTGTGGTATAATGGACAGGCTTATAATTGCTCCTTGGTAAAATGAATAAGATGTAGACATAATCATAATTGACCAAGAGAATAATTGTTAAAACAAGCAGCACAAATGGAATCACTATAATAATGAACTTTAGTAATAAGTGTTTTTGTTTTCAAAATATAAAAAGAAATTATAAAAATGTTTGGGCACGCAGGAGAAAGGTTGATTCTGAAAAAAAAAAAATTCTTATGGAGCTATCGGTAAATACACATAGACGATATCATTGCAACCAGCGGTGGATGCTCGAGACCTTTCGCCAGACACAAGTAGATGCAATGATATTGGATGCCTATATTTACCGTCACTTCAAAAATAAACAAATACAAAAAAAAAAAAAACTAGCATCATGCCTAAAATTATCGTATAACATCAAATTTCGACACTCGTTCTCAAACGAGGAAGGCAGTTTTTACTCTTTGGATTTAAAAATGACGTTATCTCCGCTGATCGATCACTTCTCAAGATCAGAACTTCCGCCGAGAAGGATCTCCATTTCGGAAACTTCAGACTCACTTAATCTCGTCTTCTCGTGAACATCTTCTGTCGGACTCAGAAGTTGGTGCTAGGAACGGCGGTGGGTTGGGAGGAGGGGGGAGGGGGGGGCCGTGGGCCCCGGTTGTTGGGGTAGGGTTGAATGGGTGCTGGGGACCCCTTTTAAAACTCAGAATAAAACTTCTTATCGAATCTGCTTTGTGTAGACTGCGAGGAAGGAAGTTTCCTTTTAAAGAAGTTCTAATCCCGAACTAATTTGCATAACATTGTGTTTGGTGTCGCAGCTGAGATACGAAAAGTCGGAGAGTAAAGCGGAAAAGGATAACGAATGATACAAAAATAGAGAAACAATTCTTTCTCGACACTTTTGCTAGAGAGAGATACATATTTATCTTCGTTTTGTTAGAGGAAGGTTTGTCTTTTTTTTGTCTTATCTTAAATTTTTATTCTTACTTCTTTGTTCTTTTCCTTCTATCTTTGTAACCAAAAAACGTTAATTTGTTAAGCAAAACATTTCAATGGTAAAAATACTCCGTCTTCACTCAACTTCTTATCGCATCCTTTGTCTAATCGCTTTCACTTTCATTAACTGTTCTCCAGTGGAGAAGTCATCTTTTTCCAATCCTATAGTCTCCTTTTGCGTCCTTTTCCCATACCTCTTGTTTCTGACGAAGCCCCAACGATAATGTCATGCAAATTATCTTAGTCTCCAACATTTCCTTAGAGAAAACTTGACCCGATAAGGGTGCCTATAATTATCCTCTGTAAGTTTTAACTGTTGGCCCGTGTGGCCTCAACTTCCCCCTTAGGTACCGGGAATCAGATGCTAAGCCAATAGAGAAGAGATATACAAAGTCTTCATCGAAGTTTTGAACTGAAGGGGTGACGGAATATCGAAGATATTACTCCTTAATTTAGTCAGGTAAGGGGAAAAGTTTCTTGTTCTCTTGTGCATAGATTATCGGAAAAATTATTCTGTAGTAGATTAAAATTGAAGGCAGTTTCATCTGCCATGAGATAACGAATAGAACAAAGCAGATTTCTGGTAAAGTTTTCATTGACGAATAAATTATTACTTTGGTTTTGATAATCAAAGCAACTAATGATATTAGTTTTTTTTACTTATAATTCGGAGAGATATATAAAAGAGCTGCAAAAGCAAAAAGAAATAAAAGAATAGTATTTTGTAAATCACTGAGACTACGTATTAATTGAGGACACTGTATAGTTGAGTCCTATAACCCAGTTAAATTCTTATTTACTTTTCATTATATTTTATGGCTAAACGGTAATGCATTAAGACTACAGTTCGTCAGTGAATTGCAATGCTGAAAATGGATATTGCCAAACAACATTTGAAATATTTGATTTAGAAGGTACCAATCGATATATTTTTTTGTTATGAAGTATGAAGTGTAAAACCTACATTAAAAGAAAATATTAATTGAAGTAGGGCATATCCTTACGACCCAAAGTTCATTCTATCGAAATGTAGTTGTTCGAATAAACAAAATCAAAAAGCAAAACAAAACAAAGAATCTCCAGAAAATTTAGACTATTTGTTAAATTACACTCCTCACTAGGACGAAAGAAGGTCAGGAAGATGGGGCGTTACTGCTCTGAGTGCTTATTCCATACCCTGGTCACGCTATACTACAGAAAAGAGAGAGAGAGGAGTTTCTCCAGCTTGTTTAAAACAGACATGTTTTTTAAATAGGGAACACAAAGCGGGAATCCGAACAGTAAACAACATAGAAAGCCGAAATATATATATATATATATATATATAAAAATATATATATATATATATATATATATATATATAATATTATATATATATATATATATATATATATATATAAATATTTTTTTTTTTTTTTTTTTTTTTTTTTTTTTAAGACAAATGAGCTTTACTGGTAAAGGTGAAGAGTACTTAAGTCATTCATTAAATGGACAGAACACTGTTATGGAAATATACCTCGATTTTAGATTTTATTAGTGATACTTTGGTGTAGTTGGCGATGCCCTTAAATTGCCATCCCACTGCGTCAGAGACTCCTTAGTTAACCACTTACTGGAAACAAAGCCACGTGAGGACACAGATGCGCCGACAAAGCTCGCGCATATACGCGCACACGAGTAACCCTGATTACGACCCACTGAAGTTGACTAAGAGCTGGAAAACTGACTCAGTGCTTAGTTAAACTGATAAATATTGAATATCAAGAACATACCCCAATAATGTTCCTTTCCAAGTACTGTCTGGGGATCGAACGTGTATCTACTCCCTTGTAAGACATGTGCAGTGCCACTTACGTAAAGAAGCTATAGAAAGAGAGAGATAGTTTAAATTAAAACATTATTGCATCCACAGGTGACTCCTTTTACTGGTCACATTGAACTGCGCCTGGAGAGAGAGAGAGAGAGAGAGAGAGAGAGAGAGAGAGAGAGAGAGAGAGAGAGATTAAATTAAAACATTATTGCATCCACAGCTGACTCCTTTACTGGTCACATTGAACTGCAGTCTGAGAGAGAGAGAGAGAGAGAGAGGCAGAGAGAGAGAGAGAGAGAGAGAGAGAGAGAGAGAGATTAAATTAAACATTACATCCACAGGTGACTCTTTACTGGTCACATTGAACTGCAGTCTGGAGAGAGAGAGAGAGAGAGAGAGAGAGAGAGAGAGAGAGAGAGAGAGAGAGAGAGAGAGAGAGAGAGAGAGAGAGAGAGAGAGATTAAATTAAAACATTATTGCATCCACAGGTGACTCCTTTCTACTGGTCACATTGAACTGCAGTCTGGAGAGAGAGAGAGAGAGAGAGAGAGAGAGAGAGATTAAATTAAAATATTATTGCATTCACAGCTGACTCCTTTTTACTGGTCACATTGAACTGCAGTCTGGAGACCTTACAGACCTTACAGACCTTACAATTGTTCAAGGTCCCAGGTCCCCCAGTGAGGCACCTTTTTTGATGTCTACTACAGAGAGTTACAATTCATCTGCATATTTTGCATCTTCCAGTCTTGGATGGTCTGGGATGCATCTTAGATATCGTCGAGCTTATTCTTAAAATCTGCTATCTACGCTCACTCCCTGTTATGTTCTCAGATGAGCTGGTAGCGCATTGAATAGACGCTGCATTATCGATGCTGCGTGGTGATTAATGTCCTGTGTGCTTTCCTTAATTTTCCTGGTATAGTTTTTTGGCACTATTAATCTACTCCTGCTTGCTCTTTTTGATAATTTTAGTTCCATGATGTTTCGGTAATTCCTTCTATCTGTCATGCTTGAATTACCATGTATGCTGGTTCTCTTCTCCTTTCAAGACTATATAAATTTAAGAATTGTAGTCTTTCCTAGTAGTCAAGGTCCTTAACTTTCTATTCTAGCTGTAAATGACCTTTTGTACACTTCTTCATTTGTGCAATATCCTTTGGTAGTGTGGGTACCATATTATATTGCAATATTCAAGTGGACTACGTACGTACGTTTTATAAAGCATAATCATGTGTTCAGCTTTCTAGTTTTGAAGTGCCGGAACAACATTCTATTTTTGCTTTGCATTTTACAATAGAATCAAGTATTTGATCATTGCATAATATAAGCCTATCTTCAACATCACACCGTCTTTAACTGCTTCTTGTTTGTGATTGTTCATTATTAGGTCCTTATATGCATATATAGTATTCTACTTTATCACCATAGTTCATTGATTCAAATTCTATCAGGAGTTAAATACCATCCATTTATCTCTGCCCATTTATATATTCCTTTGTTTAGGTTCTTTGTAGCGAGTTCCTATCTCATCACAAGCAATTTCTCTACTTATTCTTGTGTCATTCATGAAACTTTACTACTGAGTCCTTAACATTACTGTCTATGTCTGCAATCATAATCACAAACAGCAATGCAGCTAACACCGTACCCTGTGGTACACCGGATATTACCAGCTTCATCCGATTTCTCATCGTTTGCAATCACTATTCGTTTTCTATTTTGCAAAAATTTTTTGTATCCATCTTCCTACTTTGTCAACAATATGTTTTCTAATTTTTTCGCTAATACATTATGATCTACCTTGTCAAAAGCTTGCAAAGTCTAGTAAACCATCTGTATCTTTCATTTATCATATTTTATATATTTCATGGTGGATCAACAGTTGGGTTTGTGTACTTTTCCGGGCACAAAACCATGTTGTCCTATATTGAACAATCTATTTTTCATTAAATGTTTCATTATATTTTTTTCATTACTCCTTCATATACTTTCATATTATGAGATGTCAGACTCACAGGCCTATAATTACTTGCCTCTAGTCTTGAACCACTTTTGAAAGTAGGAGTAATATATGCTAATTTATGCTCATCATAAATCTTGCCTGTATCTATACTTTGCCTTAATAATATTGCTAGCGGCTTTGCGATTGAATGAACCACTTTCTTTAACAATATGGCAGGTACTCCATCCGGTCCTGCTGCTGATCCATTTTTAATTTCATTAATAGCCTGCACAATATCGGCTTCGTAATATTCTAATTGATAAGTATTCCAGCATTTTTATATCTCTTATTTCTATCATTATCTTCATTGTCAATTTAGGTGTAAATTCACTTTATATCTTTCTGCTAATATGTTACAGAGAGAGAGAGAGAGAGAGAGAGAGAGAGAGAGAGAGAGAGAGAGAGAGAGAGAGAGAGAGAATAAATTAAAAGATTATTGCATCCACAGGTGACTCCCTTTTACTGGTCACATTGAACTGCAGCCTGGAGAGAGAGAGAGAGAGAGAGTGGAGAGAGAGAGAGAGAGAGAGAGAGAGAGAGAGAGAGAGAGAGAGAGAGAGAGAGAGAGATTAAATTAAAACATTATTGCATCCACAGGTGACTCCTTTTTACTGGTCACATTGAACTGCAGTCTGGAGAGAGAGAGAGAGAGAGAGAGAGAGAGAGAGAGAGAGAGAGAGAGAGAGAGAGAGAGAGAGAAGAGAGATTAAATTAAAACATTATTGCATCCACAGGTGACTCCTTTCACTGGTCACATTGAACTGCAGTCTGGAGAGAGAGAGAGAGAGAGAGAGAGAGAGAGAGAGAGAGAGAGAGAGAGGGAGAGAGAGGAGTTAATTAAAATATTATTGCATTCACAGCTGACCTCTTTTTACTTGTCACATTGAACTACAGTCTGGAGAGAGAGGAGAGAGAGAGAGAAAGAGAGAGAGAGAGATTAAATTAAAACATTATTTGCACTCTGGCTAGCTTTACTTGTCATTGAAACTGCAGTCTGGAGAGAGAGAGAGAGAAAGAGAGAGAGAGAGATATAGAGATATATATATATATATATAGACAAAATTAAACATTGCATTCACAGCCGACCTTTACTGCTCACACTGAATGCAACTATATATATATATATATATATGTTATATATATATATATATATATATATATATATATATATATATATCAAAATAAAACATTGCATCTGGCAGCAGACCTTTTACTATCACACAAACTATAAACTATATATATATATATATATATATATATATATATATATATATATATATATATATATATATATATATATATCAAATTAAAACATTATTGCATCCACAGGTGAGCTCCTTTTTACTGGTCATTGAACTGCAGTCTGGAGAGAGAGAGAGATAGATTAAATTAAAACATTAGAGAGAGCTGACTCCTTTTACTTGTCACATTGAACTACAGTCTGGAGAGAGAGAGAGAGAGACTAAATTAAAACATTGTTGCACTCTGACTAGCTCCTTTACTTGTCACATTGAACTGCAGTCTGGAGAGAGAGAGAGAGAGAGAGAGAGAGAGAGACTAAAGAAACATTGTTGCACTCAGAGCTGACTCCTTTTTACTTGTCACATTGAGAGAGAGAGAGAGAGATTAAATTAAAACATTTATTGCATTCTGACTCCTCACTTTACTTGTCACATTGAACTGCAGTCTGGAGAGAGAGAGAGAGAGAGAGACTAAATTAAAACATTGTTGCACTCACAGCTGACTCCTTTTACTTGTCACATTGAACTGCAAGAGAGAGAGAGAGAGAGAGAGAGAGAGCTAAATTAAAACATTGTTGCACTCACAGCTGACTCTTACTTGTCACATTGAACTGCAGTCTGGAGAGAGAGAGAGAAAGAGATTGTTGCACTCACAGCTGAGAGAGAGAGAGAGAGAGAGAGAGAGAGAGAGAGAGAGGGCTAAATTAAACACATTGTTGCACTCACAGTGACTCCTTTTTACTTGTCACATTGAACTGCAGTCTGAGAGAGAGAGAGAGAGAGAGAGACTAGGAAACAGAGACTCAGAGACTCCTTTTAGAGAACTGAGAGAGAGAGAGAGAGAGAGAGAGAGACTAAATTAAAACATTATTGCACTCACAGCTGACTCCTTTTACTTGTCACATTGAACTGCAGTCTGGAGAGAGAGAGAGGAGAGAGAGAGAGAGAGAGAGAGAGAGAGAGAGAGAGAGAGAGAGATTAAATTAAAACATTATTGTATCAGACTTTTACTTGTCACATTGAACTGCAGTCTGGAGAGAGAGAGTAAGAGAGAGAGAGAGAGAGAGAGAGAGAGAGAGAGAGAGATTAAATTAAAAACATTGTTGCATTCACAGGTGACTCCTTTTTACTGGTCACATTGAGACTGCAGTCTGGAGAGAGAGAGAGAGAGAGAGAGGGAGAGAGAGAGAGAGAGAGAGAGAGAGAGAGAGAGAGAGAGAGACATTGAGCATTCAAGCTAAAACATTGTTGCACATCACATTGACTACAGTCTTTACTTGTCACATTGGAAGAGAGAAGTCTGAGAGAGAGAGAGAGCAGAGCTCATAGTCAGACTGCAGTCTGGAGAGAGAGAGAGAGAGAGAGAGAGAGAGAGAGAGAGAGAGAGAGAGAGAGAGGGCTAAATTAAAACATTGTTGAACTTCCTTTTACTGGTCACATTGAACGCAGTCTGGAAGAGAGAGAGAGAGAGAGAGAGAGAGATTAAATTAAACATTGTGCATTCACAGCTGACTCCTTTTACTTGTCACATTGAACTGCAGTCTGGAGAGAAGAGAGAGAGAGAGAGAGATTAAATTAAAACATTATTGCATTCACAGCTGACTCCTTTACTTGTCTGTGAACTGCAGTCTGGAGAGAGAGAGAGAGAGAGAGAGAGAGAGAGACTAAATTAAAACATTATTGCATTCACAGCTGACTCCTTTTACTTGTCACATTGAACTGCAGTCTGGAGAGAGAGAGAGAAAGAGAGAGAGCTCCTTTTTACTGGTCACATTGAACTGCAGTCTGGAGAGAGAGAGAGAGAGAGAGAGAGAGAGTAATTAAAACATTGCATTCACAGCTGACTCCTTTTACTTGTCACATTGAACTGCAGTCAGAGAGAGAGAGAGAGAGAGAGAGACTAAATTAAGAACATTGTTGCACTCAGAGCTGAGAGATTGAACTGCAGTCTGGAGAGAGAGAGAGAGAGAGACTAAATTAAAACATTGTTGCACTCACAGTTGACTCCTTTTTCACACTGAATACATTGAACTGCAGTCTGGAGAGAGAGAGAGAGAGAGAGAGAGACTAAATTAAAACATTACTGCATTCCCCAGCTGACTCCTTTTTACTTGTCACATTGAACTGCAGTCAGAGAGAGAGAGAAAGAGAGAGAGAGAGACTAGAATTAAAGAGATTGTTAAAGACTCACTGCTGACTCCTTTTACTGGTCACATTGAACTGCAGTCTGGAGAGAGAGAGAGAGAGAGAGAGAGAGAGAGAGAGAGAGAGAGAGAGAGAGAGAGAGAGAGACAAATTAAACACATTAGTTGCATCCACAGGTGACTCCTTTTTACTGGTCACATTGAACTGCAGTCTGAGAGAGAGAGAGAGAGAGAGAGAGTAGAGAGAGAGAGAGAGAGAGAGAGAGAGAGAGAGAGAGAGAGAGAGATTAAATTAAAACATTATTGCATCCACAGGTGACTCCTTTCTACTGGTCACATTGAACTGCAGTCTGAGAGAGAGAGAGAGAGAGAGAGAGAGAGAGAGAGAGAGAGAGAGAGAGAGAGAGAGAGAGAGAGAGAGAGTAGATTAAATTAAAATATTATTGCATCTTACAGCTGACTCCTTTTACTTGTCACATTGAACTGCAGTCTGGAGAGAGAGAGATATATATATATATATAGAGAGAGAAAGAGAGAGAGAAGAGAGACAATAAAACATTGCATTCTGTCAGCCTTTTACTTGTCACATTGAACCGCAGTCTGAAAGAGAGAGAGAGTAAGAGAGAGAGAGAGAGAGAGAGAGAGAGAGAGAGAGAGATTAAATTAAAAACATTAGTTGCATTCACAGGTGACTCCTTTACTGGTCACATTGAACTGCAGTCTGGAGAGAGAGAGAGAGAGAGAGGGAGAGAGAGAGAGAGAGAGAGAGAGAGAGAGAGAGAGAGAGAGAGAGATTGCATTAAAACATTGTTGCACTGCATTGACTCCTTTTACTTGTCACATTGAACTACAGTCTGAGAGAGAGAGAGAGAGAGAGAGAGAGAGAGAGAGAGCACTT
>NC_089747.1:57271240-57313740 GCF_040412425.1 Macrobrachium rosenbergii
TTAATATTTTGTCAGATGTCCATTACAGCCTGTCTTTATATACCTACCATCTAGTTGGCATTCCACTCGAAGTTTTCAAAGTTCGGGTTATTGAAATTCGATAACCCTGACAGGGGATGCAATTTTTTTTATTGTTGTATTTGGGTAAAAAAGGCCTCTCTCTCTCTCTCTCTCTCTCTCTCTCTCTCTCTCTCTCTCTCTCTCTCTCTCTCTCTCTCTTCCCTGCTCTAAAAGTTACTGCAGTGCAACGTGACTAGTATATGAGCAGGCTCTAGATTCAATTAATCTTTAATCACACTTAATGTCGGCTTCAGAATTTTTTCTGTAATATTAAAAAAGGACCTTTTCTTTAGAGATATTTTTCTCATCTTGGATCTTCTCAACTTAGTTAACATAATTTGAAGGACGAGGTTTTTATTTATTTTTACTTTAGAATGAAATCGAGGATGAGCTTTATTGTTTTATAAAAAAAAACAATATAACAAAAGTGTATTTTATTTCTCTTGCACCATTTTTTTGACACATGACATCTATCTCTTCATTAGGAAGTATGAACCTCGTAGAGCATGATGCTGCCGTGCTAATTGGAATATAAGAGAAATTCACCCTTTGGGGTTTTACCAGACGCTCAGTCTTTCTCCTTCTCTCATATCTCGAGATCGGAGCTCGATAAATATGATTCCTGTGATTGAGATTTCTTCTGATCTTTTTACAAACCGATTAAATCTGGCATGCTGCAAATGCAGGGGTCCAAAACTGGCGAATAAGGTGACCAATACGCTGGGAATTGGAAGCCTTGCCCAAACAATATTGATAATGCCTCCTCACCTGAAGGCTAACGATAGTCTTGTGTGTTTCTAATAGACGTATTTTCTGTATGCGCGGATGTATGTATTTTTTATATTCATTTGTTGGACCCTATTTAAGAACTTGTTGTACTTCAATGCGGCATGATGTTTGAGCTCTCATGTAAGAATATAGAGAATATTAATATATATGGATAATATTTCATATATAGCACCACATCAAACCTTGTGGTCAAATATATTTTAAAATACCTTTCCCGACCCCGCCTGGAACCCTACTAAAATAAAACGGCACTAAAATGGACATTTTTAAATCAGTTGTGTTTCATATTGGCTTTGAATGAATTTTCATCCAATTTTACACAAGTATGATCTCTGTATCATTCAACCATATATTTTTTTATAATTTTTTTCTCTTTTGAATGACGATACTGTAAGTTATTCTGTTGTCTTTAGAGTGTGTGAGGGCTGACTTCACAAGAACGGTTTCCATTTCCTCTAAGAAATGGGATATTTTTTGTAAATGTTCAGTATAGCAATCACTTATACGACGCTACTTCCAGCTAACATTTGGCTGGGCGCCATGTTGTCGAGTTTTCCATCCCATTAATAAAGTGATATTTGTGCGTGACAAACGACTTGGAGTACCACATCTAGAATCACTGTTTTAGAATGGGGAGGGAACTCAGTGTAAGTTTGAGGGTGTGCGTTGTTCAAGGGGAAACGAAGGATAAACTAAGGTAATGGTAAAGATATGGTAGACCCTGGGTGAGACAGAGACAAAGAAATTCATCTGTTTAAGACGTTAGGTAAGAAAGACACCTTGGTATATGAAAAATTAATGCACAAGAATTGTTATAAGAAGGTTATTGATAATTTTCAATGATGATTTGTCTCCAAGAAGAGAGAACGGCAAAAAAGAAAAATGGAAAGAAACATCTGCGAGCCAAGGGTATTAAAATATTTTGTATAATCATACATAATAAACTATACCATCCAAATAGACCAATAATGTTTAATTTTATTCCTCGCATTTTGTATGTCATTTCACACCATGCGTTTGAACACTGTATCACATCAATCTCCGTAAATGGATCATGAAAATGGTCAGAACTTTATATATCTAATAATGAAATGGCTCGGCAAGTTTTTTAGCCAAAACATTTTAAAGAGTCGTACTTAATAAGTGACCATTTACAATTCTCTTTAAGTGCTGTCCTGATGTGGCAAGTAACTAATCAGTGAAGATTAAACGGGTCACCATTATTAAAGCTGCGAGTCTAAACCCCTCTACCACAATGTTGCAAATGGAATGGTTTTGGGAAGAAATACACTAGCATTTTTATCTATAATGCAAATGATAATCAACAAAAATTTTTTGCATTCTTTGTAAAATGCGTTTCTTGCGGTGTTTACACCCATCGTGCAATTTCTAATCATTTCGTTAGGTAATTCCATGACTGATAGAAAGGAGGAGATATAGATACATCTAAACAGAAGAAAGTCAAGGTATACGTATTCGTGGATGATAGTGGAATTAAATCTGTTGGATACAAGGGACGATTTTTTCTCTTTTAGGGGTCGATGTGCTTAAGCATGATGTGTTACCTCAGGAATTGTTTTCATATTTTATTATAATAAATTAAGTAATGACACTCTTTTTACAAAAGTATAACGATCGTATGTGCAAACAAGTCAAAAAAAATAAGGTAATTTCTCAAAACTGAATTATAGAATCATAAAAACAAAACAAAAAAATAACCATGATCAGGAACTTCAAACACTATTTCGATGGCTCTCGGCCTGGTATTTCTGAAAATAAGGATTCGATTGGCAAACGAAATATATCATTAATATATGTTCCATCATATTTCACATTCTTCACTCTTTTTCCACCTACCTGCATTTCGACAAATGTCAGTCTCACGACCTACGCTTCTCGCTACAGTATATAATATATTCTCTATAATATATTTCGCTCTTTTGATCGGATTTTCATGGGAAGATTGCTTTAATTAGCATGGAATTATGTGATAACTTGTTCTGCGCACTCGTAATTAATGAATACTGATAATGCGAAGTTTTCCTCTGCTGATTTACATTCTGACACAGGAATTATATATTTTTAGGAATTATATATATATATATATATATATATATATATATATATATATATATATATATATATATATATATTATATATATATACAGTATATATATATATATATATATATATATATATATATATATATATATATATATATATATATATATATATATATATATATATATATATATATATATATATATATATATATATATATATATATATTTATATATATCTATCTATATATATATATATATATATATATATATATATATATATATATATATATATATATATATATATATATATATATATATATATATATATATATATATATATATATATATATATATATATATATATATATATATATATATATATATATATATATATATATATTTATATTTATATATATTTATATATATATATATATATATATATATATATATATATATATATATATATATATATATATATATATATATAGCTGACCAACCCAGTGCTGCCCAGGAAAACTCTGAATGACAGCCCATAAGCTCTCTCTCTCTCTCTCTCTCTCTCTCTCTCTCTCTCTCTATCTCTCTCTCTCTCTCTCTCTCTCTCTCTGTTCTCTCTCATTTTTGACATTTTATATTTCACCCCTTCTCCTCCCCCATTCCTATCAGGGTTAACTTGGACTTAAAAGGCATCATGAGTGTTACTATTTGTTGTAGCGACCTTGTAAACTATGGATTAGACACTAATATCTGTCATTTATGACATTTTTTTTCACCCCTTCTCATCCTACCTTTCCTTTCAGGGCTGAACTTGTAAATAAAGGACATCGGGAGTGTCAAAATTCATCTCAACAACCTCGAAAATTATGGATTAGACACTAATATCTGTTGTTTTCTGGGCTTTTTATCATGTCACCCCCTTCCCACCCCCACCCCCACCCCCTTTGGTGCCAGTGATGTCTTAACACCCCAGTTTTATTTTCCAAATAGTAAGTCATATGTATACCAAAATGAGGTAAGATAAATTCGTAGAGTTTATTTAGTTACTAAGTCTACAGGCAGAAGCAGCCCGTTTCAGGGAAGCCCTCCCCTCCCCCACCCCCTTTGGTGCCCTTTGGTGCTAGTGTTGTCCTGCCCTCACAATACTCTTTTCTAGATAGAGTGTCATATGTATACCAAGTTTGGTTGAAACTGCTCAATGCGTTTCAGAGTTATGGTGGAACATATACACACACATACATAGAAACATACGTACATCCATTTTTTATATATACTAGCTAACCAACCCGGCACTGCCCGGGAAACCCAATAAACTCTCTTTCTTTCTTCTCCCAATACTCCTCTACTCTCTCTCTCTCTCTCTCTCTCTCTCTCTCTCTCTCTCTCTCTCTCTCTCTCTCTCTCTCTCTCTCTCCTTTTAAGATAATTGCTTCAGTTACATTGCCCAGCATTTTTAACTTGTTATATTTCACCCCTTCTCACCCCCCCATTCCTATTGGGGCTGAACTTGAACTTAAAGGGCATCAGGAGTGTCACTATTCATATCAGCGACCTCGAAAACTATGGATTAGACACTAATATCTGTCATTTTTAGTTATTTTACTTGTCACCCCTTCCCACCCCCACCCCATTTGGTGCCAGTGATGTCTTAACCCCCACAGTATTATTTTCCAAATAGTAAGTCATATGTATACCAAAATGAGGTATGATAAATTTGTAGATTTTATTTAGTTCCTAAGTGTACAGGCAGAACCAGCCCATTTCAGAGAAGCCCTCCCCACCCCCACCCTCTTTGTTGCCAGTGATGTCTTAACCCAGGATACAACAAAGTCTATAAAACAGTATTCCTTGCAAAGGAATACTGTATACTGTAAGAAGCTCCCAACACAAATATGCCATTTCAAGAGGCTTATCAAATAATGGCATTGAGGATCATTGGCTTGAGACAGGCCATACAATGAACTGGGATAAGTCAGCGATAATCTACAAGGTCAACGACCATCGGAGAAGGAATTTGCTAGAGACTGTGTTTATTGAAGGTACTTCCACCAGGAATGTTAATCTCCACCCTGGATTATCCCTTGATCCTTTGTCCCTGTCTTTTTTGTTTAAGGAACATGCTGCCCAAAATAACAAACTGTAACCCTACCTTCCTTTTGTTTTTTTATATAAGACGCTGTCAACTTCTTTTGTATTCAGTGTGAACTTGAAAATGTAGAATAAACTATGAAAGTACTTCTTCAAAGTCCGGTTTCCACTCACCTTCTGACGTGGGTTTTATAATATATATATACAGGTACGTGTATATATATATTTTATAATATATATATATATATATATATATATATATATATATATATATATATATATATATATATATATATATATATATATATATATATATATATATATATATATATACATATATATATATTTATATTCAATATTAATCCTTTCCCCAATTATGGATTGCAAGAAAAAAATAAGGTAATTGTCATTGCCCTATGAAAATAAACTATCTCAACTCAAGTCTTTTACATATCATTGGCACCGAAATGATAAGAAAATTGATCTTTTACCCGTCTTCTCGAGCAATAGCTCCTTATTCCTTGACGACAGACGTTCAGCCAAAAGGAAATGAAGATTAAGGCAACTGAATAAAAAGAGATTTTTGCCTGCCGATGTCATCTTAAAGGAAGAATATGTGTTGGCGCAGTTCGAACTCTTTCTGAAACTCATGTCACAGCTGGAAGAGAGATGTTTCGCCTTTCACAAAAACAACGAAAGAGTCTGTGAATGAACTTACAAAAGAATATCATTACAGAATATAGCAAGTGCTCGTTAATTCAGTTACTGTAGACCTTCCGAATTACACTATTTGTCAGTAACACTGAACGTCAAGTCACAGGATATGAATGTATATTAGATTTAATTTGCAATAACTTGTATCGTCAAGTAAAACGAGAGAACTTAAACTCTATTTAGTATTAAGAAAATTGTACAGCTACCTCCTCTGAATTCCTGCCAATTTATTGGTGAAGAGACGCATAAAAAATCGTTTGTATAACGAAATTATGGCAAGACAACTCTAACAACATTATAGCACAAAGTGCTCACTCATACAAAGTGGTGACGTCACACTTTGCGGCATGTGTGTGAGAGAGAGAGAGAGAGAGAGAGAGAGAGAGAGAGAGAGAGAGAGAGAGAAGAGACCTCTTCTCAGAGAGAGAGAGAGAGAGAGAGAAATTAGATAATACCTCTTCTCAGGAGAGAGAGATAATAGATGACAGCTCTTTCTAGGAACACTGAAGAGTAAAACCAAGAGAGAAAGACAGAGAGAGATGAGATAATACCTCTTTTCAGGAACACTGACAATAGGAAACAACAGAGAGAGAGAGAGAGAGAGAGAGAGAGAGAGAGAGAGAGAGAGAGAGAGATAATACCTCTTTTCAGCAACACTGGCAAGAGGAAACAGCAGAGTTACAAGGAGTTACAAGGATTAGGATGTCTCAAAAACTTTTTAGTCCATCCGAGGAGACATCATGTGCTCACTTATCTCTAGGAGCAGGTTTTACTGTTCATTCACAGTGTACTAATGATTTTGTCTAGCTTTCTTTTAAACTCTTCCACACTGTTGCTGTTGACAACTTCTGGTGGCAATTTGTTCCATGTGTGCATATCTTGTATGCGAAGAAGTTCCCACAGTGAGATGTGTTGTACCTCCTCAGTTCTAGTTTCCATCCATTATTTCTCGTCTGGTTTTCGTTTAATGTGAAGAGGTAACTGTCTACTTTTGTTATTCCTTTCAGTATTTTCAATGTTTCTATTAGTTGTCCTGGCAATTGCCGTGTTTCTAAGCCATACATGTTCAGGCTCTTTAGTTGTCTTTGGTAACCTATTGGCCTGATAAATGGAATTAACTTTGTGGCTCTTGCTTGTACCCCTTCCGATTTATTTATGTCCTTTCTTAGTGTTGGTGACCAAAACTGTACTGCATATTCAAGATGAGGTCTAACTGTGGATGTGTAGAGCTGCAGCACCGTTTCCTTGTTTCTGTATTTGAACTGCCTCTTTATGTATCCCACTGGTTTCTGTGCCTTCTTTTCAGCGTTTATGCACTATTTTGTGGATTTTAAGTCCTTAATAATGACCCCAAGGTCCTCTTCTTGTTCTACACTATTTATGTCATTCCCAAGCAGCATGTTCTTGGCATGAGGGTTGTTTGTTCCTATTTGTAACACTTTACACTTATCCAAGTTAAAAGGCATTTGCCATCATTTTGACCACTCTCCTATTTTCCTTAGATCATTTCTCAAACTTTCCACTGTACCTGGTTAGCTGCATTTACACCTACTTTCGTGCCATCTGCAAATTTGGCTATCCTGCTAGGTAAGCCTACACCAATGTCATTATTGTAAATAAAAAACGAGAGCAGACCAAGGACAGAACCCTGAGGAACTCCGCTTGTCACATCTGCCCATTCTGATTCTTTCACCTTTTATTACAACTCTCTGTTTTCTATTAGTTAGCCAGTCTTCGATCCTGGAACTTTGTTGAAGGCCTTTTGGAAATCTAAGTAGAGTATATCTCTTGCTCTACTACTGTCATAAATACCAAGCATGTTATGAAAAAACTCCAAGCGGTTTGATAGGCAGGATCTGTTTTGTTTTGTCTGAAGCCGTGTTGACTGTTTAACAACAGGTTGTTTCTATCAATGTGATCCACAATTTGGTCTGCAATTATGGACTCAAAAATCTTGCAAGGGACTGACGTTAGACAGATTGGTCTATAATTTCCTGGCTCTTCCCTTGGACCTTTTTTTGTAAACTGGGGCCACATTACCTAGTTTCCATCGTTTTCGTTGTTCTGCAGTTTTTCTGTAGAGTTTATATAGTTGAGGAACTATCTCCTCTTGTAACTCTTTAATTTCTCTTGGATGAATCCCATTCGGGCCAGGAGATTTGAACTTGTTTAGTTTTTGTATTTTGTTTTAATGCCTTCTCCTGTAAATAGTATTTTGTCAAGCGGTTCTGCCCCTTCATATTTAATAGCTGGTTCAGGGATTGAGGTAGTGTCTTCAGTTGTGAAACACCAGTAAAAAACTTATTCAATAACTCTGCTTTTTCCAAGTCTGAGTTCACTAGGTTTCCTCTATTGTCTCTTTTTATTGGCTTCATACTATTAACATGCACAAAGAATTCTTTTGGGTTTTTCTTACAAAATGATGCAACTCTCTTATCCTCATTTATCTTTGCATTTCTTACTAATTTGTCCACCATTCTACAGAGCTCTTTATGCCTGCTTGCTTCTTGTGGTGTTGGGTGTGGATTCATTGATTTGTGTAATCTGTCTCTTTCTCTTATTTTAATTTTAATTTCTCTGTTGAACCACTTAAGCTGAGGGTTGCCGTTTGTCTGTATTTGCTTTAATGGTATAAATCTGGAGCGTTTTTCTGTGTATTCTGCTAGAAAGGCTTCCCAGTACTTATCTATGTCTGTGTTCTTGTCGTACTCTAGACTTTTTACATAATCCTTTAGTTTTTTTAGGTCTCCTCGACGGCAGTTTAATCTCTTTAGCATCTTCTTTTCTTTTTTATGGCAAATATTAATATGAAATGTAATAATTTTATGGGCGCTTTTGCTTAGATTTGCACCTACTGAAAGGTCAGACACTAGGTCATCTTCTGTTGATAGGACGATGTCTAGTATGTTGTTTCTTCTAGTTGGTTTGTCAACCCATTGGTGGAGGAATTAATTTTTGACAAATTCTAAAAGTCTCTTTCCTTCTAAGTTTGATGTGGAGGTCATAGTGTCCCAGTGTACTGCTGCATTGAAATCTCCCATTATTATGCAGAGTTTGTTGTTTATTTCTTGTCCTAGTAGTGCATACAGCTCCTCGTCGGACATTTGTGGTTGGTGGGGAGGTCTGTACACTAGTACTAGAGTTAGCTTCTTCTCTAAACTGCTTATATTGATGCCAATTACTTCTTGCATGGCTGTAATTTTACACTCTATTGGAGTGAGCTGGGTCTTGACATATAACATAACACCTCCACCTTTTTTTATTGGCTCTGTCTTTTTTGAACAATTTATATCCTGCTATTTGGTACTCTCCTACAAAGTCTCTTGTTGCCTGTTGCCTCTTGTATCGATGTTTCTGTGATACCTATTACTTCTAAGAGATCTACTTTGTTCCGAACAGATTGTGCAATAAACTGCGCCACTCTGAGGGACTTTTCTATCTTCTCTTTTGTCCTCGGTGGCTTTATTCGTTTCCCTTATTTTCACTGTTTCTTGCAGTGCTAGTACTAACCAAATTCTGGGAGCTTTTCGACTTCTCCCTTTGAATGTTCAGTTCACTGAGGTGTTTCAAGAGATTGTCGTTAAGAAGGTTTCCTATTAATTTTGTTCCTTCCAAATTCAAGTGAGTTCCATCTCTTTTATGTAGTTTTTTGTTCCCTACAAATCTGTTCCAAAAGTTTAAAACCTAACACCTTTTTCTTGGCATATTCGCTCCAGTATGTTATTAATTCCAATTTCCTTGCTGAGGGAGTAGTGGCTTACATTGGTTCTAGGCAGTAGTCCTACAAGAATGCCGTTGTCGGTTTTCCCACGGATGTTTTCTACAACATTCCTCAGTTCGGTTACAAGACTTTCTGTCTGGCCAGTTCTTCCATCTTTTAGAAATAAGCCGTTTCCTCCTCCCTGCAGTATGACTGCACTTTTTCTAGTTTTCACTTTGATTTTCTTCACTACCTCGGTTATCTTCTTTGTTCCTGCACCTGGGTAAGAATGAACTTTTCTTTTATTTTTGTTTTTGGCCACAAAATTTGACCCCTTTTCTTTCACCAACGAGTCTCCAATTAAAGTTGTTTCCTCTTCTAATTCCAATAGCAAAGCAAATCTATTTGATGTGTTTATTCCTTTTAGAGGACAATTATTTTCTGGCTGCTATCACTCTTCTACCAACAGCTCCCTTGAATTCATCATGTTTTTGCTTGAAAGTTTCTTTCTTTGAAACCTAGTCTAGTCTGGTGCTTGTTTCTGTTTCATTTCTGGTTCTGGTCTTAACTAATTGTGTTAAAATTTCCACCATACTCTTTCCGTTTTCTACTATGTCGTTGTTCATTTTCTATTTCTCTCTCCTAAGGTCTCTCACTTCTCTTCTTAGGTCTCCAATTTCCTTTTCCATCCTGTCTTCTCTTCTCTTCTCTTGCCTTCGAGTTTATCCTTTGTTAGCTCCTTTAGTTCCTTTGATATTTCTTCTACTTCCCTTCTTAGCTTAGGTATCTCCTGTTCTTGTTGATAGGAGAGACAGACACTGAGACTACCTAGCTTTGATGCGCATGCCTCTTTGTAGTCTGAAAGAAATGATACCTCTTTCCAGGGACACTGACAAGACAATATATATATATATATATATATATATATATATATATATATATATATATATAGAGAGAGAGAGAGAGAGAGAGAGAGAGAGAGAGAGAGAGAGAGAGAGAGAGAGAGAGAGAGAGAAATACCTCTTTCCTGGAACAGTGACCAAGTGGAACAGAGAAAGAGAGAGAGAGAGAATTTCTTGGAAGACTGTCAACTGGAATCAAGTAGCAACAGACGTTAGGATGGAAGACTTCAAGATCCAGGCGTCCAGTTCTTTGACTGGAACGTCGAAATGGATAACGTCACTTCTGCATCACAGCAATCCCGCATGAAGCGAAAGAGCTGGTAGAAAATATATTTGATACATTTGGAGCAAAAAATATGTAATCACCGAAAGAAAAACTCTAATGGTTTTCACACAGGTTATTGATCCTTGAATTCTGTTATTCCATTAACATCATTGCATTTTAAACTTGAGAAGTATATATATCCTGTAAATGGTATTTCAGCATTTCTGTTGGTTTGTCTGACTTTTCTCTTTTCCGATTCACATCAAAATCACATACACAAAAACAGACACAACTTGTTTATATAAATATATATATATATATATATATATATATATATATATATATATATATATACAGACTTGTTTATATAAATATATATATATATATATATATATATATATATATATATATATATATATATATATATATATATATACATATACATATGTCTTTGTATGTGTGTGTGTTCAAGTGCTCAATAGAGAAATTAATTACCCGCGATAGGAGGTTATACAAAAGAGAAAAATATGTTAAATAAAGGACAAATTCCCTTATCAAGGATTTAAAGAATTATCAAGAATATACACATACAATCAACATATGTGAAGCCTGGAGATTGACTGGTCATGCAAAGGAGTGTTTCTTCAGAAGCAAAATACTGTTCCTTCAGAAGCGAAAGAGTGCTTCGCCAGTAGCAAAAGAACTTCATGAGGAACAAACTTCTAAGTATGAAAAAATATTGTGTATAAGGATGCAGTGATTCAAACCATACTTTAACTTTTAAGGTGTAGGAAACGCATCCCTCAAACACCTTTGTTGTTGTTCAAAATAGTACCCCATCCATATTTTCTTCCCTGTTTTGCTTGCGACCAAATACAGCCAGAATATATTTTCTCAGAGGGTTCCACTCGTTGAGCCTATTACAGCCAGGTATGCAATGATTCTTTTCTTTGGTTTGTTTGTGCGGCAAATGCCGGATAAACGAGGCACTCTTCATTCCATTCGGTAGCGGGTAGTCGGGTAAACAAGTTGTTTCCATTACTCGGTGGATGGAAGCCCAAAGTAAACAACGCTGTTTTCGTCACTCTATAATCTGCAGCAAATGAAACAATACGCACCATAACATCTAAATGTTCGAGATAGCAGGATGATTTATTTTTGTGTTTGTTTTTAGTGGTATCTGTAGGTTCTATGCACGAAGAGCCTTATGCAAAATTTGTTTTTAATTGGACTCTTTAGGTCCAATGTATAAAAAACCTTATGCAAAATGTAGCAAAAATACATAGAAAAAAGTATGTGGATATGACGAAAGATAGTTATTTGCACAGTAAGCACGATGCATACCTGCATTCATGTATGGTAATAAATATCACGATATACGATTATAGAGAGGAAGAGACAGGGAAGAGATTTTTGTGGATAATAAGTAGGTCAATATAGAAACGATTACCTAATGAAATGATAAAAATAATGGTAAATATTAGTAAATCTACCCCTGCCGAAGCTGTAAATTACTCAGCCATTGTATGCCATCACTGCACTGGGGCGGGGGGGGGGAATTGCGTATTTAATTTAATCCACATTACTTCCGTGTTGAGGCATCTGACTTCCTCAATAATGAGGTCATTGTGGCTATGGGTTTTTATTCATTCTTTTATTTTTTTGTGGTGGTGGTGTGTGTTTGCTCGTGTGGGAGGTTGTGTGTGTGTTTGATGGGGGGGGGTGTTTGAAGTGGGTGGAGAAGGCGATCAGAAATATCAATAATTCGTGATTATGCTTTTCAATCATCACGTATCAGAAGCTAAATTAAGCTCTCACAACACGCATACGATTACTCTAGTCTCTCTCTCTCTCTCTCTCTCTCTCTCTCTCTCTCTCTCTCTCTCTCTCTCTCTCTCTCTCTCTCTCTAGCTTTGTAACGCAAGTGGCCCTGCCTACGTCTTACGAGGGAATAGACACCCGTTCGCTCTCCAGATCATACTTGGGAAGAAATATTGTTAACTAAGCATTGCCTCAGTTTTCCAGCCCTTAGCTAACTTCAGTGAGTCGTTATGAGCGTCCGCAGAGAGAGAGAGAGAGAGAGAGAGAGAGAGAGAGAGAGAGAGAGAGAGAGAGAGAGAGAGAGAGAGAAAGGTACTGCTACGTTCTGACCTCGTTTGACCGTACAATAAGTTCTTTCTTTTCATAAATCAGAGCAGCCGTCAGTAAACGAACTGAACATTTCGTATAAGTGATCTCATTGACAAAAACAGCCAATCTAAAAGATAATATTTTTCGTTCAAGTTAAAATAAAACGATTGTGAATTTTTCTCCACGATAACAAGAGAAAAAAAATTATTGTTCCATCAATACATGGATAAATCAATGATGTTATTAGCTCAACTATGCGGATGAAACTGAATGTTTGGAGATATAGAGAGGAATAGATTTAATAAAGAAAAAAATATTCTAAAGGTACTGACTCATTTAAGGGTTAGATAACTGTCGCTTTTTTCACGCTAATTATCTGACGAATCGAACATGATTTTAACGATAGACTCGCTTTCACTGAGAAATCTCGCCTTTTTATGCCTCTATTGCTCTCTTTCTGTTTGAACCAATATAGATTTTACGTTGGAAGAAGCAAAGAAAAAAAATTGGATTACTTCCAGAGGGAAATGGGATTATTTTTACCACGTAAAGAAGTTTGCGTGACTTCAAGCAATTGCCTTCACCTGGCCTCATGTAATCAAGCCGTTGCGCCGTATAGCTTAGCCCTGTCAAGATCCTCTACCTTCTTGAGGATGTTGTTGATGGAATTATCAGTAGCATGGGCAGAAAGACAACAAAGAAGTTACGCGGATATATATACCATTCTATAATATCTTGCCCAATACCGTTGGCGTTTGATCCTCGAAGCAATATCAGGATCTGAAATGCTATCTCAAATCCTCCTAATGCCAAAATAGAATAATTAGTTGGAAGGAAGAGAAGCAGGTTGCAGTAGCGCCCGCAAGGGTGGGGGCCACTTGGACACGTGCCCCCCCCCCCCTCCACCTCTCTAGGCCGAGGTGAAAAGAATTATATATATATATATATATATATATATATATATATATATATATATATATATATATATATATGTGTGTGTGTGTGTGTGTGAGAGAGTGAGAGAGAGAGTGAGAGAGAGAGAGAGAGAGAGAGAGAGAGAGAGAGAGAGAGAACGATGTGATTGAGTGCATCGATGAGTGCTTATCTGAAAAAATATCAGATAGAATCAGGAGAGCAAGATTTTTTCCTCTCATTGCCGACGAAAGTACCGACAATCCGAGAACGGAACAACTCTCTGTCGGTGTACGATGTATAGATGATAATAAGATAAGAGAGGATTCCATTGGTTTTTATGAGATCAGGGACTTGACTTAGCGTGGTATTGCTGAAACCCTTTTAGAAAAATTAGCTGTCAACAAGTTAGATTCATTTTGCATGATAGGCCAAGGCTACGATGGTGCAAGTGCGATGAGTGGAGAATTTAAGGGATGCCATGCCATCATCAGGAAGCAAAGCCCTGCGGCAGTTTATGTTCATTGCGCTGCGCATTCTTAAAATTCGGTAATTTCCGAGTCAAGTCAGGTAGCCGAGATTCGTGACTGTTGGAGTGATGCATCTGAGGGTGTTAACTTTTTTCATGTCTCTCCACAATGAACAAATGTTTTAGAAGAGTTTGTTAAGAAAGATGCTGTTAGTGAACAAACTAGGCAAGTGAGATTTCAGCAATTCAGTGACACAAGATGGGTAGAAAGACATGATGCCATCATAATATTAAAAAAAAATTTTGCCATGCATTGTTAAAGCACTTGAGGAAATGGCCACTTGGAAATCACCAAATAATGCTAGAAATTTGCTCAAGAAATAAGATTTTGAATTTGTTGTATCTCTTTGCATATTACAGGCAGTTCTTACTGTAACTAAACCCCGCTCTCAACAATTACAATCAGCCCAAACTGATATGCTTGAGTGCTCAACCCGGATCAAATTAACAGCGGAATGTTACTGAAATGCGAGCTAATGACAGAGGCTTCCAAAAATGTTTCGAATCTGCCACAGAGATTTCAAGTGCCTTAAATACTGAAGTTAAGATGCCCAGAGTAGCTATCAGTCAGCGATACAGATCTAAACCCCGATATAGAAGTTTAGAGGATTATTATAAGAGCCATTTTTTTTTTTTTTTTTTTGCTATTTTTGGATTTCGTCATTGCTCAGTTTCATGATAGATTTGCTAATTATCAGTGTTACTAGCTCATTGTGCTCATTGATGCCAAGTTATTTCAGTCGCACCACATTCCAGAACTTAGTTCCTGCGTTGACCATATAACTAATGCTGAGGAATATGAAGTTGAACACAAACTTTGGAGAGGAAGGTGGGATACTTTTGAAAAAACTCTCTCCCATTGTCAGTGTGCGAGATTTTAGAAAGGTGTTCTGAAAATTATCCAGTGACTAGAAGGCTGTTACAAATATATGCATCTCTGCCTGTTTCTTCTGCATCTACCCTCAATCCCGTAAAGAGTTATAGGAGAGCAACAATGGGACAAGATCGACTGAATGGTCTTGCCAAATCATATATTCACCGTGGCTTATCAGAAAATCATCGGGAAATTTCTTCTGATACCGATATATTTTCTAGAAAGATCAAGAGGTGACTTGTCTCTATATTGTAGTTAAACAATTTGTCTTTCACGATAATCTAAGATTAATCAAAGGCACTACAGGATATATAAAATTTCGAAAGAAAGATCTAATTCATTTACGATTTTGATTTTTTAATCATTCACTAATCATTTTGGTATTTTTTTTATTACAAAATTAATGTTGCTTCATTAGTAATAATATCTGAAAATAAAGCAGTGGTTCAAATTTCTTAGGTGGGCTGGGTCCTCATCAATTTTGGGGGGAGAGAGACTGGGTGATCTGGAAAAGTGCCCCCCACCCCTGATCAAATTTCTACGGGCGCTACTGACAGATTGTCTACCTAAACCATTACGTAATAGCTTCGTTTGTCAAATAATTACTCTAAGAGCCTTCCATTATCTGTGGCAATCCCTTAGGCTTCTGGAGTGAGTGTTGTGAGAGATGCCGTTAGAACTAACCAGAAGAGATTGCAACGACAGCCCAGATTTGATCCAGAATTAGCATTTGTTATGGAATATCTTCATTAAAGTAGTATTGCCACTTATCACGGATATTTATATTCATCATTTATTTATCACCTTTTTCTATAGCTTGCTCTGTGCAGGCTTATTTTTCTTTGAAGCCCTATTGTGTTTTAGGCTGCTGTCTCTGTCCATAAAGGTTTTCATCTGAAAGAAAGATTTGACGGAAATAAAAGAAAAAAAACAGCAGTTTATACGCCCTTTTTTACTGGCTACCGGATATTTAGTTCAAGAAAAATATCTGTATGAGGAAGTTCTAAAGTAGCCCATAAAAGAGAATTATTGTCCTACATCAAATGTTTGAAAACATAGCAATGGCAAGGTTTTCTATAAAGGATTCAGTTCGGTCTAGTCTGGAGAATAAAAGAATAGATTTCTATTTTTAAAAATTACTTCAATCAGCATCATCAGTAAGTGCTATTCGTAAAAAAATAATATTGACAAGTAAATGTAAGCGAGAAGCGTTCTGAATTCAAAATTACATTCGAGAAAATTTAGTCAAAATAATAAAAAAAAGATAAAATTTCTTAACTGAAGTCTATTGTTCACATTGAACAATTAACTCCTAAAGACTGTCCCAAAATAAATGTGTTTAGGTATCTTTAATGGAATCTTTGAGCAATCAGAGTAAATTTACCGTCTAAATTTCTCCAGTTGCTAATGGCGAGCTTAAATTAATTTTTCGATTTCCAGGGTTACTTTTTGTTTTTACTTAAGGGAATTGTCTCACGGATATGATTAGTTTTTAATGAATTGTTTATATCCCTGGTTAATATTTCTAGTGAAAAATTTACTTTTGTTTCTTACCTGCAAAAGAAATTTTTCTTATATGGAATGTCGAAGATATATAAATTGCTGAGTTGTATTACTATAGATTAATGTGAAATGATGGAAAAATGACTATCTATTAATCTTATAATGAAATACAATGAATATTGCTTCCTTTTAATACATTGTCATCCTCAACTGATAATGTGTGGTTTGGAAAGATTAGGAAACTATATATATATATATATATATATATATATATATATATATATATATATATATATATATATATATATATATATATATATATATATATATATATATATATATATATATATATATATATATATATATATATCACTGTATATATAATAAAAACATTCTACCAACGTATGTTTTATTATTTTTTTTTTTCTATATAGCTAACAGCCTTTTTCCTCTTTGATAGGCATGGACCAAATTGGTGTGACCCTTTCCCTTTCAAGTATTTTACAAATTGCTGCTAGACGTTAGTTTCTTTCCCAACTCTAGAATCCAACTCCCATCGAACACCTACCCCCAAAACATTTACCTGGAAGAGTTTTATTTTTTTCAAGTAAAACTAACACTTTTGTCTTCTTTTCTAGGCACAGGCACACAAATTATATCTGTGTGTGCAAGTATTTTTACAAATTGCTGCGAGATGGTTTGTGAAACTTTCCCCAACACAATCCAAGTCATGAAAATGCTCTGTGCTTTCCCACTTTACCTGGTCGATAAATAAATAAATAAAATAAATATAAATCTTATATATATATATATATATATATATATATATATATATATATATATGCATATGAGATGGTTTATAAATATATACAATAAATATATAAATATATATGCTTTCCTCGTTATATATATATAATAAAAAAAAATATATAATATATATATATATATATATATATATATATATATATATATATATATATATATATATATATATATATATATATATATATATATATATATATATATATATATACACACACACACTTGTGTGAGGGGGTGTGTGTATAATTAGTAGTCTGAAGGAACTTACAAAGGATATCAATACTGATGTAACTGCATTTTGGGACCAGGAATCTGATCTTAAATATTCGTTTACAGGCGGAAGGATAACTCAGGGTTATATTCCCGTGTAACTAAATATTCGTGGGAACCATCCACGGGACTTCTTACATATCCATAGAAGATGAAATAGAAATACTGCCTTCTTTCTGAAAATTGCCGTTGCTATAACGGCCTGACGAAGGAAAGGAGAAGTTGCTGTCGAGGATAGCCACAAGCTGATAAAACCTCGATTTAAATTCAATATTATTCTTATTATTCAGAAGTTAAACCTTTATTTACATGGAACAAGCCTACTGGGGCCACTGATTGGAAATTTAATCTTCCAAGAGAATTTGGTGTTTATTTGAATGAAGTTGAAGAAAGTAATCGGAAATACAAAAAAAAAAAAAAAAAGAGATGAACTATTGGGAAAGTCAAAAAGGAAAATATATTAATAAATTAATAGGAAAAATGCACAAAAAAACAGATTAGTTATGAAGATAAGAGGTGAATTGCTGCAGTGTAGTAATGCATTGCATGTTCGCTTGAACATTTGGGGTTCTAACTGCACTGACATGTCCCGAGAAGATTATTTAGGTTATTTCTACCTCCTGCGTCTGACAATATTACCTCTGTCATTTGCAGTCTCAGGACCCCGTTGCAATTATTATTCGAACGGCCCAAGGATCCAGATAATGATCCTTTCGCTTTCCTTTAAAGTCATATAAGCGGCCAATGAGCTATTTTAATTTGGTTTCGTTACAGATGTTTATTTATCTTTTAATCCGGAGAATCAGAGTTTTTTTTTTTATTCATGTCTGAGATCTCTGTTAGTTAACGTTTGTTAGTGACATCGTTTAATTTTCCCTTTTTTATTTTAATACTGTATTTATGGTTACATTTATCAGGTTGTATTTACACATACTCACATGCACACACACACGCATGTATATATGTATATATATATATATATATATATATATATATATATATATATATATATATATATATATATATATATATATATAGGCTATATATATATATATATATATATATATATATATATATATATATATATATATATATATATATATATATATATATATATATATATATATATATATATATATATATATATATATATATATATATATATATATATTTATATATATATATATATATATATATATATATATATATATATATATTATATATATATATATATATATATATATATATTATATAATATATATATTATATATATATATATATATATATATGTATATATATATAATATATTATATATATATATATATATATATATATATATATATATATATATATATATATATATATATATATATATATATATATATATATATATATATATTGATTTTTACATGAGTTTAATTTTCCCTTTTTTATTTTAATTCTGTATGTATGGTTACATTTATCAGGTTGTAGTTACACATACTCACAGACACACACACGCATGTATATGTATGTATATATATATATATATATATATATATATATATATATATATATATATATATATATATATATATATATATATATATATATATATACATACATACATTTATATATATATATATTTGATTTTTACATGAATATAGTTACCGTAACATTTAAAAGAAAAGTAAAGATCGTGAAAAATTTCAATACTTGTTAAGAAATTAATTAATTCCAAGATTTTGTGATAGAATAATTGAGAGAACAAATATCAGACTGCATACGTCTAATGGGAATAGTGTTTTCTCACTGCAAAAATCCAGGCATAATATTTGTGTTAAGATAAAAGAAGATTCATCTAGAAAATTAGGGTTCCTAGTTTACAAAAGAAAAAATCCCTTGCGGATATAAAGATATTTTTCCCCAACGAAAAAATCAGCTTAAAAAAAAAGAAAAAACCAAACTAGGCGTTAAAATCCCGGAATTTTCCCCTTCTTCCCAATGATGCAGTTGAAGTGGAATTTGTGAACGCATTTTTTCTGAACAGGCAAAAAAATCTGTCTGACATAATAAGATCGCAGACGGGCACGCCAGATCGAAACGCGGAGATAATGTAATCACTTGTTTCTCCTCGAGGCAGAAGCTCATTTCAGAAAACTGATTTTCCTAAACTTGCTCACAACGCCTAGAAGCATGTGCTGGAAAGTGTTTTCAGAGGCAAGTTGTATAGCTTCGAGCAAGTATACCAGGGAAAAGAAACGATGCTGAATAGCAAAAATCTTCATTTACATGTATAAACACATGCAAAATATATATATATATATATATATATATATATATATATATATATATATATATATATATATATATATATATATGTTATCATAATTTCTTGAATTATTTCATTGATTATTGGTGATAAATTGAAACAAAATTATCTTTAAAGTCCCAAGAAGCTGGTGTTGAGGGCTTTTTTGGCTCCTTAGATTGTCCTCAATTGTAAGGTGTTACTATTTTTATTTATAGTAGTATTTCAGAGACTTGCAAATTTGTTCCTTTCATAATCAACGAGCAGATTGTTTGTTCAGTGATGTGTTTTGCTGGTTAAAATGGGGCCAGTATGTTCCCCTTCTTGTTCTCATTCCGTTTTCCCTGATCTGATGGTCTCAGATAAGGTCTTGTCGGTTCTAGGATGAAAGGAATAATTCATTTTTTTGGCTCCACGGGGAGGAGATCTGCGACCCTGCTTTTTTTTGTGCACTTGCTGAGCCTCTGCAACATTATCAGTGGTCTCTGTTTTTCTTCAAACTAAGAGAAATGGTCATGTCCCGAGAGTATCTTAAATACTAAACATGCTCCTACCAACAGTATCCTGTGCTGAGTTGCAGCAATTTGATCGGTCTGCCTTATGCCCTCTTACCTCGAGCTGTGCTGTGGGTCAACCTGTTTGCCTTGGGGAGGGATGATTGAGTGATCTTTTTGTGGCGTTGTCTCCTGGGAGTCGATTTTCAGGAGTTCCTTTGAGTTCGAAGATGGTTGAAGATTACCTATTAATTCTTCACTACGAATCTTTTACTGTTGTTGTATTAGTTGTCGTTATCAATACTCACCGTAGACCTGGATTGTTGGGTCGTTCGAGCATCTGGCAGAACCATCGTCATCTCACCACCCCATTATGTTGTTTTTTTTTTTTTTTTTTTCTCCCGAGTGTTTTTGATGTTAGGGGAAACCCCTGCTTCAGTAGGCTCGGGGACAGATTTACTTAGCTAAATAATACTATTTGATGTTCAAATATTTTCTTCAGTGAGGGAGTGATGGTTTTCCTTGTTATTGTTTGCCATATATTGGAAATATTAGGTTTAAGGATATTTTTTCTCTCTTATGCTATCGCATGATAGTTTTAGTACAAGTCTTGTTTTCTACTTCCTACTAGTTCTTTCTCTTATTTCACTGGATATCATAGTTAGCTAGAAGAATGATGGTAGTGACTAAGGTTTTGTTTGCAAGTGAGTTTTCCCATCTTTTTTTAGATCATTGTTTTTGGGGACTTTTCCTTTGTAATGTTCTAAGATCTGATGTTACATAGTGTTGATAAATTAATTTTTTTTTGTTCTTGGTATGTGTTCCCTCTACTTTTGTGGTGGCTCTTCTTCCTTGAGATCTGTGTTATTTTTGTCCAGAATCTTTTATTTGTCTATTTTGGCAACTTATTCTGGGAGAAGTGAATCTGCATAATATAAACAGATTTGCTGTGGCTCTTGCATTAAAAATCAGGAGTTCATAATAATAATAATAATAATAATAATTATCAATAATAATAATAATAATGATAATGATAATAATAATAAGTTACCTTTTCTTATCTGAGTGTTTCATCAGTTGGACCCCCTCACAGATTTACTTAGCTAGATGAGGCGATTTGATGTTGACAGTGTCTCAGTGAGATGACTTTCTTGTTAAGGTTTACCAAAGGCGGAAATAATAGGTTTCCTGATATTTTTTTTTTTCCAGTTGCCTTTGATACTAAAGGATATTAAATAAAATACAGAATCTACCTAAAGTTTATAAGCAATTTTTGTCATCATTTCAAGATATTGTTATAATTCTTGCAGAGTTTATGGCTCAGCAGATTGGGGAGCTGCAATTTAAATTGTCAGATGTTTCTTGGTTTGTTATAACTACATAATCTTCTTGCTTAATCTAACTTATATACACATACTTTGTATATATATATATATATATATATATTTATATATATATAAAAATATATATATATATATATATATATATATATATATATATTTTGAGTAATTATTTTCTGTTTTCATTGAATCTTTCTTTACCACGAGGATATCTGAGAGAGATCTCTTGTTTGATAATTTATTTTACTCTTTCTCACAGACACTGTACGCCCACACAAACACATGTGTATATATATATATATATATATATATATATATATATATATATATATATATATATATATATATATATATATATAAAATGTTGCAATCTCTCACAACAGAGAAGGAAAAAGAGGCCGAAGTAAAACCTTTAAAAGTCGATGCAGTGGAGAAATACACTTTGTCATTTTGTTGCCTAAGAAGACTTGCTCAATCAGGTCAGGAAAAAAAAAGACCAGTTTATCTTTTGGCGTTTCCTTTTTTGTGAAGGGACGAAGAGAGGCCAACACCGGGGGGGTAGGGATGTTTGGGGGTGGGTGGTAGGGGGAAGGGAAAGAAGGTTATGCCTGAGGAGGAGGAGGAGGTCGAAAGGAACCGCTTCCTTCAAGTTTCTATCCTCCAACTTTTGCTGGAGGAAGTTGTCTCTTGTTTCCTGATTTGTTTTTGTTTATTCATTCAGTGGTTTCGTGAGCTTCTGACGTTGACCCAGAGTTTCGGGAGCTCGCGGAGGTAAGTATTGTCCAGTTGATTAAGGTCGGTTTCTATCCCAGTTTCTGTTTCCTTTTGTGTTTGTAAGAAATGGATGATAATAGTGATCATAGATTATTGCTGTCTACAAAGCCTTTGACTGAACCACTTCATATTCTCCCTTGATCCTTTCTAGCATTGAAGGTTGTCTTCTTGTGATTTTTATTTTTTACTTGCCCAAGGAAATATTCATTGTAATAGTCGCCCTTCAACGATTTTCATCAGTTCAGCAAATATTAATTCATTTCCTTGTTAGTTGTTGAAACACCGTTTTCTTATTCCAGTAAATGGACGTGAAGAAATAAAGAATATATCTTCACAGTTATGGCTCGTTTAATGACAAATTCTGTATTAGTGACTAATACCCCCAGAGAGAGAGAGAGAGAGAGAGAGAGAGAGAGAGAGAGAGAGAGAGAGAATACATAGCAATAGATGGTGGTCCTAGTTTCTTCACGAACATTTTTCCAACAAAAACACCAGAGTTGAAGCGGTCCCAGATAATCCATCGAGAACGAAACAAATTTGGTTGAGAAGGTTTGGAATCTCTTCCAAATATTCCTGGCCATGAGCAGTGAATAATGAAAAGTGTTCATGTCGTCCAATATGCGGTGAAACAAAACGAAGTAGGGCTGGAATATTTACGTTTTGTGGTGAGTCATTTTCCACTTCCTCTTCTGTTTTTATGTTTTTGTGTATCAGTATCTGTCCTTAAATTTACATTACACCCTATTGATTGGATTTTCTGTATAGCTATTTGTGGCAGAAGGGTTATTGTTGTCTACATAAGTATGAGTGAAATTACAATTTCATGGAGGAACTCAAAGTACACCTATAAAGTGACATGAATCATAAATGGAGTTGGCGATGACATTCAGACTTATATTGATGTGCATTAATTAAATACATCTCCTCTTTGGAAAAATCTAACAATCATTCATCATAGCCACAGATATATTCAGCTTATCGTGATTATCCGATAAATGATTTGCATATTCACACTGACAGCCACGTTAAAATCACATCACGGGAACGAGGAGCCGAAGTGGTTGTTTTATTCTTTATTTTTTTAGCAGATAAAATTCGGTCTTCCGGACGTATCCTATTTATATCGAGTTTGAATAATCATTCAGGTAGAGGAATTGCTACTGTGTTTGTAGCTGGGAGTCAAATGCATAGAAGGTACTAAAAAATATATATATATATATATATATATATATATATATATATATATATATATATATATATATATATATATATATATATATATTATATATATATACAGCATATATATATGCATGTGTGTATATATATATATATATATATATATATATATATATATATATATATATATATATATATATATATATATATATATATATATATATATATATATATATATATATATATATATATATATATATATATATATATAAAAGTTTCACAAATATAGAGATTGAAGCAGATGTACACAGGAAAAACCAAACACAAGGTGTCATTTTACGTGTATTAGACAATGCATTCCAAAATTGCGAAAAGGTTCCTAAATTGCTTCATGCCAGATACCCTGACAAGAAAATAAATTCAGGAACGTAGAGAAAGAATACATCAGTAGTCACTTACAATTGTAAATGTCTGAAAAGGAAAAAGAAACTGCACTTCACTCGGGAAACAAGGGCTATTCTGAAGCCATGCACAAAAAACCGTAAGAGGAAGAAAAAACTTTCATAACGAGCTACAACCGAGAAAGATAGACCCAACCTGGCGCCAGCTGGTGAAATTCTCAAGAGGAAAGAGTCTGAAGGATCGTTTTCAAACTCGCAGAAAATTGTGGCTTCGTGAGGAATAGCTATATTTGCTGTAAGGTCTTTGAGTTGTATATATCTCACCCGTGCTAATTTAGTTACGAACGAATTCTGTATAAAACTTGTCGGTCTTGTGCAGCTCATTGGTAACCCAGTTATCACTCGGCTCTGTTCACGAGTATACGTATGTCAGGATTGATAGCAATCCATCAGTCCAGTCTGAATACTCACTGTAAAGTGTTTTGTTATCGCCCCTAATAACCTACCTTTCAGAGATAGGCCGCACTTGTGAATGGTAGATTGACAAGGCAAAAGAATGATTGATTTTCGAAAATTCGGCTTTGAAAGCAAAACACTGGGGCATTTCAAGACAGTGAAAAAGGGGTGTTGTGGTGGCTGGGTAGAAATATTGAAGAAAAGATGTACAATGGTAGTAAAATATAAGGCCAAAAAGTGTTTGCAGTTAGCAGCCAGAGACTGCAAACATCCTTTAATAATGCCTCCAGCGCAGCATGTGAGGTGCACTGACGACGCTGACCCCAAACAACAGACAAGGCAAAATAATAATGCATTCAGACTCAATGGCCCGCAGCTGAAGGTCGATATCAAAGGAGAATGTTCTCTCTCGCTACCAGACTGTCTTCAGACATACTATATTGCATGCTTTTTACTCAGGAGTACATCTAGAGGTAAGAGTTGCTACTTTATTTTAATTCAGAAATGTCTGATATTCCAAAGGAGTTCCAATTAGCTTTACTTTTTTTTCTCATATTACTGTCTGATATATGTATATGATATAATATTATGTTAGTTACATCAGAAACATATTGTTATTAATGGCTTCATCACTGAATATAAAAAGACAAAATGAGAAGGTACTTTTACATCATAATCTAGTGATCACAGGA
This sequence comes from Macrobrachium rosenbergii, assembly GCF_040412425.1. Taxonomy (NCBI): domain Eukaryota; kingdom Metazoa; phylum Arthropoda; class Malacostraca; order Decapoda; family Palaemonidae; genus Macrobrachium; species Macrobrachium rosenbergii. Next base: position 57,296,482 of record NC_089747.1, read on the forward strand.
GTCATTTCAGCTTTTAGTTTATCATGCACGTGTGTGCATTAGTTATTTATATTATTAGCCTTTGAGAGAGAGAGAGAGAGAAAGAGGGAGAGACTGACTTACATATTAAACGACAACGTTATTAAACTAATAATTGAATAGAGAGAGAGAGAGAGAGAGAGAGAGAGAGAGAGAGAGAGAGAGAGAGAGAGAGAGAGAGAGACTTATATATTAAACGACAACGTTATTAAACTAATAATTTTATGCTTTAAGAGTGTTTGTATTATATCTATTTATCTATCTCTCTACCTATCTATCCTCTATACATACATACACACACACACATATATATATATGTATGTATATATATATATATATATATATATATATATATATATATATATATATATATATATATATATACATATATATATATATATATATATATATATATATATATATATATTACTAAAGGACCTCATTCAAACTGGATGATATCTAATGGAGTTTTTCTGAATAAAAAACTCCGTTAGATACCATCCAGTTTGAATGAGGTCCTTTAGTAATTCTACTAATGCACAGAACAATTGTGTATGTGAAAATATATATATATATATATATATATATATATATATATATATATATATATATATAGAGAGAGAGAGAGAGAGAGAGAGAGAGAGAGAGAGAGAGAGAGAGAGAGAGAGAGAGAAGTAAACAGTGTCAATAAAGGAAAAATAATCAGCATCCCGTACAACCTCGAATATGAAACAACCACCTCGGTTGACGAAAAACAAAAGAGCCTGACCGCGTCGGAAATGTCATTATTAAGCATCGCTTTCAAGAAAAAGCAGTAAAGGGCTCATGCTCTCTTAGACGGAAGCTTCATAGCGGAAACAATGCTCTTTCTGTAAGCCAGCCGTGACACGAAACTTCTTCCTCTTCAGCTAATTCTGCTGCACCCTTGCGCAACAGACCTTTCATTGTTAAACTCAATTTTTCATTCATCCTGGACCTTATTTTCTATATTTAATGGAATAAATCTCACCTGGTACCAGTGGAAGATGCAAGGTTGCTGATGTAGCAGGAGAAACAAGCAGGGAATATTAAATATACTCTTTCTTTTCATTTGTTTACTTTTTTGGATACTGAAAGAAAAGAAAATAGCAGGCTGACGAAAGAGAAAGAAAGTACTTTATAGAATAACATGAAATGGTAAAAACTGACTTTTAATTTAAAACAAGAGTATGAAATGGGATCACATTTAGGATTTGCCAATGACAGTGATATATATATATATATATATATATATATATATATATATATATATATATATATATATATATATATATATATATATATATATATATATATATATATATATATATATATATTACTACAAATGTCCGAGGGATACTTACTTGATTCTGGGCGGCAATGGATGAACGCAGGGAGTTCCTTACATTATCAAGAAATCTACTGTATTTATTACACATCTGACTCAATATCAGGGCAACTTCGTAGACAAAGCAAGGGAAAGTCTGTGGCTTAGGACCTTCTTCATGTGAGGGAAAATTATGTAAACTCAAGGGTTCTCTTAACTAATTCTATTTACATAACAAACACAGATCAGAAGAATGATGAATTACTGGTCAGGTAATAATAAGGGCCTGCTAAATGAATGAATCCTACACAGAATAAATATTCTACGCTGATGATATTTACATAAGAGGAAACACCGCAATGGGGGCAGAAGGGGGACTGCATGTGGATAGAGCCGAGTGATTCCACAGTCGAGGCCTATCTGCAATATATGCAAGATGGTTACTTGCAAGAATGATAAGACACTCAAAGGGAGCTGAGGAATGCACAGATGGTACCAAATAACTCAGTTCAACACTAAACGCACAATTACGTTAACACTGAATGCTCCAACACAAATTACTGATGGTGATCACACAATGGAAAGTAAATTAAAATCAGACAGAGAAATAACAGAAATTGTGACTGACTAAGAAACCTTATTCCGGTACATTACCTTTGTCAAGATGACGGTGTACTCGTTCGATAGGCCACTGGCGATGGAGAAGAGAATTAAAGGGAATGCCACTACAACAGTATACTGGTTCGAACCTCAGGGTCAAACACATGGAAGGTTCGAGGGTCAGGCAAGGGTAAGGACACCTGTCTTCGGTGGCGTTCTGCACTCTCTCTCTCTCGATTGCCGTTGCATTGTCTATAAATAACCTTGGAGATCATGCATCGCGTCTGTGTAGATGGCGCAAAGGTCAATCTTTGTCACGTTTTCTGTACAGGCCACATGTCATCATTTAACCTCATGGAGGGTTAACATGGCGGCGGTGCCAACTTTCTCTTTTTTTGGCTCCTCCCTTGCCGCTGCTTGATGCCAAGAAGGTATGACGGTCACCTGGAAACAAGTCCATAAGCAGTCATTTGAACAGAGAGAAGGGCTATGCTTAACCATTTTGGGGAATGAAGGAGAGAGTTTATGAAGGGGCGAGTGGAAACCCACAGTTCTAGTAATTAAAACAATTGAGATTAATTTTATTTTTCTCAGCTATTTTACAGATGTAAAACAGGTGATTATATATATATATATATATATATATATATATATATATATATATATATATATATATATATATATATATATATATATATATATATATATATATGTGTGTGTGTGTAAATGTGTGTGTGTGTGTGTGTATGTTTGTACACTTTTTCTTGATCTCCTCACTGCAGGAGATCCACAAACAATTAAAATGTTGACTTCCTGAGTCTACAATCCTCGTATGAGAGACAAACACAATCCATAAGCCATTAGATATGCTCTCATTCTACGGTTCCCCTCGAAAGATTTAATCAGAACACATCTCTTTAGACAGAGCGACAATTTAGAAAACTTTTGTCGATGCCTCTTATTATTGCGAAAAAGTATCGGGTAAATTAAATAAAGTTTTTTAACTTTGTAATTGTTATTCCATTATCCCATGTTTTTCTCGTATGATTGCTTTCTTTCTTTTTCTTGCCTTGCAGTCTTCGACTTGCAAGCACCCACTACTGCATTTATTTTTCTCCTGTGGAAGGGTACACTGGAGTTCAAAAATGTCTCAATCTTGCCTGCAAAAATGTTCATTTCGTTCATGACTACCGGGCTGCTCTATGGGTAAGAACCCGTGCCAGGAAAAGTCCAATAACAACAAGCATTTTAATCCAGTTTATCTCTGACTTTCGTTTATACCATGTTTCATCAGTACACTGATTTTTATACATAATGGCGCGTTTTTTATTGACAGAAGTGTAGCATACTATGGAAATTAACTACTTTCATTTCCGGCCCAATGGATTAAAAATAACTGTTTTATTCAACAAAGCTTCATGTGCATAATGATTCATAAACTTTATGCTCACTTTAATATTTCACATCTCCTGGAAAATAATCAAGGCTTCCTCATCAATGTACTTCAAATTCGGTTTGCCCTGGAAAATGACCTCGGCGGAGTCTCTTTTCCTAACAGGTGGAGTATAAAACAGACATTTATAATGCGTCCGATTGTCAGAGCTATGACGTCATGCATGATAATTAGGCCATAACACCAAGAGAATGATGACTCCACAGAAAAACAATTCGTTATTATTGCGCAGGACTGACAAGTCTGAAAAATTTTGTAATGTGTCTGAAGGGTCATTGTGAGTATACAAAAAAGTACAAGTTTTATTCTCTATATATATAGTTTTCTTCTCTGAAAGCAAGGAGGCTACTATATTTCGTTAGTTCGTTTTATCAATACTTCTTTATCAATCATTCACAGAATAGTCTCTATTATTTCATTATCTTTCGAACTACCCTATCTATAACTATATCGCCCATTGCATTATTTAGCTGCATTTGGATGTTATGCTCACTACATACGTGAAACCTCCTTAAATCATGCTTATTTTAAGTAAAAACGCATCAATTCTGTCAGTGCTGTTGAATAATGTACTGTCGAATATAATACGTAATGGTTGCTAGAGCTCTACAGATAGAGCCCTGTAGTATCATATCTTGCTATCCTGGGAAAATACAGAGGAATCAGTATAGATGTTCTACTTCAATATCAAATATAGCTAATGTATTCAAGCTCGTCGTTTCCTTGAATTTGTACAAAAATAGTCTTTAGGTTCAATGATATATACATATTCAGTTGGAGATATTGCAAGAAAAATCTTACAGAATAAGAATTTTCATAAGTACTGAGCAGCTTTATATATATATATATATATATATATATATATATATATATATATATATATATATATATATATATATATATATATATATATATACAGTATGTGTGTGTGTGTGGGTATACTGAAGTCTAAAATTTAAACTAAATGGACGATAAGTCAATAGACGCTTACAGTTCCTCTATTGTTTCGGGCTCCAATGCAAACTTCTCCTGACAGCCGACTGAAAGTCGTTAATACGTTCTTTCCAGTGTTCGAGTCTCCCAGGTCCTGAATAACTTATCAATTTTTATTCCCCGTCGGTGATGTTCCGGAAGTAAAAGAGATTTGTATATAAAACGTAGCTTAATATTAGTAGCTTAATATTTATGTATATAAAATGTCACGGTGATGTTATATATATATATATATATATATATATATATATATATATATATATATATATATATATATATATATATATATATATATATATATATATATATATATATATATATATATATATATATATATATATATATAATGGGAAAGTGTTGACTTCTAGCAAATCGGATACGTAGAGCATACAGTAGGACGAAGAGGAGGTGATGCATTTTCAACTTTATTTCGAGCCAACGTTTCAAAGCATGACTTCATCATCAGGGCTAAAATACAAAGGTAACATCAATTAAAATTAATACACAAGACTCAGTAAAATCATTAATGTTAAAATGTAGATATTAAAACCGAAACATAAAAGTTAAAACCAACCTAAGGCCTCAAGAAAAGAAAACTGAGTGACAAGAAGGGCACCGAAGGACGAAAAAACATCTTAAGCTATTAACAGAAGGGCGGAAAGAGACTCTCTATTCAAAGATGGAACCAATTGTTTGATGGTTAACGACTCGAGGATGGTAAATTAATAATTTAGGGAGATGTTTAGTTACCATAGAAGATCCTAAAAAAGGAAAAATTCCGGCTTTCAAGGTCATAGGCTATATACAGATATATTTAGTCTCAGTATAATAGGGCAGTCTCTTGGAATTCCTAAATCGAAAATGGAAAATATTGCCAAGACCTTATCTTCGGACTGAAATTGTTGACAAACATTGTTATCGTTGAAAATACAATAAAAATTAACTGTATTACTAAAACCTTAACAAAACAGGGTAAACAAAATAAAAAAGATACAAATCTGGGAATGCAAATAGATCCAAAGATTAAAAAGCTAAAAAAAGTAAGACGAACAGAAAGTACAAAACTAAAAGTACAGTCATAAAAAATGCAAACATAAAATAAGAGAAAACGCAGATTATAACTAGCGAAATCAAAGTAAAATGGCTCTTATTCAGTACGTTCTAAAAATAAACAAATCATATAATTTCGAATTGTATACGAACGGTTTGTTGTTCAGTTGCGATACCATCTTCCTCATAACAAATCTGAAATTAGAGGCCCGGTTTGTATACGCAAAACGACAGTACTTTAAAATTAAGGTCAGTTAACGGGTAGTTTTGTGTTAAACTGTCCTCTTTCACGGCTGAAAAGGGTGGTTTTGAGAGAGCGAACTTTGCTGTAACAGAGAGTCCTCTGTGTTCCAAAATTTTGTGTCTGAGCCAGTGAGAACGGGCTCCCACGTATCTCAGACCACATTGCGAACAAGTAAATAAATAAACGACACTCGAGTTAAGGTTTACAAGAACAGTGTGCGTCTCCCTCGATAGTGATCCAACAGTAAAAATTTTAGTAAAAATAATTTGGACGGTAATTTGAGGAAAACTGTGTTAGATATATATATATATATATATATATATATATATATATATATATATATATATATATATATATATATATATATATATATATATAATGTGTGTGTGTGTGTTTACTTTTTTCGGACCATATAACTACTATGACCAAGGTAAGTTAACTTTATGTACTTTAAACCGTTATTAAGTAAACTTAATATACTTCATATGTTTGCTACCAGTAATGCACAACGGTCTGGGACAAAATTCTTGTTTGAAAATGTTTGCAGAATTTTGTAAAATATATATACAGGTAAGAGTTCCCAGTAAAATAATTTCGGAGGATAACCATATCATGATGAAGTTTAAATTCGGAACAAACATTGTAAGCTCTGTGTTTCATTGCATGATCTATGACTGAATTAAGTTATGAATAAGTTTATATAACTTTGGAGGAAAGTAGGTAATCTAATCCCAAGCCAGTAAATTTACTTTTCCTGTAAACAGAAGCTTCAAAAATGACAACTTATTACTCTGGCAACAAGTTAAAGAAATGTTAGGGGGAATGAAATTAAAATATGTATTAAATAATCTAGGTGTGAAAGTTCTAACATAAGGAAAGTGTCATCTTCACGTGGATTTGTTTTATGAATATTTTAATTTTCGTCACAGCACGTGTGTGTATATATATATATATATATATATATATATATATATATATATATATATATATATATATATATATATATATATATATATATATATATATATATATATATATATATATATATATATATATATATACATGTGTGTGTGTGTGTATTATTTATTTAGGAACCTCTTCCTCGTCAATAAAATTCTTATTTCTCGAGTGAATAAAACATCTCGCCTTCCTCTTTTATTCTGTTCTTTTGACGTCTCACTAATGAGCCGTTTTTAAATGAGGAAGGAAGGCGCATTTTTCAGCCGAGACCGATCATTACCCGAATTCTGTGCCATTTGTGAAGTACCTCGATCTTATTATGTTATTCATGGCCCATTTTATTTTCAGGTAGAATTTATTATAGGCGAGGGAATATCATGCTTCCGAAATCTATGTTGGTTTTATGCCCCAAAAAACATTTGAAATACTTGTAAAATATCTTAATGGTTGTGGGTTTCTAGTTGTGAATATTTCTAAGTAATATTTTCAGTACTGAATGCACAAAGTTTTCTGGTTAAAAGGAGAAAGAACCGTCCGTATTAGCATGAACCTTAGCCTACGGCACCAACAGTTGACTAAAAGATGTTATTTATAGTTATTCAGTGGCAAGTTACAAGTTACTTCTGATAATCAATATCGCCTTATTTGGTTTATAATTTTTTTTTTAAATCTACGCGTTCGAAGAGAGAGAGAGAGAGAGAGAGAGAGAGAGAGAGAGAGAGAGAGAGAGAGAGAGAGAGAGAGAGCTGAACCCCACCACTGACTTCCAGAGCAAGAGAGAGGAAGAGATAGAGAACTGAACACCAAAACTTACCTTAAGAGAGAGAGAGAGAGAGAGAGAGAGAGAGGGGGGGGGGGGAAATTAGGCTGTGCATACGAATTAAAGTTGACTGATTTCGTGGAAAACTGAATTAGTAAATAGTTCTAAATTGCAGTAAAGATCTAAAACATTAATTTCCTGCCTCAAACAATTACAACGCCAAGTGGTAACACTCCAAAGGTCCATACCTTCAGTTCATGATCAAGTGTATCTTAATGCTTCTGCCGAAAAGGAGCGATATATTATTATCAGAGATATAATATGCATGGGAATTTTCCTAATTCATATATAGTTGTAATATGATATTATACTGTAAACTTAGATTGCACTTACAGTATATGCAGCTCCAGTTATTATTTTTATCTTCCGACTATTTTTTGCCTTTAAACAAATTTAAACAGTTCTAGTTAGGGAAAACACTATATCAGTTACTATGTTAACTCCCAGCTTGTTATTCGTACTTCTGTTACCATGAAGCACAGTCATTCCGTTAAGGCTACAAAAAAAACTATGTAAGTAGCGCCTGATATATATAAAAAATATGTATCTTTTTTTTATGCTTTTTCCCATTTTTTGTATGGGTTAAGCACGATGCCTTCTTTTGAAGGACTTTGATTGGGCTTTGGGGTAGACCGTAGTCTCGATCGGCTGCCCTGCCTGACATCGCTTAGACCCCGTTAGCGCATGTACCATTGTATCGTACCAATCAACAACTCCCTTTCTCCCAGCAGCGAGGAAAGTTGAGCGGTTAGGTCGGCAGTTCGAGACGTGTGAGGTGTCTAGTATGTTTTTAGGAGATGTTGGAAAGGCTTTGTTAGTGTGTGTAATAGTCTGTAACACCAATTTGCTTTTAAGCAAACCTATCCGTTGATTACATACATAATCCCGGGGTGTCTACACGGATAACAAAGTGTCCGCCTCTCTGACCGGTCGGCTGCGGATTTGAACCCGTGCCACAGACCTCTAAGAAGTCCGAAGCTGCTGCTCTACCGACTTGGCCATCGAGGCTCTATAAAAAAAAGTATATGTATATGTTCTTTTATCTCTCATATTTCCTATAATCTCACGTTAGTGATCAATAAATAAAATACCAACCCATCTTTGTTAGAGTATAAATGCTGACAATTTGTTCGCATCATAAAACGCAGTTTCAGTCATTAAATCCACCACTTTTCAATTCGTGATTCACGTGAGCAGTAAATTTTGTGGGCATACCAATGCCGTTATTCCTCAGTTACTCGAAATTATGCCTAGAATTGTCGTGCTCCCCTGTCAGCAATTTACCTAATACCGTTAGCGTTTTAAATTTTATGAGCCCAAACCGGCTGCGCAATTTGCCTCTAATGGATAACGCACTTATAGTGTAGTTAATTTTTTACTATTAGCTTCGCAAACGAAAATCGTAGTTTTGTTTTGTTGCTCTCACGTCTGTTTGTCTCGACGAAATTTACTGAGAAAGGAGTAATGCGCTTCGTAGAATCCTAAGTCATTATTATTATTATTATTATTATTATTATTATTATTATTATTATTATTATTATTATTATTATTTATCACAGTCTATTCAGGATGGTGACTTATAGTGTGGTGTTAAGGTTGGCTTCCTTCTTCCTTAGGAATATATAAATTTTTATACTACATGTGCTGTTCTTAGTAGCACGCCCGTCTGCGTGAGTCCTGGGGCTACTTCTGCCCCCACTTTAAAAGAGATTTCTCTCCAGAGATTTTGGGAATGTGCTTATTGATCTGGTGGTTGTGGGCACTATCACTATTGGCATATCCCATAGCCTTCTCGATTCAACAGGGCGGTCTTCGCACTTTTCTATTTTTTCCCCTCCTTTTCTCCTCCACTCTTGTGTACTACATCTGGTCGCCGTACTTTTATCACCCTGCCTGCCCTTGATACTGCAGTCCAAAGAACAATTTTGCCAGCCCGTTTACTACTGATTAATTGATTTCTGGTTACTAAAACTACCGTCAGACGTCATTTTCTACTACTCCCCTCAGGTTCGTGGTCATATCAGTTGTTGCTGCATGATTTCTGATTTATTCCTTTTATACACAGAAACTTTTTATTCTGGCTTTGTGCTGGTCCTAGACATTCGCTGGCAACGTGGTTTATGGTCTCTTCTCTTACGTTGTATTTCCTACACTTGGACGAGGTAGTGATGCCGTCTATTTCTCTATGTCTACTGTAACTATCTATACACCATTATATATATATTGTAGGTATGTGTGTGTATGTGTATGAGCGTGTGTGTTTGTGTGTGTGCGCCCGGCCAAGCAATGCACGTGAGAATTGAGAGCATGAGCCAGCTGCTTCACACAAAACTTTCTTCCTCTTCTCTTCTGTGCAATGAGAGATCGCTTGAGCTTTTTTAAATGCACGTTTAGGAAAACTGTTTCAGCGAGAAACAAACAGAATCTAAGCAAATAGAAATGCAGGGAGTTCTGCTTCTTGTAAATGGTGTCAGATGTATTTGCTTGAAATCTTTCTGTTCTTTTTTGCTCGCAGGCTTTTTATACGATCTGAACTCTTTACTCATTTATGGTATTTTATTTCCTCAAGGATTCGTAGTTTTCTGATATATTGTTGGTGTTAAGCAGTTTTATCTATAAAACTGATGACTAGAATATACTATATATATATATATATATATATATATATATATATATATATATATATATATATATATATATATATATGTGTGTATGTGTGTGTGTGTGTGTGTGTGTGTGTGTGTGTGTGTGTAAAATTCATGCGCATGCCTTCATAAACGAAATTATTAGCTGCTCTTCATAGTTTAAATCGTCTTTTCACCCCAGAAACGAGGTAAAAACATTTCAACTTTTCAAGTTTAAATTCTCTCTCGTCGTCGCCATGACAGCAGGTGTTGGGAAAAGGTCATAAAATATTGACTTATGACCTCAAACTAGAGGCTATAAATCCTCTTAGTAATTATGGCTGAAGAGTCTCAGTGAACAAATTATGCCGTAAAAGTTTCATTTGCGAATTGATTCTGGAATTATTTTTGTACATATCTGCCGTTCTTGGTTATTCATGATGTCCCAAAGAGGAGTTTTTTTTTGTGGAAACCACCTGGAAAACTCGTGATGGGCAAGCTCCCGTAGATGGATAGCTGGTGCACTGTAGGCGTTACTAAAGGTGTTTTGCACTGTCCCTTCTGCCCCTTGCTGTAGTCACTTTTGCCTCAATTCCACTGTCTTCAACCTTGCTGTCCAACGTCTCCAACTCCACCTCTTCACTGTCTAAAACACCGAATGGCCGATAGCGCCTCAGTTGTTGGGTTTGTGCAAATTTCCATAAATCAATTAATCTCGACAGGTAAGTTACACAGATTAAAGCTATTTTTTAACAGAAGATATTGGAGTTAAATAGAAATGTCGATTATCCAAAAAGTTTATACGTTTTTACATGCTTTTATTTAACTTGACTTCTGCGTCTGTCTGTCTGTCTGTTTGGGTCAAATCTTGTAACTAAATTTTCGACCTATTTCCTTCGTCCGATGGACTTGAAATTTTTCAGGGTTACTCAATCCCGGTGACAGTACATGATCAGTAGCTCAGCAGTGACCTCTAGTGACCCTACAGAGAACTCTCCCAGTATCTCTTCCATCTCCATCCCGCCTCCCCCAGCACATGATCAAGTGTTAACTTAGCTCTGTCCTCCCCCTCTCCTTCCCTCTTCCCTCCCATCCCCTCCCTTCCCTCACCTCCCCCTCACCTTCCCTCCCCCCCTTCCCATCCCCCTCCCCCATCCCCTCCCCTCCCAATCCCCCTCTCACCTCCCACTTCCCCCTCACCCTTCCAGAGCACACAATCAAGTGTTAATATAGCTGTGTCCTCCCCCTTCCATATTCCTTCCCCTCCCTTCTCTCTCCGATACCCTTCCCCTTCCCTCCCCCCGAGCATGATATCAAATGTTATTTAATTGTGTCCTTCTCCTCCCCCTTCCTTCTTCCATCCCCTTCCCCAACTAATCCCCAGCCTTCTCTACCTTTCCCCTCCCCTCCCCCTTCCCAAGCACATGATCAAGTGTTAATTTAGTCGTGTCCTCCGCTTCCCTTCCCTGTTCCATCCCCCTCCCCTTCCCTCCCATTCCCCCTCCCTCCCACCCCCTCCACCGTCCAGAGCACACAATCAAGTGTTGATTTAGCTGTTTCCTCCCCTCCCCTTCCCTCTTCCATCCCCTCCCCTTTCCTCTTTTATCCCCCTCCCCCCTCCCCACTCCCCAGCACACGATCAAGTGCTAATATAGCACTGTGTCCTCCCCCTCCCATCCCCTTCCCTCTTCCATCCCTTTTCGCTCCCCTACCCCTTCCCTCTCTCTCTCCCCTCCCACTTCCCCAGTTAAACGATCAAGTGTTAATTTAGCTGTGTCCTCCCCCCTCCCTTCCCTCTTCCTCCACTTCCCCCTCCCTCCCCTCCCCTCCCACCTCCCCATCCCCTCCCATTCCCTCCTCCTGCTACTTTCGCCCTTTCGTCCCTTCCCCCTCCCCTTTTTCCCCCTCCCCTTCACCCTCTCCTCCTTCCTCCTCCCCCCCCTCCCCTCACCTTCCATCTTCCCTCCCCTCCCCTCCCCCTCCCACTCCCTTCCCTTCCCTCTTCAATCTCCCTCCCCCTTCCCCCTCCCATTTCCCCTTCCCCTCACCTTCCTACTCTTCCTCTTCCTCCCTTTCCCTTCCCCCCTTCTCTCTCCATCCCACGTAAACGGACATCAATTTCGTTTACACAATAAATCGGTTACAATTTCTGCCAAAAGTAAAAGGTATAAAATAAAAAAAATAAAAATATTAAACACGCTTTTATTAAAGATTTTTTTTTATTTATTGTAGCATTCCCTTCCATGTTTGGGGCCCACGCTTTTATTTTTGTAGACGGGATTAATTGTAAGAAAATCCTGGGGCGTCTCAAAATATTATTTTTTACTGTTTAGTGCATTTTAATAAAAATCATGAGTTAAAACTTTCATATTTTTTTTTATTGTTTACATTTTCAGTTTTGCCGCGTGAAGGGTCGTTCTACTTTAACTTGGTATCATGCTGTAGGAAATACGTGTTGTACCTAAACAGTTGTTCTGGAATTGACCTGTCACTTACAGTTCCGTGTTAAGGTTAGCAAACGTTTCCGTTTGAAAAAGGTTAATGAACATTACGCACCAGTTTATATAAACAACCTAATCTCTCCTCCTCCCACCATCCCTTCCTCCCCTCATCCTAGAAAAAAGAAAAGAAAAGGTCATAATAAATTCTATCTTACGCCCTATGAATAGCAGATTCGCATGCAATACGACCCTCTTAAACTTTGCATGACGACGCAAAATGGAATTATAAACATTAGCTTATATCTCAGACACCACGCAAAATATTCCAGCTCAGAAGAAAAGGAGGTTAAAGAGAGGATTTATTTAACCACCTGCGCTATTACGGATATAATGACAAGTGATTAAATATTCTTTAAGGAAAAATCTATGCAAAATACCTAGTTAAGTGTCGCGTCTCCGGAATCTTCGGCGGAGGCGAAAAATAATTTTGACTAAATAAGCCTGTCCACACTAGGAAACATTGTTTGAAAACAAAGTTTGCAAACTGTTTGCAAACAGTTTGGAAACAGTTTAGAAACACTTTTTACTGTATATTTGTTTCCCATCCAGAATGGAAAACATTTAGTGTTTCTGTGTTTATATGTATATACAGTATACACATGTATAATGTACGTATTTATATATATATATATATATATATATATATATATATATATATATATATATATATATATATATATATATATATGTATACGTGTATATATGTATGTGTATATATAATTACGTATATACATATGTATATATGTATATGTACATATACATACACGCCAGAAGCAAGTCAGCATGACAAACTCCTTTTCCTAAAAACTTCCTCAGCCATCTCTTTTTCTTTCTCTTATCCCTCCTTGAGTGCATTAAAACTGCCAAGTAAAATACAGAGGCTACTGCACCATAGGCATCCTGACGGCAACTGAGGTCTGGACAGGAAACATTGTTTACATACAGTTTCCAAGTAACTGCTTTCAAACAGTTTGCAAACTTTATTTCCAAACAGTGTTTCCTAGTGTGGACAGGCCTTGATAGCGAAACTTTTCTTGTGTGTATGTTTGTGTTATCCATGCACCTTTCATTTATATATATATATATATATATATATATATATATATATATATATATATATATATATATATATATATTCAAATAAAACTGCTTAGTACTTATTTGATTTATAGGCGAAATCTAAACGACTGAGGGCTAAGACTTCTAAATCGTATCAGAGCTCTTAAAATCTACTTCTTTCTCGCTGGCAGATACTTCTTGTGAAAGATTTCGAGAGGGGAAGCAAATTTTTTTGTTTTTGTACATCCTGGTAATGAAGGCTTCTCAGAATTTGGAACAGTTCGAAAAAAATAGTAAACCTCTTTTCCTAGAACGGTTTGCTTTTCATAATTTCGGCGGAGTAAAGGAATGAGAGATAGCAAACACGGCCACTTAATAATATATCTAATCTCTCAAGATTACATTTTTATTTACTTATTTGTTTATTTATATTATTTATTTGTTTATTTTATTTTTGCCGTCAAAAAATATCCCCAACGGGATGTTACAATTTAGTTACAATTTAGTTACAATTCATTTTGTTTCGTTCCAAATGAACGATTCATTTTGTTTCGTTCCAAATGAAAATAAATTAAAACACCTTTTCTATATCCACTTAAAAGGGCAGTCTATAAAATACATTAGTTTTTATTACGAAACCTCAGAGCAATTTAGCAAGAATGTGACTAAAAGATTATTGCTATTCATAGATTAAATTTCTAAGAGTTACGCTCAATTCACATGAAACATTTATGAGAATTAAAAAGATCTAGTTATCGTTGGCATGTACAGTATAATTCATTTGGACATGTATAATTCCTCTTTCGTTTTAAACAGAACTTTCACTTGAACGCTCACATTTCTCTCTAGGCACAAAAAATTGAAACTGGGAAGGTATGAAAAACCGCCCCAGGGAAAGAATATTATACATTGTTAAGGATATTCCACATTGTTTCAAGATTTCCTTAACGCCTTGATATTGGTGACATCAGATATCATCAGATATGTGTCCTGTATTTTGAGTCAAAAAATAGGTAATCGTGACAACATTATAAATGAGAAAACTACGGGCAATACCAAAATACTTGCATAATAAGTTTTATTAAAACCTGTGAAAACAAAACTTTTGACATATTTGACCTGTCATACTGGAAATAGGTCAAGGTCAAAATTCCTAGTCCATTTCATTCAACTTCCGAATTCTAGAGACCACTGACCTCTAGGATAAACGTGCCAGCCATGGTTTTGCTCTTTAATTGACCTCTGACCCCATAAGCACTTCAAAGCAACTCATCTTAATGGAAAATAATCAGGAACCCACAAGGAGTCAGCCAATCAAATTTCATTACCAATAATAATTATACAAATAATAATAATAATAATAATAATAATAATAATAATAATAATAATAATAATAATAATACCATTCAACATGGTCGAATGTTAATGATGTAAATGTACATGATTCAGTAACCAACAAGTCATGAAGCATTATTATATTTTGATCTGGCATCTCTATATAGAGAAGTCGCGGGTTTATTTACGTGGCGTTGTAATCGCTGTTGTTTAGTAAGGTTGCCATACTTTGACAAGATAAACGAAATAAAAAAAAAGAAGATACATCTCATTTTTATGGAGGCATTACCGAAAGTAAAATTAATTTGTACGATTCAAAGTAAGCATATTATTAAGACAAAGAAATATCCTAGTAATGTGCTTTTATTATTATTATTATTATTATTATTATTATTATTATTATTATTATTATTATTATTATTATTATTATTATTGTTGTTGGCTCAACCGTTTCATCGCATTCCGAAATGGTTTTGGGCATGTCTGACAAAAATACAGAAGCTTTTTCGATAAAAGAGAATTAAGCAAAGGAGAACAAAGACGAACATTATCGCTCGACGCTTTAAAATTCATACTGACGCCCAAAATGCCCCTATATAAGCCCTAATGCTCCCGTTTTATGCGTAAGCAGCTCCCAATACGATGGTACTGCAGCGTAAAGCAGGCCCTTTACAATCTCTAAGTACGCTGTAAATAGGGTCACAAAATACCAGTAAACGGTGATTGTTTTTACATTCCCCAATATCTCACTTCGCTGAAGTAGAGAGTGTTTTTTTTTCTTTTACGCTTCTCAGAGTCAAACAATACGACAGTGATGAATAAGGATGTCAAGCACGGTTTGAGCTGTCATATCAGGGATATTTCTCCTGTGCCTATGGGCATTTCAATATCGTCTTTAACTGTTACCCTTCCCACAAAAAAATACTATCTTACCAACAGATTGTGTGTCATGTCGGAAATTTGGTATTTTAATTGATAATAAATATATGCATTAATGTGGAAATCTTACCACAGTCTTTCCTCTTTCTTCCAGCAGAAGGACTACTTGCAGTTAGAACCATAAATAGGTTATTACAATTCTCCTCTCAGTTTTATAAGATTTTTCCCCTGCATGTGGAGTTTTCAAAAACTAAGGAAAATACACCAAGCATTATGATGCCCCAAATGATTAAGATGAATAATGAGGATTATTCTGTCTTGTTCATTCCACGATAATAGTCATCGAGTAATGTCAGGCCTACTCTCTCTTTCTCCCTCAGTGTGGGAATGCCATTTCAAAGAGACACAAGATTGTGTGGACAATGTTTATACCCTTTTAATATAATCATGGGTAGATACATCCCCTTAGACAACGGATCTCTGGTACCAATAAGTCCCAACAGTTGTTGCTCGAAGAAAACTCGGCAAGAGTTGGCCGTGGAAATTTTTTAAGCGTAAGATTGACGTAACATTTGCCGCGATAATTCTGCACTCAATCCTCCAAATATAACGCCAACAGGTACCCGATTATCATAAAAGCAATAAGCTGCTCACTCGAGTCAGGAACAAGCCTTGTAGGCAGCAGCGAGTTTAGTATTCTGCGTATTCCGACCAGGACGTCACAGTCAACCCAATCGTACCGTGAAATTAAGGAAAGCTGTGAATTAGAATGAATAACCATTCTAGTGAGCGAGCAAGATTTCATCATTAATATTCGTATGCATACAATAAACAATATATTTCACAGAATTTATTATGCGAAACATTTTTATATAATTGTAACATATTTGGCCTGGTTCAGTGATGTATTTAAAAAAGTGTCGTCCATTATGATACTTTACATCATAAAGGGAAACTGCCAGGTAAAATGATAATAGGATACATGATGACTTTTGTAGGCATGTAAGTTAATGATTCCATGTTTTTGTGAAGTCTGTTTTGAAGAGATCGAATGTTTTTATGATTAATACCAGAAAGAATAGGACGACTTGAAATTCTTTCGTGCTGATAGCTATGTAAGTTTAGCTTGGTAAGATTCTTCGAGCAATTTAAAATCTAACACCACCATACCCAACTGAGATTATGGTGGACGGGTGTTTAGATAAGAAAATATGTAAATTATCTTAAAAAAAATAACCCCTTTACATTGCAACTTTTATTAATATTTTTTCATTGTATTTTTAAAGTCTACAGTCAAGATAATTTAACGTCCACATTAAAAATATTTAATTTCCTTGTATTAGAACGACGAGATTTAACTCTGTGCACTGAATTGTCA
>NC_089747.1:57318740-57323740 GCF_040412425.1 Macrobrachium rosenbergii
AATGAATGTGCCAGAACCACATTCTTTTCATTTTTTATATTCTTTTGAAATGATTTGTAAGTTTTTATCTTTTTTTAGTCGTTAAAAATTCGCTAACATTAGTGTCATTATAATTGAGTGTTCAGAAATTTTGAAGTTTAAATAAAACTTTACATCAATGTTATGACACTAACAAAAGTGGGATGTGGGATTTGATTTATGAAATCTAGGCCCTTGAACCAAGCACTGGGGCATTATCGACCATTCAGCGCTCAAGACAGAGAGAAGAGGGAGTTGGAGTGGTTAGACAGCAAATATATATATATATATATATATATATATATATATATATATATATATATATATATATAAATGCAATGATGCACACAAATTTAAAGATATAAGAAGAAACTCCTATAGTTGCACTTGAAAGTAATAATTAGAGATGCTGGACAGCAAGGTTAAAGAAAGGAAGAGAGAATGGACGCAACGTAATAGGATAAAAAGTGGGTGTACAGTAGCTATGGGCCAAAGGAGCGCTGCAAACACCCTTTAGTAATACCTACAGTGCGTCACGTGAGTTGCACTGAAGGCACTGCCTCCAAACGCGAACATGGTAAAGGGTAGGTCTTCGAGTCCGTTTATTAATAAATATGTTCGCTGGTACGTAAACCTTGACCAGTAAATTGATTTTAGGAGACTATGGTAGTCAACAGCCAGCTGGGCAGGTCATTCTCCCAAAATGAATAACCTTTAGTAAATCATTTCGGTGTTCAGTGACTGTGATTGTGTGCTTGTATAAAGTTTTGAGTTGCCTGAATGCCTGTTAGTGTTCCGGATCATAAGCTTAGCTGATATGAAGAAGAAGAAGAAGAAGAAGAAGAAGAAGAAGAAGAAGAAGAAGAAGAAGAGGAAGAAGAAAAACTGTGGTGAAGTTTCGGTTGACTCGGAGAAACCAATTGAAAGTGAAGGCTTTAGCTGACACTTGGAACCGAAGCGCCCATGACTTTGATGGAGACACACGCAACTTTAAAAGCAATTCAGTCAAAGGTTCTGAAGCCGTGTCTTCTGTCCCGCGATTTTTTCTCTCTCTCTCTCTCTCTCTCTCTCTCTCTCTCTCTCTCTCTCTTTACACACACACGCACACACAACCTTTCATCAGAGGAATAGATTGCATTCAGCGTCTAGAATGTCACCTCCCTGCTCCGGCTGTTAGAAATGGGAAGTTAAATTCATTAGTCGCTTTTGGCTGCTATGAAAGGATTGCGACATTCAGTAGTCAGTGAACTGTTCGAATGGCCTTTGGTACGATAATCAATTGTGTCTTTTTTTGTGTGGGGTCGGGGGAGGCTCGCCATAAAAGTAGTAGTTTTTAAAATCAATATCTACCCCTTGAAAAAAGGTATGTGTATATAATATATGTAGCCTAGCTGATTACAGAGCAAAATATTTTCAACGAATATTTTTTTAAATTTTCATTGGTGGAGATAAACTATATTAGTTTAAAATGATGAAAGGTAATGTTATACTATATATATATATATATATATATATATATATATATATATATATATATATATATATATATATATATATATATATATATATATATATATATATATATATATATATATAATATTTCATATATATATATATATATACACGTGAATATTAGCAATATCTATCACATTTGGATTGCTCTTCATTTAAAAATAAAGTATTCATGTTAACCTTCACCTCAAAACTCAAGTGTAGAAGTATTCTGTTATGGTTTAGTTATTCATATTTCACCGAGGGACTCTTTTCTAGTCCTTCCCTTTCTCTTTCTTCATTTTCTAAGTGCAACTGCTGCCGGTAGGGCTAATGGAAAATTATAAAAGGGAAATCGGAGGCTGACACCACAAAGGTAAGACCATACCGGTCAATACCAGAGCAAATGTAAGATGAACTGGTGTTATAATACCTTCTATGTTTTCATAGTAAATACTACTGTATAACTATCCGTCAGTTTGTGTGCAGAGGCCATGTTTTTTTATAATTTTGGCTTGCTGTGATTTTTTTAATTGAATATCTGCACTGTGAAGACTCGTCTTTTGGTAGGACAGATTTTAAAGATTTAAAAATTTCTTATCTCTTTTAAGAAGGAAAGGACATATCCTTGTAATAACATCTTATATAGTTTTAACATTAGTCCATCGAAAAATAAACTCATAATATGTATATAAATAATATATATATATGGAATATATATATATCCCGACGTGATCAGAAATGTATTTGTGTGTGATTGTGTGTTGAAGTGTGTGTGTGTCTGTGTGTGTGTGTCTATTTATATATAATTTATATACAAAAATTGGAAGGAAATCTTACGCATGAGTAGAGAAGCCAAAGAAATTTTCCTAGGAAAGGGGAAACTTGATGTATCATAATATGAATATTTTCAGTTTCGTATGCTGTAAATGCTACAATATTTCAAATTACATAAAAAACCAGGGGGATTTATATTAGAGAAGATGAATTGATATTTTTTACTGTCTTTTATTCCATGAATTTTAATATTGTGGCGCAACGTTGATTTCATATGTGATGGAACCTGTCGTTCGTTTATAACAATCTGGTACTCTGTTATCTCGTCCAGATATTAATATATTGCTAATAAATTAGTGACAATTAGAAGCAGTAAATTGTGCATTGGCCTTTAATTGATGGAATGTAATAATATATATATATATATATATATATATATATATATATATATATATATATATATATATATATATGACTATGAGAAACCATTATTTGAAAGTAATCATAGTTATATCAACCGAAGCTTTAACATTTATTTGTGTACGAATGTTGATTGAATGTGTAATTATGTTCCGAATTTTGATTCTTTCTGCCTATATAATAACTATGATTCCCCCTTAACTGACAACCAATTCAGATACCTGGGTTCATCAGAACAAGATATTGTCTACCTATGGTTGAATTTTCTTATTTGCTATTTCCATTGTCTATAGAAAACTATTTGGAATGTTATTTCATCATTCTTATACTTGAAAGGATTTACATTCTTCGGTCTGTAATGCTGCACTTTACCGGGTTGCCAAAAGTAACAATATTGTCGTGAATTTGAATCAGTAAAATAAATCTTATACTACCGAATTATTTCTTTTTCAAACAGCTGTCGAAGGATTCTTAACAGATTATCGAACAAACGGTTTAAAAGAATCTTTATATGTAATGTTTATTTCCTATAAAAATGATTCAATATCTTTTGGAAGGTTAAAGAGACTATATAACTGAATAAAAATTTTACTGAGACTTCAGTGCTATCTTTTCCTTTCATTGAATCATCACCTGGAAACTCTTCTTGACCAAGCCAAGTGACTTATAATAAAGCCAAGAGGGCTCCAAAGGGAAATGAGTCTGCAGAGAGGGACAAGTTATAGGAAAAGATGATTAATAAAGGAATGTGAGGGAATAGAAAATAAAACCGATGCACCTGATATTCAGGAGACGTCAGCAGAGAGCAGGAATGAAAGTTCTCCTTGCTTAAATATTCGGAAGAGCAAATGGCTGTGCTGGGAAAGTTATTCCACATTTTACTTGTAGCTACGATAAAACTACGAGTAAACTGACGAGTATTAAACCTGATGCTAAAAAATGTAAAATCAAACAGAGTTATTTACCCTTCAGCAGATATGGCGTCTATGGTAAACAGACAAATGTATTAAGAGAGTATTTTTTTTAGCACTGTGTCTATGGTAAGAATTTTTTTGTAGCTGTTATCGTGAAGCATAATTGGAACAAGAATCGTGTTAATTGTGTTTTAGATTTCTATTTTGAATTAATATTCTTCTGTTAAGAAGAAAAGACAAATAATATGAGTAGAATTAATATCATAACCGAAACGTTAAACCCGGATTTTAACCACTGACTTTTTGATTATCTCGTCACCCTTGCTAAAATCGTTGACAAGTATTGTTTTGTCTAACTAAGAAGTGTCGGGAATTGCAGAAAATCAATGAAAAAGTGTATTCGGTTTTTTCGTGAAATTAAATCTTTTTGGAGTGATAACCTTTGCAATATTGAAGCTGGTGATAAAGCTTTCAGAATTTTGTATAATTTTCTGTTCGGTCGTTGCTCCAAGCATTCGATTGCAGATATGCGAAATAAAAACATTACTACAAAAAACTTCTTTTTCAAACCACATTTTTTCTCCTCGCTTCAATAATTGCAATTATGTCTTCGTTTTTCTTATATTTGACGAAGCGGTATGTAAAAATAAAAGATTCTTTATAAACATGTATTGACGAATTTCAGGTGTCGGGAAATCCCTGATTCGTTTCCTATTGCACGTATAAGCCACTTTAAGCTCCCGTTGTTTAAAATCGTTGTAAATATTATATAAAAAATCTAATAATCATTTTCATGAGTGCGAAACTGTCTGTTCTTAAAGATATGTTTTGAGGAAAGGGAAACTTAATAATAATAATAATAATAATAATAATAATAATAATAATAATAATAAATTGCTCTCGTTATTTCAATCTTCTCATGAAAAACTAATATATTCCTATAATTAGGTAATGGAAACGGAATAATGTTGGAATAGAAATATATCTATCTGCTAATCTTGTTGTTGTTGGCGCAACACCCACTTTCATAATATGAAGGAACACACACACATATTTATATATATATGTGTGTGTGTTATGTGTGTCCAGATATTAATATATTGTGGTGTGTGTGTGTATGTTTGTAAGCAGTATATTTCTATTTCATAAATGGCATTTGCTACAGTTACAAACTTTTTCTGTCACGTATATACTACTTTCCATTAACCTCACCTCTCTAGGTCTTATCGGGATAATATATATATTTAAATAGTCATCCAGCCACGGTTCATTATACCAGAGCAAAACGACAGTGTAGTCTGTGATGTAAGCCCTCAAGCATAATTAGTATTATTTTCATTGCACTGGTGGAAGTTATTTCCAACCTGTAAAACATTTCAT
>NC_089747.1:57328740-57438740 GCF_040412425.1 Macrobrachium rosenbergii
TATATACTGTATATATATATATATATATATATATATATATATATATATATATATATATATATATATATATATATATATATATATTAAATATAGTGTATGCGTGTATGTATGTATATACTTAAGTACAGTATGTGTGTATAATAAATAAAAGTACAAAAGATCCGAAACTGCCTAAACATTCCTACAAAGACATTCAAATGACTTATAGTTTTCGTTTTACCTGAAGATACCATTCAGAAGCTCATTAAGTCAAAAGGTAAGTGTTACTCTATCGAGTATTATATATCGTACGCGGCTAGCACTCTGCTGGGCCCGCGTTCGGCTCTCCGGCCGGCCAATGAAGAATTAGAGGAATTTATTTCTGGTGATAGAAATTCATTTCTCGGTATAATGTGGTTCGGATTCCATAATAAGCTGTAGGACCAGTTGCTAGGTAACCAATTGGTTCTTAGCCACATAAAATAAGTCAAATCCTTCGGGCCAGCTCTAGGAGAGCTGTTAATCAGCTCAGTGGTCTGGTTAAACTAAGGTATACTTAACATTTTAACTTATCGACTCTTGTCTTCTTTCATTTTTTTTTTTTACTATTTTTCTTCCTTGACCGGTTAAAATTTGGTAAATGATAATTTTAAATATTTAACCTACAAGAAAGCTTGAAATTTCTTCATAATTGACATCGTTTGAAGTTTACTTCGGAAAAAGAGCAACTGCTGCACCTGAAAAGAAGTCGACAACACCAAAATCAACCAAGAGAGGGAACTTTTGTACATCCGTGGATCTGTTGTGTCTGCATCATCCACAAAGGCGATTTAATGTTTGCGATAATAACTGCAAATGCTTCGTCCAAAGGTCCCCATTAGCATTTCTCTCTCGTGCTAATGCTTTTAGCATAATTCGAGGCAGAGGCCGTCGTAATCAACGTCGTAAAATTCAGATATATCCGCTCTCTGGTAAATTCGAGCTTCCGGGCGAGAGGGCCATTGCCGACGGTTTTATTAAACCTCCTGTGTGAGTACTGGAGACATTTTTGTTTAATCAGTGACGGTTTCGTTCACATAGCGATTCTGAAGCAAAGGGGTGGAATGATTTGGTGATGGAGCCAAGAAGAGTTTTAAATGGCATATGGAATTAGAGGGACGTGAGGATAATTGTGGAGTTAACAATTTATTATAATAAACCTTACGAATTTCCTTACCCTCTCTCTTCGTAAACAACGATTAAATCGGACCTCCATGATATATACATGTCCAAGTATGTGCATTTCCATGCTTTAGTGAAATAAATAAGAAATTTGCTAGGAGTTTTATCTTGGCTACAATTGAAATGTGGAATAGTGCAGCTAGTGCATCTGTGGAATCTTCTGATCCCCAAAAGTTTAAGCGAGGAGCAAATTCATTCCTACAACTGGTCTCTCTCTCTATAGACTGATTTCCATTTGGAGCCCCGTGGGTTTATAGTCTCTTTACTCTGTCCATAAGGGCTTTCAGCTGAAGATTTAAAGGAAAGAAAGAAAGAAATTTGCTAGGAGTTTTATCTTGGCTACAACTGAAATGTGGAATAGTGCAGCTAGTGCATCTGTGGAATCTCCTGATCTCCAAAAGTTTAAGCGAGGAGCAAATTCATTCCTACTCTCTGCGAACGTCTCCTGAATTTTAGGTTTATCGGCTCTATTTTCTGTTCCCCATATTTATCTGTTTATAAAATTTTCCTATAACTGGTTTCTCTCTCTATAGGCTGATTTCTATTTGGAGCCCCGTGGGTTTATAGTCTCTTTACTCTGTCCATAAGGGCTTTCAGCTGAAGATTTAAAGAAGGAAAGAAAGAAAGAAAGAACAGCTTCATATGCAAAATTTTGATGACCTAACATAAGCTATTAAGGAGCAAGCGTAGTTGAGTTCAAAACACTCAGTGCTGATTGAAATTAGTTCAGAAAATGCATAAAACCTAAATTATAAATACTATCTCAGTAGCCTTAATAGCAGCAATGCCACAAGTATTTACCTGTAAGTAATTGGATATCATTGGGTTCGATATAGTATATTCGACAACTGAAGCTAACTATTGCCCTGTTTCAGTCAAAAGCGAGAGAAAAGGCGTTTTAATTTGAAATGTTGGCTGATGGGAAGGCACTCTAAAGGCAGCAGTCCAGAAAAAGTGTCAGCTGACGAAGTTCCAAAGCATGCCAGTAGAAGGAGAGCTTAAATTATAAACTCCCGCATTAGGGGGATAAGATATGGGAGGAGGTAGACTCACGGCTATTACAAGGCTGCCTAAGGGGAGGAGGCAGTCTCTATCTTAAGCTCAGTGGGATAGGTGCCAAAGTAAGACCTAAAGTAAGAGAATTAGGATCGAGACATGTAAGGAAAGGGGTATTAACCATAGGAACCGTCTTCGATTTCAGACGGTTCCAATAGTAGAAAAACAATTGGGCACATTAATTACCATAGCGGCATCAAAAAACAAAAGGAAATACTTACGGTGTATAAGCAAACCTCTAAACTTTACAAACATTTATATTCATTATGATCATTCATGTAAAAGCTACAGTAATTCGCGAAGCGAAAATAATAATAGAAGTTTTAAACTCAATAAATCTCAGCAACATTTGAATACGATACAAGGATATCTGGCCATCATCAGTAAAGATTGTGATTATTTCCGACCCCGTCTACAACCTACAGCTGTGGGCTTCTTCTATACAAATAAGTTTATCTTCTGAATAATATATATATATATATATATATATATATATATATATATATATATATATATATATATATATATATATATATATATATATATATATATATATATATAACAAATAAAAAATATCGAAGATACTTCCATTTACCCTAATGTGTTTGTAGAGTGAATTTTCTCCAGGATATTTGCCCTAGGTAGGTAAACCGCTCAGTTATACGGCACACGAATATATATATTTATCTGTCTCTGTCTCTGTCTCTGTCTCTCTCTCTATGCACACACACACATATATATATTTATATATATATATATATATATATATATATATATATATATATATATATATTTATATAGATAGATAGATAGATAGAAATAGATAGATAGATAGATAGATAGATAGATATATTCGTATGCCGTATAACGGGTCGGTTTATCTACCTAGGACAAATATCCGGGAGAAAATTCACTCTGCAAATACATTAGGATAAATGGAAGTTTTCACAGCCTTGCTAAATGAGCTGCAACGTTAAGAAAAAATTTCACCTCACAAAATAAACTTTCAGATATATATTTTCTAAAAAAAGGTTTCTTGCTTTGATTTCTCATATGGATATATACATACACACACTCACAGACACAAAACACACATATATATACTGTATACATATATGTGCGTGTGTGTGTGCGTGTGTATGAGTGCATGTATATTATAGCTCGTATAGTAAGGCTCTAAAGACTTGCATTTTCCTCAGAGTCTTTCTAAAGCTAATATTCTCCAGGATACTTGTCCTGGTTGGATAAACAGCACATTTATTTGGCATACCCACTGTTACAGAAGTCATCATTCAAATTTGTATGTGTATGCTACAAAGAAATAATAATAATAATATAAGGAGAAATAGATAATAATAATAAACATGCTAATAGTAATAATAATAAGCAACAGAGAGAAATAGATCCTCTCTTAAACATGCTCTCGCCTTAAAAGAGAGAGAGAGAGAGGTAAATTTATATCATCCGTTACTGAACTATGCCAAAATACAATCCTAAAAAAAGGAATACGACGGAATTTTAAACATAATGATAAGAGAGAGAGAGAGAGAGAGAGAGAGAGAGAGAGAGATTTCCTGAATATTCTGTCCTGCAGCCGTAGCAAATGTCCTTCAGTTAAATTTGCCTTAATAAAGAGCACTTCATTAAGTGTTCCTAATTGGAGAGTCGCTTGAAATCGATTCACTACGCTATAAAGAGATTCCTGAGAGAGTGACGTCATACGCTTATTGCCTTTCAACTTACGGCGCAGTGAGATTATTTATTATTTTTGATGACCAGTAGCGATAAGGGCTCTCAGAGACTCGGTCTCTGAAAAATTTTCAGAAAAAGAACATTTTATGACTGGTGAATGAAAGGAGGGAATTTATGCCAGTTGTATCCCATCCTTTTAGTAATTCATTAAATACTTTCAGTTGCATCATTATCTCCTCTTTCTTTTATGTATAAGCATTAACACCTTGTATTTGTTTGTGGTCAAACGCTTCAATCCGGTGCCCGATTGTTTTAGACCTGAGACGAGCACAGCTGTTGTGATATGTATTTTATTTGCAGGGAATTTCATGGATATTAGGTTATGTGATTAAAGAACATATTCAAAAGATAGAAGAGTTGGGTTGTTAAAAATTCTTGGAGTTGTCTATAGTCTGTTGTCTATAGTCTGTAGTCTATATGTATTTTCTCTGCTAATTTTGAATTAGCAGAGATTAATTTTTCCCACTTCGACGCACGGGTAAAAACTTATCGAAGAAAAAGTACAAATACTTACAACAAAATCAGTATTAATTCTTGTAAATGCACACCTCCTGTAGTGTTCTGATATTAAAACGCCGAGGAAATAAGTGATACTATTCGCAGCCCGTTTATATAAATGGCTCGAGAAGAGTCAGGTTTTCCTATCGGTCTCATTTTCTTTTATAGCGCAATACAATTTTGTCCATCTGGTGCAGTGACCTTTTATGTCATGGTTAAAGCTTCCTACGGATAGCTGCCTCTTCCGACGTGAGATTCCTTTTTATCAAATGGCTTCCAGACACTTAGACTGAAGCCTTTATTGTTTTATTTGATGCGAGCTTTCCTTACATTTTTCCACCATGATACCTCAGTCAGCTTGGTTTTTTTTTATCAAAAAGCTTTTTCTTTGTTGTTTAACATTTATAGTATATGGGAAAATGGTGAATTCATACTGAGAGTTTTTTAATACCTCATATATAACTTTTCCTATGAGGAAAAATTAGATTAATCGGAATGTCTTTTGATAGTGATAAATTTTTAGAATGGATTTCATGGTCATTCTTGTTTATATACTTAGAAAGTCTGTAAACTTCCCCATATCTTGAAGGGATCTGGCAAGCATTTATGCAAATAAAAGGACGCATCAGTAAAAAAAAAAAGAATTGGCATGAAAAGTACACATTTGTTTTACCTCTTTGAAGAAATTGTTATAACACCAGTGTCCTCTTGACTTCTCGATTTCTTTGCACTTTTTGGACACGCTTGTCACAACAAAGCCATCTGCTTCTTAGCTTTAACGGGTTCGGGTTCGAATCCTGCCACGGGCGTCATAACTTCGGTATTCACTTCTTCAGTTGGATCTTAGGCTCGGTAGTGGTAAGCGTACCCAATAACTGTTATTACAGTTACATACGTTTATGAGGTAATTTAAATGCATTTTAGTCTGCTTCAGAAGTTTTATGTGATCAAGCTTATAACAGTATTGATAAAAAATATGAAAACTGAGAGAGAGAGAGAGAGAGAGAGAGAGAGAGAGAGAGAGAGAGAGAGAGAGAGAGAGAGAGAGTGTTAAAACAAAAGTCATAAGACAAGAGTCTCCCCAAGGCATCAGATGCTTCCCAGATACTCGACCTATGGAAAAACAGATTTTCATTTTCGCATTTTACAATTATTGCCATCCCGTTCAAGAGGACATGTTTAAGAGAGGGTCTAATCCTTTTATATTATTATTATTATTATTATTATTATTATTATTATTATTATTATTATTATTATTATTATTATTCCCAGTAAAAACACTTCTGCATTCATAAAATCATTTTATTTTTAGATGATTTGTCTTTGAGGATAACCAAGCTTCTTATTACATTTCCCATTCATAACCTGTAATCCTTGGGGGATAAAATAAAACTTATGACGACACATTTCATGGACTTCTGTGACTCGATCTTCAAAGGCTGCTCCAAATATCGAAATGTTCTTAATTAATTCCATTCAGAAGACCTAATTTAGTCCCAGGGTCTTTTCACGGGCTTCAAATGAGACATGGAACAACACAGGGCTCTCTGTCTGACTGCCTGTCTCTTACCAGGTGCTTCGAATGTAATTTTCAGTATTTTACATCGATCATGAAAATACTTTAATTGCGTCTAACTTGGTCTGAAGAGAAAAAAAAAATAACATTTTGGAGGTCGTCCTCAAGCAGTGGATTTCCTCTGGTGTGTTCATTATATTTCGTCAGTTTTTCAAATTCTATAAATTGCCATTTCAGATTTTCTGTCAAATGCAATGGCAGCAATGATATGTTACAAATCTAGGTTAGCTCGAAAATCTTACAGAGCGTCACACAAGTAGCCACGATTTTTGGGGGCCACTGAGCAAGATGATCAAAGTATGGATATGCACGATTGGTCGAAAATTCTGCGAACGTCAGTAGATTGAACGACTTTGAATCATGGAGAGGAAATGAGGTTATGAGTCTTGTGAACTCAAAATATAGCTCATTCTTTTGAAAATTTCACCGTAAGAAAGACGCCGATGTTTTTCTCGTTATCTGGTTGAGATCCCTTGAGTAATAGACGGTCGCGCGCGCGTGTGTGTTTGTGTGTATAAGAGACAAACGCTAG
This sequence comes from Macrobrachium rosenbergii, assembly GCF_040412425.1. Lineage (NCBI taxonomy): Eukaryota > Metazoa > Arthropoda > Malacostraca > Decapoda > Palaemonidae > Macrobrachium > Macrobrachium rosenbergii. The sequence goes on from NC_089747.1 coordinate 57,335,355, forward strand.
TGATTTGCTTTCACAGCAACCACTTCTTAATGTGTGTGTAAGGCCTGAGTCAATCTCAAGAGATAAATGATCAAGGATAAATTATAGAGCTTTTTAAGTGGAGAAGCAGCGAAGTCTAGCCTTGGTGTGACAGCCACTGTACAAATACGGCTGTCTTATTCGAATATGTAGTCACTCATGCATTACTGATATTAACATTGTTTGTGTACAGTATGTATAATCACCATATGCAGTGTAGGTCATATGGCCACACAATTGGCCGAAGATTGGTCATACCAATCATAAAATCTGGATTCATCTAGATTCCTAGGTGTCTCCTATTTTTTTCTTTTTCGAAATTTCCAGAAAACTCAATATAAAATTAGGCAACATATACTGCATCTAATACTTCATACTGTCATACTGCCCCTTACATTCTCTCTCTCTCTCTCTCTCTCTCTCTCTCTCTCTCTCTCTCTCTCTCTCTCTCTCTCTCCCTCCAAGCCTGTAGCGCATACCCACTTCGCAAAACCCTTATCCATTGACTGATACAGTTTTTTTTTTTTTATGTCACTTAGTAAATGACATTGTTGTGTTAATAGTTTCAAAAGATCACTATGCCGTAAAAGATGATGACACCTTGTCTTTCTTACTGGTGAATATTTATTTTAAATCACATGATGTGTACTAAATTCGTGTTTTTGTTTTTATTACGTCTGGTTGCAATGCTGCATGAGTGTTTTATCTCATTATTAGCTTTGGCGGAGATATTGCTTCACGTAGAACCAAGGTCTGTCGGTCCAATTACTGAAGCGATGGATTCTCCCTGGAGGAGTCGGTATTTAATGAACAGTAGGTCTTTAGTGACTGGTTTATGGGCATTGAAGAAAACGCTGAGAATATTCACTGAATTTCTGTTATCTGTTGCGTTAATGGCTTTCGACACACAGACAATGCTTTGCTTTTCTGTTAGTGTATTGTTTGTGTATACGTTCTGTAAAACATGTGCTCATGTATTCATTATTTCCACAGACACACAAACACACACACACATATATGTGTGCATATATATATATATATATATATATATATATATATATATATATATATATATATATATATATATATATATATATATATATATATATATATATATATATATATTCTGATGCCTTCTGACTAAAGTATCGTCCTTTCCTGTGAAATTTTCTTTCTTATTTTTATTACTTTTTATACATGAGTGTTTCCTTTTCAGGTTCCACTTCCGGTAATTTAAAATCTTGTTTCTGTTCTTCACCCTCCTCTTCTACCTCCTCTTGCATTTTCTCAGCGTAGATTATTAAATAACTTAAGTAATCACGTATCAGCGCACACAGACACGTATAATGTTCGTAAACCATTCGTATGTATGTAAATATCAAATGACAACGACTTCTAAAGATATATTTTCTGAAAATTGGTTCTCGTCTCACCAGCCAATGGGGAATCGTTTACAAAGAGGCCTTGCCAAAAAACCGAAGTTTTCAGCCAATGAATGGGGGTGAAAGAAACGTTGTGTATGGTAGAGGCCTGTCATTGGCCAAAGCAATTCCTATCCATACATCGGAATGCTCAGTTGCTCAGTGCTCACTTGCTTAGTGTAGTTCTAAACAAGAAGACGAACGGGTCATACAAACAATAGCTTACGAAATTAAGCATAGTGCTTGGGTAAGAACAAATTATTAGTTTTTCCTACATTTTAGGGGAATAATCTTGATTCCGTAGACCTTAGAGGTTTGAATAACCATTAGAAAGCTTTAAAATGTTATGAAATGAAGCAAATACCATAGGCGTTAAATTAAGCACTTGATTTTCTGAAAAATACTGGTAGATCGTTAAGTCCCTCAAGGCTGAATGCCATCCAAAGCCTAATTTTTCATTTTTCCCCAAAAATTCTGAGGTAGCTAATGATAGGTATGGTCCAGGGTCTATAACAGACCTTTTATTGCAGGGGTGGATAATAATCCATGCTGGGATTATTATTCTTTGCATGCAGTGTACCAAAAGCCAGTGATCTAGATTAAACGTGCTCTAACTTCCTAAATTGTAAAGCGCAGTTTGAAGGCCCCATGCCTTTAACAACACTTGGTGCAACTTGCAGCAACCCACAGACAGTTGCAATATTGGTGACGTCAACAGAGGCACAGTGGATTTCTCTCCCATGGGATCAATTGCAGTTTTGTTTCGTCTGTAAAAACTAATGTACTTGTGTCTTAAGCTTCAAATCGGGTACTTGCAAGGAACACCTTTCGGTTGGTTAAATTTTTAAAATTATTTTGAGACGTTATATGATCATGATGTCTTTATTCGTCCTTATTCGATATAAAAAAATGTGGCATTAATTACCTCACGACCAACTGCCAACATTACTTAGTAATTTGACAGTTAACCGGAAGTGAGATTGTTCGGCAGTCAGGTGAGCTAGTCGCCTGCCTTGCTCGAGGCGTGTGGACATATTCGTGTTAATGGCTAAAATCCTTTGAAGAATTTGAAAAATTCTTCTTATTTGGTGCTATTCAATCCGTAGGTGTTTCTGGGTAGCAAAGGCATTTTTTTATACTGTATTTCATTTCGTATTGGCAGAATTGATGTCAAGTGTTCAAATAGTGAAATTTAGTCTCGTAAACAACTAGGTATCTAGGGTATTGTCCCGTGATTATTACAGGTATTCCTGATCAATAAGGTCAATGTACCTTTATTTATATATTTTCTTTGGCATGGATTAAGTAAGTAAATAAGGTGACCTAAATATTATTGTACGTAGATAAGACCAAGAAAAAAGGCTTTACATTGATTGAGGACAGATCGAAATGTATGCCCACTGCTTGCGTTGACAACATATATGTAAATGGCAGCGTTTTAAGCAGCATCACATTATCTGCATTACACGTTGGAAAATGAAAGTATTTCTATAAATCTGAGGTTACAAGCAAGTTTGGTTTGAAGTAGCCAAACTGTATTACTTGGCAGTATTATAAATGTTATCATTTTATGACCCGCTCTAAAACTGTTGTCTGTTCGTGACTTCGTACTTGTCATCTTTAGTAAAAAATCATTCATATTGATTTCTGTTACAGGAAATAATCCGTAACTTAAATATAAATGAAATATTGAACTAAGCTAGAGTTCTGTTCGTTTTGATAGTAAATTGGTCATTTGAAAACCATGAATTCCTGACACTACTGGCCTAGTAAAATTCTTAGGATCTGTTTTTTCCAAGGCAATGAAAGGTATTTGTTGAAACTAATTACTACACCTCGTTTAAGCTTAAATAGTTTTCTGTCTGGGACAACGTAATTTAACAAAATCTCATGGCAACTGACATATGAATGAAGAACTCTTCATTTCGTAGCAATCTAAAATGACAACACTGAATGTTAGTGCCATTTAAGCTTTTTATATTTTATGATTATTATTGTAGTAAGACATTTAAAAAAAAATAATAAGGGAACTTTGTTCCTAGGGGAGAGTTAAGAAAGAAACTTCCATTGCTAATGTTGACGGTGTACAAGGAAATTGTTTTACGTCATCTTATCGTCAATTGCTTTTTTGGTAAATCTGGTGGAAAGGGACGAGGGATGGAGCTGGGGGCGGAAGGTTAGGGGAAGGTACGGGGCAATAAACGTAGTTGGTTTTAGATTAATATTATACTGAATTTGTTGTACGGAGCTTTTGTGATTAAGTGATTTTCTGTGATATAGGATATTCAAATATGGTAATTTTTCAGTTGTCAAAGTGGTGTGATATTAGCTGCATTGGTCTTCTTATTAGCTAGAGCCTCGATGGCCGAGTTGGTTAAGTCAGCAGCCTTGGACTTCTTAGAGGTCTGTGGCGCTGGTTCAAATCCGCAGCCGACCGGTCAGAGAGGCGGACACTTTGCTATCCGTGTAGACACCCCGGGATTATGTATGTAATCAACGGATAGGTTTGCTTAAAAAGCAGATGGGTGTTACAGACTATTACACACACAAACAAAGCCACTCCAACATCTAAAAACATAACAGACACCTCACACGTCTCGACTATCGACCTCTCCGCGTAACAACTCCTCGCTGCTGGGAGAAAGAGCGCTGGTGAACTGGTGCAATACATGTACACAATACCGGGGTCTAAGCGATGTCAGGCAGGGCAGCTGATTGGGACTACAAAGTCTACCCCAAAAGCCAAATCAAAGTCCTTCAAAAAGAAGGCATCACGGCGACCCCATATAAAAATGGGAACAAGCTAGGAAGAAGGAGGTCTTCTTACTAGCTAATTTTTATGGAAGTTAAAAGATCCATAGGTCTATATAACACCAAAAGGAAATCTGCTTAAACAGGTAATTACTACTGCTGTACCGATTAGCTTCTAAATTGGGAGTGCCATTACAAGCATGGTATCAGTTACTGATAAATGGTTAAGTAACTTCACATGAACATAACGGCATTAGTTTTTTAGTAATTTAAGAGAAACACTTTAGTCCTGGATTAAGCGAGCACTTGTTTCCATGATTTAAGTCTTAAATGGAAAACTTTCCTATAAGTGTCATGGATCATGAAGTTTGCGTGGGCAGGATGTGTCATTGATGGCCAGAGTACTTGAAGTATTTTTGAAAAATACTTCAAATCTTCTCAGGTACCAAATCTTGTGCTGGTCTTATGTTAGAGCATTTGTCGGTCAGGCTTAGCTGGAAGGTTTAGACCACCAGTGAGGAAAACAGTTTGCCACGATGTGCCGATTGGTCAACTATGGAAGTACCTTTAGATGTCAGTGATTGAGGAGGCATTATTTCAGTATGAAATGTTGCAGCATGTTAACATTAATTATATTAAATATCTGAAATAAACACTACTAGATAACAAAAATAACAAAACCTTTACAAAAGTAATTCATGAAGGAAATACCACATTCCCACCATTCTTTAAGAATTAGTCAATGTGCACATATTCTGATCAATCAGGTAAGTTCAAGATCGTGTTTAATATCAGAAAATGGTAAATGATGAGAATTGCGGGTTGAATTATGCATAAGTGAAGGGTATTCAAGTATTTCTCGTGTCACGCAGAGAGGCTTAAAACCTGTGCTGAGGAAATGATAAAAATGGCTCAGGAATTATAAGGTCCACTTTCTTTTTAACCTGAGACTTGCTCATCTGTAATCATCATTTGTACAGAACTGTTTTCCTAATGTAGATCCTTTTTTTTTTTACAGGCAAGGCATTGCCTCAAGGACTACGGCCGTTTCGAGTCGAGTGGTTTCAGAACATCCTTAAAGACGATTCGATGCAACCCACCGTCTTTCGAATTGTCCAAGTCATTAGTCACTTAATAAAACAGGTAAGAAACGTATTAGATATGACTACTGATGCTAAATCCTGAAACAGTATTTAAAAAATCAGTAAAGCCAATCACTTGACAGAGAGATAAGAAATGTCCTCCAGTAAAGCGAAATACGCTACGCGGTCTGTAACCGTAATAATAATCAGTGTTGGTGAGACATTCTACTCTGGCGTAAAAATAGCCGCCAATTAACTTTAAGGAACCGTTAGAATAAGCGTGATAATTTAGTACTTTTTCAGTTGTAAATTAGAATCGCGAAATTGGCATGCGAATCAAATATGTTCTTGGAAATTTAGATTTCTAAAATCAGCGTGTTAGGCTAAGCTATCGTTATTATAATAGAACCACCGAATTATCAAGTATATTATGGCAGTTGTAAAACGTGTTACTTATTTACGTAAGCTTCGATAAATTTGTGTATGTGTTGTTTGAGCGCCAATAAATATAACGCAACTGCTGCCATTTTGATTAAAGAAACTCGTGATCGTCTGAAGAGGTCTATTTTAGTGTTCTGTCATTTCTGTGGAAACGAACTGGATTGTAACAAATCGCTTCATAGATGAACTGAAAAGACTGCGTTTGTACCAAAAAGGCGGGATGAGGAACCAGGAACCACTTAAGCATTAAAATATGTAAACTAACGTTGAGGTTGAAAGCTATTCAACGTTTTGACAGGGCAGGAGTGGACAAATGACTTCGGTAAGTTTTTTTTTTTTTCTCCATCTGATTATTCCATAAAAGACGGGAACTTGGACGCCCAGGTATCTCAGTTCACTTCATAGACACCCTGCATTATTTGTAGAGATTTTTAGCCTCCAAATACTATACTAAGTCACCTAACACTGGTCCAATAGGATGTCTGTCTGTTAGGTGTCTGGGCGTTTTGATTGATTGATCACGTCTGATCCACGACAAAGCAGCTTGAAGTTTAGATTTTGCTACAGAATTATCAAGTGTCTAATTTTTGCTGAATGGCAAGGAAGTGTGCATCACTGTTTTTTACTTAATCAGTGCCAAATAAAAATATGGCTTATATACGGTGTATCAGAAAATACCTACTGTATATACAAACGAATATAATTAATTTTTTTGTTGGTTCGTCTAGTTTTCAGTAAAATGGAGGATGTATCCATGATAAAGCTTAGAGCCTCCACAAGACAACGCGCAGTGATCTGTTTAATGAATCCTTTTAAGTGTCATGGGTGAGATGGAAATAGGTTGTCCTTTCACTTTCCGATATTTCTACCATAATGCTGGTTTCCTCAGAATTTTTAGTAAAAAAGGGAAGGTAGAATATTTGACTTATGGGTCTAATGAATAATTTGGAAAGAATAAATGCAGTAACCAGTTTTGTTGGGGAACTGGAAAGATAATGTTAATAACCTGTACACTTCGTAAGACTTTTTTCAAAGTTTTTTATAACCAATTTACCTTCGAAGTAACAAGTTTTTACGTAACACTATAATGCAGTGATCGTATTGAGAACCATAGGTAATCAAATCTGTTGTTAAGAGTGACATCTGGATTGTTTAACATTTCATTCAAAGAGTCATTTGCCCGGAATGTTAGTTAGTTAGTGTTCCTGACCTTATAGCACTGAACCAAGCCTCATACAAGTGACATTTCAGGCTGCCTTGTCTAACATGCAATTAACCTCTATTAGTTATTTGCCATTTTATTTTAATTTTGCAATATGGTTTGTACTGATACGATTCACCCCCTATAGTCTGTGCAGTTTTCATACTACCTATTATATTTTGATCTCATTAAGGGAAAGATTAGGCTATATTTCATATTCCAGTAAGTTTTACTTTCAGCAGGGAATTTTTTCCCCCTCTGCAGGTTCATTGCTGAGTACTTTCTGAGTGAAATGAAAAAAAGCTAAACCAAATTCGAGACATTCTGATGGTACATAACGAAGGCAGAAGACAATTCACCACTTACGGAATGTATCAAAATCAGCAAACTAGAAAAAATTATGGGCAGAAGACAATGGCCAAAATTTCTGCTGCTGGCCAATTAAACAATTGGAGTCGAACTTAACAGAATTCTTTTTCTTTGCTCTTGTGTGCAAGCCCATTTCCCCTGCTTTTGGGTTTGCTACACAGCAGGCAGTAACACTGAGAATCTCGCTAATCCATTCATGCATATTACTTAACCCATTAGTACAGATCTCGCCATCCAGTGAGTCAAATACTGCTTAATGGTAATACGTGGCAATTAGTGGAGTTGGTAATGACAAGCAGGTCAGAACCATAGTTACTCCTGCCATTTACCATCAAATTTTATATAAGTAACTTACCAAGTAATTACATACTATAGTTTCGACTTTAACGGCAGCTTAGATTCAAAATTTCGCGGGTAGCACTTCAGTATTGTTTGTGTAGGTGATCAGCCCGTCCTACTAATGGAATACTGGAACGACCCAGCAAACAATTCTCATTCATTTTCTGCCGTCCGTGGTGGCAACATCTGGTCTGGAGGTAGTTTTTTATTTTATTTTACCGGATTCCGATGGATGATTCTGTAAATCAATCATCAGAATGTGTATGTTGTAGCCTTCAAGCTGAAATCTTTCAGGATGAGTTTTTTCTTACTTTGTTTTATGTTGATTCAGTCACCATTGTGCCGCTGGTAAACGACACCATTTGCATTGATGGTTTGTTTACCGGTTAGGCTTCTGGCGGCATCGATAATAGTTTTGTATTAAAAAAAATGTTAAAAAAATTTTTAATATTAAATCCTAAAATTTATCAAAATTCAAAATATGAATAATTTTCAGATGTGTCTACGGTTTCTGAGGTAGAATTTATCAAGGATACTTGTGGTTTTAGAATTTTGAAAATTGAACAACAAATAAAAAAGCCTTGTTGCTTTAAAGTTACTGTTATACCGTAAAACTTAGTTTTGAGGTATCGCATGGTAAAGTTTACACAACAAAATTTCCATTGTTGATGCATGTCAAGCTCTCTAATAACTCACCAAAGTTTGATTTCTGTTTTCTACTGGCATGCTTCTATGGTACTGGTCCCTTCACTTTCAGAATGCGATACTAACCCCTCTAAGGGGGGAAAGTTGTCATGAGGCACCACCTCACTCATTGTCACCAGGAAATTCAGAAGCTGCAAGCTTCATAGCCTGGGTCCCATATTACTTTAAGGCTTTTCTTCCTTCTTTTTGGGACTCTTGAACTACTTCGCAGTCTTGTGGTCTCCTTCCAAACTGTTGCTTTTCCTGCAGGTGATCCCATTATGTCTTCAGCTAAGCTGCTTTCCTCATACTCAGCGTTGTGCTTGCATGCAGCCATTTTCATAACCTATGATGACTCTTCTTAGTCCTTGAAATTTTCCTTTGGACACTTTGCCCATATTTTCCCATTGAAGGACTCGTTCAGATTCTGTGTCCTGCCTTTGATACATTTTAGTAACAATTCATCTGTAGTGAGGCTGTTGTAAACCTCTCTTATATGGTGTGTCACTTCATCGGGAATGTTTATCTTCACTTTCATACAAGTATGTGATCTTGGTTCTTTCCCCCTGGCTATATCTGCTTTGTAGAAACACCAAGACATCTCCCCATCTTGATACAAGTAGTGGTCTGGTTTTTCAACAGTGCTTGTCACATGATTCAAAGTTGCCAAACTATCATTCCTAAGTTTATGTACTTCATCTGATTTATACCATTTTGCTCTTTTTATCGCCGCCCTCAGGTACCTAACTAAGTGACCAATTTTGATGTCACTTAGTTTACCCTTTCCACCCAAGTATTTATGGAATCAAACTTTCCCAGACTTAGTTATATTCTTATTTACATATCTCTCCCTAAGATTTCTAAGTCTCTTGTCCAGTCTTTTGGAAAAATGGTTGATACATTCATCTTTGTGAACAAGATGTTCTTTGCCATATGGACCTTCTTTTTCATTCATCCCAATAACTCCATTATAAGTGCAAGTGCTTGATTTCCATCCCCTACAAACACAGTATATCTAATTTTTCTTTCTAGAGACTGACCCCATAACACTTTTGCTGCTTCAGCTTCCATTTGACCTGAACTCAAATAGAAATTTTTTTAACAGTTTCCACTTTCTTGATGAACTTCCGTGTCCTTTTCAAACTCCTCTTGGCTCAATTTTCTTTTTTTTCAACTCACTGTCACAGTAGTTGCAGTACAGTATTTTGAAAGAACATAAGCGTCTAAAATAAAGCCTGTGTAGGCTTCTGACACAACACCAATTCCAATATTTGAAGAGTGGCCCCGGGTCATCCAGGTGCCATCAAAAATGACTTCCACATCAAGTATTCCATTTCTGTCAGGATGAATACCTGCTTCTTCTTTTTTTTAGTAATTGAAAACACACTTATCCACTTTTTCTGGAGTTTCTGGTATCTACTGCTACCAATTAATTGAACATAGGCTTTATGTCTTACAAATGTTTTCTGTGCCATAGCACCTAAACCTATAACACCACACATTGTTTACAGCTGCTTGCCCACTTCTATTCAACAATGAATTATATACAAATTCAGTATTATTTGCAGTAACTGTAGATTTTGGTAAATTAGTTATGTTGCTTGTTTCAGCTTTTTCAGAAAACATGCTTTTGCCACATCCATCACATTTTATCATAATGTCACAATCAAAATTATGCTGAGTCAGAATCAGTTCACCTTTGCCATTACAGTTCTTCTCTGTACAATTTGCAATAGTAGAAACCATTCTAGTAAATACAGACTCCCTTACCATGGCTATTGGGTCACTTTTTGCCGATAACTGCTCCTGTACATTTTCTCCTCCATCTTCTCCCTCTTGTGGGTCAAGTTCACTTAGCAATTGTTTCCTCATTTCAGCAGGAGACTTTTGAGAGACATGAAGTTTTCATACTACAACTAATATTGTAATACTTACCTGAACACCTGAATTAGCCCTGGTCACTGACCAGCCCAAACTATATCCCCATAATTTTACCCACAAAATGGGTAACTAACTGTCAGCGTTACCAACTCTACAGGAAAAATCTTGTCAAAGTACCGTTGACAGCGCTGCTGCAATACCGGCTGACAAAGGCCAACATCCCCAGCTGAGTACTCACTATCAAAAATTGAAGTGGGGAGGAGGGTGGGAATCATTCAGGTGTTCAAGTAAGTATTACAATATTAGTTTTATTATGAAAACTTCATATTACAATACACTCCCTGAACACCTGAATTAGCCTGATTAACAAAATTTTCAAGGAGGTGGGATCAATCTAATTCAGCCCGACCTGTCAACAGAGAAAAGCATGTAACTCATTATCAACCTACTATGTGTAAATGAATGTGTCCTCACCTGGTTATTCAACTCGTTAGGTGAGGATGCCTGTAGAGAGAGTACCAAACGTCAGTCTCGTGTCTAAGGTACTGTCTGAGTCAAGCTGCCTCCCATGTGGTATTCTATACCTCTCATGAATGGAGGGGAAAAGATGAACCTCCTATGTTGCTATTCAGAGCCTCTCATGTATGGAGCAGAAGTTGAGTGTGCAAGACCTTCAAGTTCTTCACTGCTCGCTGACGCAGATGGCTGTGCAGAAGAGGTTGAAGATAATCCAACCTGGTCATCCGGATCTGCCTAACCTCAAAGGCCTAATGACAAATTAATACTCTCAATATGAACCCCGACCAACAGAGACTCTTAAGTTCATTAGACTACCATTGACTACCTAAAAACTCCCCACACCCTGACATTACAATCTAATTATAAAATTGAGTTGGCGGCAACAAAAGGACCCAGCGAGTAACCCTTCTCTGAAGAAAACTGAATGTCTCTAAGGTAGAACGTCGTGAAAACCGACACTGACTTCCAAGTAGCTGCCTCCAAGATTGCTGACACCGAAAAATTCCTCAAGAAGGTCGAAGAAGTAGCCATTCCCCTGATACTATGCACCCTTGAATGCAAAGAAGAACTCAGAGTCCGAAAGCGATGAAGAACCCTCCGACGCTTGACTAATGACCTCTCGCAAGAAGAAACTAATTGCATTTTTGGAAATGGGATGAGATGGATACTGAGGGGAAGCAAATAAGGCTCTCAGACGAGGCAAAAGTTTCTCAGTACGAGACAAACTTTGAGAGGCTTAACCGGACACAGCAGCATTTCGGACCTGTCGCCTCCTATGAAATCATCCAATGGTGCAACTTTAAATGCTCTAGGAGGTGGATTCATTTCTGATTTGGATTTAGCAACAAATTCCAGCAAGTACAAAAGAAAAATATCCTTCCCCGAAAAGGATACTGTCCTAGACACTGCCCGAACCTCTCCAATTCTTCTTGCTGTAGCCAGAGCAACTAAAAATAACTCCTTCTTGGTTAACTGCCTTAAGGACAACGACTCTAAAGGTTTGAATGATGAAGAACTTAACAAACTTAAAACAGCCGCAAAATCCCATGAGGGGTGCCTGGAGTGGAAAAATTGGATACTCTACAGTATTTTAAAAGATCTTAATAGATCATGTAAAATTCTGCTGGTCAAAAGCTCAGGTAGATGAAACCAGAACGTGCTGCTGAGCATCGACCTATAACCAGCAATTGTAGAATAAGATAAATTTTTTTTTTTTTCTCAAGAACAAGAGGAAGTCTGCTACTCTCACCACTGACAGACGAGAAATGCTATGCCTCTCTTTTCGGCACCAACTATGGTACATCGCCCACCTGGCCTGGTAAAGTTTCCTAGTTGAACTTCTCAGACAGAAAGACAGTTGGTGAGCCACTGCCTCAGAGAGTCCTGGATGACAGGCTGCTCGCTGGACAGTCTCCAAGCAGCTAGCTTCAGCACGCGGAGGTTCCATTGGAAGTAATGGAAATGAGCGTGTCTGAGAAGATCTTTCCTCTCTGGAAGGAATACTGGGACTTCTGTCAGCATGTCCAGAAGGTCTGGAAACCAAGGTCTTTGGGGCCAGAACCTGCATAGCAAAGTCATCTGCGTGTTGACACTGTTTCTGAGTTTGATCAGGACTTTCTGGATCAACCCAAAAGGAGGGAATGCATACGCTTGCGGGTTGTCCCAGGAGTGCAGCATTGCATCTGTCCCGCAGGACATGGTGTCCACTACTGGGGAGAAGTAAACCGGAAGACGGAAATTTAACCTGGTGGCAAAGAGATCCACTGTCGCTGGCCATCTCTTCAACAGAAGTTGAACTTCCTCTTGAACTAGAGTCCATTCGCCCCCAAGAACTTCCTGCGAACAACTCAACGTGTCTGCCAAGACATTGAGTTTCCCCAACACGAATTGAGGGATGAGAGAAACTCTGCGGTCCTTGCACCAACGGAGAACTCTTTGTGCTATGTCGTTTAATGCTTGCAATTTTGTCCCCCCCCTTTCTTGAGATATGACACTGCTGTAACGTTGTCGCAAAACAGCGCTACTATCTTGTTGCTTACTTGCTCTGAGAAGCAACTTAGAGCCTCTTCTACTGCTCACAACTCTTGGAAATTTATGGACTCCTCTCGATCCAGATCCCTCCAAAGGCCTCGGGCCTGAAATTCCTCCAGGGTCGCACCCCAACCCCGATCTGAGGCATCTCTGTACAGATGAACATCTGGAAGAGAGGAGTCCAATCTTACGCCAATAGTCAGATGATGTTCTTCTGACCACCACCGAAGATCCTTCAGGCAAGAGTTGTCCAAGACTATGAACGCCTTCTCTTCCCAAAAGTCCCAGCAATTCCTGAGACACACCTGCAGAGAACGCATCTGGAGACGAGACCCTGGAACTAAAAGCGAAAAGGAGGACATTCGACCAAGCAAGCTTTTCCACAGGGCTCACTGGTTGAGCTCTGTTTGACAGGAATACCTCCAGTTGTCTTAGAATCACCAGAGTCCGCTCTTCTGTCGGGAAAGCCCTCAAAAGACGAGTCTGAATTATCATCCCTAAATAAGTCTTGACTTGCGCTGGAATTAGTGAGCTTTTGTCTAAATTGACTCGAATTCCTAAAGTTTGACACAGGTTCAGTAGAAAATCCCTTGCCTGCAACACCCCGTCCACAGACAAAGCCTGAACCAACCGATCGTTGAGATATCTCCTCATCCGAAAACCCTGACGATGCATTATGTCTGAAATAGGAGACATTACCCTCGTGAAAACCTGAGGTGCTGTGGTCAGGCCGAAGCAGAGGACTTTGAACTAGAGTGTTTCAGTTGGACTTGAGAAACAAAGGAACTTCCGAGATTCCTGATGAATCGGAACCTGGAGATACACATTCTTGAGGTCCACTGAAATCATCCAATTGTCTCTCCGAACAGACCTGCGCAGCACCGACTGCGAAGTTTCCATGTGAAACTTCGTCGAGACTATCAACCAGTTGAGACCCGAGAGATCTATAATGGGTCTCCAAGATCTTCCCACTTTTGGGGCCATGAAGATTTGGCTGTAAGAACTCGGAGAAGGGGGAGCGAGCTCTAATGCTCCCTTCTCTAAAAGGGCTTGGATCTCTGCCGCCAAAGCTATTCCCTTGATGGAGGATGGGGAATAACTGGGAAGGTAAACCGGGGAGCCGGATAGAGGAGGACAGGAATGAAAAGGGACTCTGTACCCCTCCCTTAACACCTCCACTACCCGACTCTCTGCGCCCCACTCCTTCCAGATGTTCCAGAAGGGAGTAAGGCAACCTCGTACAGGCACAAGCGAAGGGAACATCTACTTTTGAAAACCATTCTTGAACGAAGAAGGTTTTGATACTGAGGCAGGAGTTGAACTCTTGGAGGCAAAACGGATCTTCTTCGTTGATCTTACAGGAGACTTAGAACTTGATCGCTCAGCTGGAGATGGCATTGTGGACCCTTTAGGAGATCTGGAACTTTGGGCTGCTACCCGACTCATAGCCTGTTGTGACTCTACTGCCGATGTCGAAGACACAAAGCTTACCATGAAAGAGACATCCTCCTCTCTAAAAAGACTGTTGCTGAGTGCAAAGGGAGACCTCAACAGAACCCTCTTATGAATCTCCAGATAATGAGGAGGCAGATGATTCAAAAAGAAATCCCTCCTCTTCTTTCCAAAGAACGTCGTACAGCCAGCAGAAATGCTAGCCTGGTAAGCCAACCCCCTTAGAAACTGAAGTGATGAGGATATCAGACAATGCAGGATCGGAGGGAGTATACCCATCCTGTTTAAGGAACCCCATTAACCCGGACAACATCCACATAGAGTGGGACAAGGCTTCCGACTGGCTGCGAAAAGTGTTCTCCGAGATACAAGCCTCCCTAGATGTAGCTGAGACCAGACGATTTGACGAAGGAACGCGAGAGAGAAGAGCATCAACAGATTCGTTGAGAGGAACCCTGACACCCGCAGAAGGGTTTCCCACTACCTTGTAAAACCCCTTCCGAATAGGAAGCAAGGTTGAATCCTGCTTACCCGACCCGATAATAGCAGCTAACCTAGAGTCCGCCTCCCTCAACGCTTGCTCGACTCGGCCAAACCAGACCAGCTCCTTTGACGTTTGAGAGACTACCAGTTTTGTTGCATACACTGATTTGAACATCGCTTGATTTGATTGCGTAGGCTCCTCAGGAGCCTTGGACTGCTGATAAAGGGAATGGATAAAGTCCACCATCCGCTGATACTCGCTCTCAATAGCTTGAGAAAAACTAATATCCGGAACTGGATCCTCCTCTTCAAAGGAACATTCTGTCAGACTGGTCCGACCTAACCGGAACAGGAAAAGAGCCAGGCTGACCACTAGCAAACGCTGAACTCAAAAACCTGGGTGCACGAGACGGACACCTGGCATACCTGTCGCGAGCATACTCAAGCCAACCATAGTCGGTTGCACAAACCCTGCACTACCCAGCGACGATGACTCAACACCTGGGCCGGCCACACCTGGGCGACAAACACCCACCCCTGAGAGCGAAGAGGCCACAACACCCGGACGAATCAAACCCGCATGAGAACGGGAATCCGGAACTGAAGTCACGCTAATTAAGGAAGAAGGAGGAAAAACTCCTTGATGACCCGGAATCAAAACGTAGACGGAGGAACCAGGAAAAGTTGAGAAAGAAGAAGAAGGAGGAGGAGGAGGAGGGAAGAAGGAAGAAGCCACACTCGGAGTAACCACAAGAGTGCCTACCACTGACGTTGGACAGGTGGAGAACATACCAACTGGTCCAGAACTCAAAGGAGTTTCTAAGAGCAAGCTACAAGCTATCGAACCCAAGGTAACCGAAGAAGGCAAATTACCAGCTATCCTAGTGAATGGAGAGGCTGAGGAAACTATCGGTATTGATACACTGAATGCTGGCGCGGGTGAACCGCCAACTGCCGTAGCATCTGCGAGAATCGAGGTGGATACATTACGGTCAGAACCCCGTAAAGGATGAAAATTAGTTGCTGACACCTCCGCACCACCTGGGAAATATCTAGATTGGATGCCTGAGAAACTACAGGATTCACAGATGGTGATAAAGAAGATGGATCCGCTAAAGGTACACCCTCCCTTAAACCCGAAGAGAGAGAGGGAGCCGCTGAAGCTCTAACATTACAGGGTTGAACCAAAAAAATCTTTGCTCTGCTGAGTTAAAGGCAAAGAAACAGGATGAGCAAGAAAAGACCCCAAAGAGCCCTCCGAAGAGTGGACTGAAAAAGAAGATTGAGTAAGGGCAGTGGAAGAAGGCTTAGAAGAAACTGGGGAAAAGGAAAATTCTGAAGCAGCCGAAGAGGCCCTAGATTTCAAAGAAAGAAAATAGACCGATTCTGTTCCCCCTTGATAATCTTGATAGACATTGTTAGCAAATTCAGGAAAATTCTTCAAGACATGATCATGAATGTTGGATAAACCAAAATTAAAACCCTGCCTAACTAGTAATCTATAACCTTTAGAGAGACCCAGCAAATCTGCATTATATTCAGCAACATTGAAAACCCGATCACCAGAATTACCACTACTGCAAGACAAAAGAAATTTATCCCCCAAAGGAAAAGGAACCTTGGAAGAAGTATTCCCCAATAATTCAGAACCAGACAAACCCGAAACCAAATCTGAACAATCATCCATGGATTTAGACACCTTCCGTTGCAAAGAGCACGAAGCAGGAAATAAAACTGAAGATGGATCTAAAGGAGAAGCCGAAACATTAGAAACCCCAACCAAACTGGAACCCGAAGAGGACTGCACCTTCAACTTCTCCTCCTGAATACTTCCTAAATTACTATTCCTACTCATCTGTGTCATACCTAATTCTATATCCACCTTAGAACTTACACTTTGAGAGGGAAGGGGGAAATCTGATGCCAACACTGACTGCTTTGCGCCAGGAGGGCCAGCAGAACTTACCTTCAAGGTTTACGGTTCTCCATGACCCCCTGCACCCATTAGGGCTGGTTCTAGAACAGGTGGGGAGGCTGAGAAAGAACAATTAGAATCAACACCACTAGTACTACTATCACTATCTTAATTTCAGTTAATTTAGTCATAAGGCTAGCAAATAGACTAGATAAACTAGATGGTAACTTGTCTTTTAACTTCTTGAATAACTCAGACTCTAACGCTTCCTTATCAAGTGCCTGTACCTCTACAGCTGGTTCTGACCTACACTTACTTTTAGAAGCTAAGGATTTTCTGTGCTTTACATAATCTTCCATCTGATCTACCGACCAAGACGTACACGCGTCACATCTTACTGACACTACATTGAATCTTTCTACATGATATACAAAGAGAATGTCTATCATGCTTGAGGGTACTCATCTTATGCTTGCAGGCCATGCATGATCGATGAGCGGTAGCATCTCCAGCAGTAGAAAGTGTGGTTGTCAAGGCTGTAGCAGAAGTGGAAGCAGCAGCGCTAACAGACAGCGACGTCTTCCTGTCTGATATATCCATCTCAAAGTCCAAGAACAAAGCCAAAGATAAAACTGGGAGAGAAGTTCCAACCAGTCATTAAAGTACAAATCCAGGAGAAAAGGACAAAAAACAGTCCAAGTCATTATCTGATATCCAAGGTATTTATAAGGGGGTCGGGCTAAAGACCAAAAAGTTTGCCTGATGCAGGATACATCCACACAGCACGGCGAACTAATAACAATTGGGGATGTCGGCAGCAGCATTGTAAATGGTACTTCAGGTAACTCATTTGACAAGATTTTTCCTGTAGCGTTGGTAATGCTGACAATTAATTACCCACTTTGTGGGTGAAATTACGGGGATATAGTTCGGGTTGGTCAGTGACCAGGGCTAATTTAGGTGTTCAGGGAGTGTATTGCAATACATTTTTTATATATATCATTAGGAATGTCCATTGCATTACCTTCCGTATCACTACTCTCTTCCATTTCTTCTTCATTGGCATCATCTGATAAACAGAGCTTATAATCATCATCATCACAACACCAATCATCATCTCCACCAGCATCACCACCATGGTTTTTTACATAGAAGCATCAGCTGACTTCGATGGCAGCCACTCGTGAGTTGAGTCATGTTTATCAAACACTACATTTTCTTCACTGAATTTTCTTTCTTTTCCAATCTTTGATGTCTCTGTTTATCTAATAACCTTGCACGGCTTTTCTGCCAACTCTCAAACCATTTCTTCTGTGACAGTTTGCGTGAATAGCAAAATAAAAACAATGAAAAGATATAGCACTAACTGGCAACTTTTTGGAGCACACGTGCAACGTAACCTTACATGAGCCAAGTCTATGGGTGACGGAAGGTATCTGGCTGGTTGAGCTACCTCCATACCTCTTCGTTCAATGTCGACTGACAAAGGATGGGAAAAATATTGTATAAAAATGTTGATTATCTATGCCAAATTCATGTAAAATGAAGCACAACGAAAGGACATCATGATTTCATGACTATTTTTATTAGGAATACTTTCACAAAAAGGCATTTTTTACCCATTTTAAGGTTAGATAGAGCGTTTATATTTTACGTCTGGCAGCAGCACACGCAACAGTTACCAAAAATGATTAAAACAGAAAATCGACCTCTGCACTTAAAACCACCTCCCGGGTAACATGGAGGGGCTCACCTTAAAAGTAACTCTCGGATGTTACAACATTTCATTATAAAAGTAAACTGCATGTTATGCATTTTCATTAGGCCATAATTTTGGCAATTTATGAATTGTTTTCCAGCTATAAACTGCTAGCGAGCCACCAATAATAGTTTTGTTCTTAAAAGTAATTTTCGAGTGTTAGGACACTCCTTTATAAAGTAATTGGTCTAGACACTCTATTATAAAATAATTGGTTTATGTTAGGCTTTTCATTAGGCCATAGCCTTTGCAATTTATGCATTGTTTTGCAGCCATAGTATACTAGCAAGCTGTAGATAATAGGTTTGCCTTAAAAGTAATTCTCGGATGTTATGGCATTCCATCATAAAGTAATCAGCATATGTTACGCCTTTTCAATAGGCATTAGCTTTTGCAATTCATGAACTGTTTACTGACCATAGGCTACTGGCGAGATGCCGATAATGTTTTTGCTTTAAAGTAATTTTCAGATGTTATGACATTGCATTACTATCTTTCATTAGGCCATAATTTTGCCAATTTATGATTTGTTTATTGGACATATGCTTCGCGCAAGCCACTGATAATTGCCTTGAAAGTAGTTGTTGGGTATTTTGCCATTTCATTAAGCCTGTAACTTTTGCAATTGTGATTTATTTACCGGACCTATGCTTCCTGGAAGCCGCCGGTAAGTAAATATTTGACATAACTGTCACATCTGCCTTTCTGGAACTCAAAGTGTAAGGCAGAAAATAGTAAGGAGCGAATTGGGGTTTTTTGTTGGCTGCTACGAGTTGACGTTCTCAACAGCCGAGAACCACCTCACGCTACGAACATTGCTGGCTGGCACTGATCTCAGGCGCCAGCTTCGCCCTCAGCACTCTCTCTCCTGTGCTCGGCACCAGCACTAGCGCCTGGCGCCAATTCTCTCCTACTAGCCGTCTTACCACATGCTCCCGCACCTGGCTCCCTTGCTTCCCTTTCCATACCTTTGCCAGTCTTGTGTCTTGGTTATACGGATGTTAACCTTGTTATAGTGAAGTGTAGTGCAGTGGAGGACTATTCGTCCCCCGATGCTCCTAGACAGAAGGTCCCTGTCAAACTCCCCTGCAAACCTGGGAGGAGGCAAACGAAGTCCAAGAGAGGTCGGGGGGTTTCACACGTGTTGTTGGCCCCCCTCAGTCGAGCCTGTTGCTGTCCCAGGTATCAGCAGACAGCCACTGGAAAGGCACCTTGTTGTATGTGTAGTGGAGGAGGTAACTATCCAGCCCTATCAGATTTCATAAACCCATACTGTCTGTCCATGTGAGTCTGAAAGGGTTTTACCCCAGATAGTTACCCCTCAGTCGATCCTGTTGTCTGCTGGTCTCGACAGAACACCATTAAAAAGGTGTCCATAAAGATGTGCTTGCTTTTGCCGTAGTGGCGCTGATGGCATTTTTTCGGTTTACGGATCCAAGTGTGAACAAGATTAGGATTCCAGTGTGAACAAGAGGCTCCATTGACACTTTCAGGATCCCAATGTGGTTAGTTATGGATCAGAGTTTAGACTAGTGATGTCAATGGCATTTTTTCGGATTTATCTCAGCCATTGTAAAGATATATTTCCCAGTTTTGGTGCGTCAGTGGTTATCGGCATTGCTCTCCAAATCTGGACAGAGTCAGAGAGCCCCAGGTTCCAAGCTAACTAGTTCCAAACTTCCGAGCACCCAAATTCTGAGCTCCCAGCTTCTAAGAGACCAATTTCTGAGCACCAAAATTCGGAGCTCCCAACTTCTGACCCCCTTAATGAGAGACTGCCGTGACGTAGTCACATGGCTCCAGCATAGAATATTCCTTCTCATGCTGTAGATTTGTGACGGACAAGGGGGCTCTCGAACGAGGGGAAATCATTCCCCCCGTTTGACTTTAAATGTCTCTCTGTCCTCTTTTTCATCTACTCCTTTTTTACTTCTTCCTCCAACTTATTTTTCAGCTCTCTTCCATCTTCCTATCCTCCTGCTATGACTACCACTTCTATTTTTTTTTTTCTCCGAACTCTTTGGCTTACGTAGTGTGGATATTTCCACCTTCATTAAATTTCCTGTCTGTGTGAAAGGAAAGGGCATCATACCTGGGATTGGGGTTCACGTTCGAAGCTAAATGTGGGAACTGTGATTGGGAGCGTCACCCAATCCGATGATGTTTGGACCTGAAGGGTGTTAGTATGATGTCATATTAACACCCTGAAGATGGAACTATCCCTGAGATCAGCCCATGGATTCTAGGGGTGGGCTGTTATTAGGGGTAGGACTCGTGGCATATTTTCCGGTATGCCCACCAACATAGTCAGAGTGGGGATGATTGTATTCTAGTAATAGTCTCGGTCCCAACAAGCGGGTCAGGCTTACACTTATGCCTCTCTGGTATGTTGGTGCCATGCCTTTTTGGATAGGGTAAGGGGTGGACATCTGGGAGTCAGTTCCTACTGGTTTCGTTAGCTGAGAATAGGGCCCCATGAAAAGTCAATGGTGCCTCTTCAGTGTTCACCAGTAGTGTTTTTTTTTTTTTTAACCAATTTTTTCATGGAAGGTCCCCATGTTGAAATCGGTACCCCTAGGCCAAATGACAATCAGACACGGTTGACGACCCAATGCCAGGCAAGAAGGAATACAGCCAGGAATCCCCAACAAAAAGCATCTGGTTCCAGTATTGTCACACTGGAACCATTTGCAATAAAGAAGAGCAAGAAGTATGAAATAGTTCCTGGGGTCTTTGTACCCAACTCATATGAAAAATATCTAAATTTAAAGATTAATGGTGACAATATTGATATTTTTGAGGTAAACAGGGAAATTGTAAAATGCTGTGGCAGACAACCAAAAATATCCCCTCAGAACAGTAATATGCTCCTGGCAGAGACTATCTCCCCAGAGGAAAGCATGAAGTTGATGAGTTTGTCGGTCCTTGCAGGAGTTACGGTGGAGTGCATTCCCCACTCCAGCTTGAACTCCAGCAAGGGTTTGATTTATGCCCCTCAGCTAATGGGTTTCTCTGAGGAGAAACTTGCAGATGAATTGAAAGATCAGGGTGTAATTAAGGTGAACAGGATCACAAAGAAGGTGGATAGAGATCGGATACCTCAACCTACCTTAATATTGACGTTCAATACTTTAAGACTCCCAGAGTACATCTCTGCAGCCTGGCATAGATACAAAATAAAACAGTACATCCCGAGGCCCAGAAGGTGGTTTCCATTGCCAACATTTCGGGCACACCCTTCGGACGTGCTGGTCCAAAACACAAGAAAATCCTGCGGTTTGTGTGTGCACAAGGGAACCTAAATGTGTTCACTGTGGTGAGGGACATGCATCATCACCTCAACAGTGTGATATATATTTATTTGAAAAAGAAATTTAGGCGTTAAGAGTGATGTAAAGGATAACTTTTAAGCAAGAGAGAAAGCAAAAGCTAAGATTGTAAGACCAGGTCTAAGTTTTGCCTCGGTAGTAGCAAAACTTAGAAACCAACAGAAAGAGACAAATAAACTAACCAAAATAAGAAGCACAAAGGTAGAGTCAAAGAATCGCTGAAAAGACGCCTAACAGATTCATCAGAATCTATTGATGGTAATGCAAAGACAAGGTTCAGTAGAACCAACAAGGAAGACGTCAACATAGAGCTAAGAAAAACTGAAGTGTCAGTTGAGACACACCCTCCTCCATCTGCCTTTTTGGAGGCAGGGCCAGCACTCGCTGGCCCGGCCCGGTGCCAGCTTCTGTTGGTGCCAACTCCTCTTTGGAGGACAAACCAGCAGATGCTGGTCCCCCGGCGCCAGTCCTTGCTGGTGCTTCTGCCTCTTTAAAGGCAGAGATGGCTACTGCCACGAATAGCAAGATAGATGAGGTGGTCTCTTTAGAGAACACCTCTGCTCTCCTCGTCTTGATTGAGATGGAGAGAAAAGAAACTAAAAAAAATCCTCAGTGTCAAAGACACTGAAGGAAAGGATGTTGGCTCTTTCAAGGTGGTTTTTCCCCCAAAGAAGCCAACAAAACTGCCCATTAGATTGCCTTCCCCAAGTAGAAAAAAGAACCCTCCCAATCTTGTAAAAAGGAACCATACTGATAGTCCCAGACGGAAATAAATTCACTTCCATAATTCAGTGGAACTGTCAGGGACTCCAAGCAAAGTATGAGAAGTGAGGCTTTTGCTCTATGAGCATTCTCCTGTAGGGATATGTTTGCAAGAGAACATGCTAGGTGAATATACCCCTTGTCCTAGGGAATATGTTCACTTCAGAACTGAGTTTGATTTGGAAGTGGGAAATGATGGTGGATCCCTCATCTACATCTGTCAAGATACTCCACACTACAAAGTAAAACTAAATACTCCTCTTCAAGCTATGGCTGTACGGATTAATTTAAGAAGGCAATATACTATATGTTCCCTTTATATTCCACCCAATAGTCATGTCTCCCGAGAAGACTTAATATCCTTAATGTGGCAACTACCAGAGCCATTTCTTCTTCTTGGTGACTTCAACAGCAGACACCCATTGTGGGGAGATGTAACATCAAACCAAAAAGGGAATATGATGGCATCTATTGTAGAAAATGAAGATACCTGTATAGGCCTTCTTAATACTGGAGAACCTACCCATTATCACATTCAGACTGGCACTGTCTCCGGCATTGACCTTTCAATTTGTAGCTCTAATTGCAGTGTTGATTTTAATTGGAGAACAAGTGATGACTGGCATACCAGTGACCATTCTCCAATTATAATCAGCACCAATGATGGTCCACCTATCCCAAGATCACCACGATGGTGCTTAGAGAAAGCAAATTGGAAAAAATTCAAAGATTTGAGCGAGTTGGAAAGGGATGCTAAAGATTTCCCAAGTGTAGATGATCTCCTCAATGGAACCTTCCATACTGCAGGCTTACATTCAGTTCCTCGAACTAAAGGACTTTTCAGGAGACGGCCAGTTTCATGGTGGTCAGAAGAATTAAGGCTACTACATCGAGCTACAAGGTCATCATTGACCAGGTGCCGTAGATGTCGCACCGTGGATAATGTCATCACTTATAAACAGTGTAGGGCACGATTTCAAAAAGCAATGAAAGCTGCCAGAAGACAATCATGGGCAGGATATGTATCCTCTATTAAAAGCAGAACACCAGTCAGCAGCATTTGGAAGAAAATAAGAAAAATTCAGGGTAAATTTACACCCAATCCTCCTCCAGTACTTAAAGTAAATAATAATCATATCACTGATGCCACAGAAGTTAGTGATATATTTTCTGAACACTTTGCTCAACTCTCTGAAAAATCAGATAGTTCCCCAGGACATCATTTCAGAATGATGGAAGAACAACAGGTACTTGACTTTTCATCAAACAAAACTGAATCTTACAATATGCTTTTTCTGAAAGGTAATTTGACTCTGCTTTAGCCAGGAGCAAGAACACTGCCCCTGGCCCAGATGAGATTCCTTACGAAATGTTTAAACACCTTTTAAGGAACACAAAAATTTTTATAATCAGCATTATCAATAGAGTATGGGATGAAAGCAGCTACCCTAACATATGGGAATTAGCAGCCATGTTACCACTCCTTAAACCTGGAAAATATCCTCTGTATGCAGCAAGTTACTGCCCCATTGCATTAACTTGCTGTTTGTGTAAATTAATGGAAAAAATGGTAAATGTAAGGCTGATGTATTTAGAGCACAACAATATTTTAACACCTTCTCAGTGTGGCTTTCGAAAAATGCACTCCACACTGGATATCTTACTGCAACTTGAAACCTCTGTCTGTGAAGCATTTGCCTCCAAACAACACCACGTGACAGTGTTTTTTGATATAGAAAAGGCATATGACACTGCTTGGAGACATGGTCTACGAGGAAAATTACCTTTATTGGTCAGATCATTTTTACATCGTAGGTATTTTAAAGTTAAAGTAGGCAGTACTTTATCAGAGAAAAGGTGCCAAGAAGGTGTTCCCCAGGGCAGTGTTCTCAGTGTAACACTTTTTGCTCTGGCCATAAACAGTGTTACATCTGTTATTCCAAAAGAGGTCTTAAAGATGTTATTTGTGGATGACCTGTCAATATCTTTTGCTGCCACCCGGATGACTGTAGCTGAAAGAAAGTTACAATTAACGATAAATAAAATTGCAAGTTGAGCTGAGAAACAGGGTTTTAAAATCTCTGTAAGCAAGACTATGCTGTCCACTTCTGCCGGATCAGGGGAGTACATCCTGATCCAGACCTCTATTTGTATGACCTTAGAATCCCATGTGTAGAACAAGCGCACTTCTTAGACCTAGTTTTTGACAGCAGAATGACTTGGGTCCCCCATATAAAACATATCAAAGCAAAGTGCCTAGAAGCTCTACACATCTTGAAGGTGCTGTCTCACACCATTGGGGAGCTGGTAGAAATCTTATACAAGTTTCATAAAACCTTAATCTTATCAAAGCTATCATACGGTTGTGAAGTATATTCTTCAGCCTCTTCATCTAACTTAAAAATTTTAAATTCTGCTCATCATTCAGGCATTCATATAGCCACAGGAGCTTTTCGTTCATCACCAATACCTAGTTTGCTAGTTGATGCAGGAGAAATGCCCCTTGAACTCTATTGCCAGTCATCATTACTTCGATACTGGTTTAGAGTACAAATACTTCCCAAATCTCTGGCATTTGCTGTGGCAAACAGAAATATTTTTAATGGTTTTTATGAAAATCATCCAAGGTATCCTACTCCTTTTAGCTATAGAATTAAAAAGATTTTAGAGGATACAAGTATTGGAAAAATTCCCATACTTCCTTTTGTGTATCCCACTACTCCTGTCTGCAAGTTACCTGCTGTGAAATTCTGCAGGTACTTCAATGGAGCAAAGAGGATAAATCTGATGAGGAAATGAGGGCAATATTTTTAGAGCATGCTTCAGAGCATATAGATACAAGATTTATATTTACTGATGGTTCCAAATCCAATGCTGGCGTTGGTTATGGAGTTTTTAGTGAATCTTTTAACCGAAGAGGTGCGCTTCCTCCAGTTGCTTCAAACTTTACAGCTGAGCTGTATGGTATCTTAGTAGCACTGGAACATATTGCAACACTCCCAGTGTCTAGCTACACAATATTTTGTGACTCTAAAAGTGCCTTACAGCCCCTGGAAGTCTTCAGTACTGATCATCCCTTAGTATTGAAGATCTTGCAGTGAATCTTCTTGCACCATTATAGAGGAAGCATTGTTGTTTTTTGTTGGGTTCCTGCCCATGTGAACATATCGAGAAATGAAAAGGCAGACCAGCTAGCCAAATTAGCAGCACAAAGTTTCATACCCAGAAAATGCCCTATTCCATATCGTGATACATTCCATATTATATGGAAATCCATCCAGCAATTATGGGCACATCAGTGGGACAGAGTAGGCCCCAATAAAATGAAAGAAATCACTAGTCAGACACACCCTTGGAAATATGACCTAATACCAAGGAAGTGGGAGGTTGTATTGTGTAGATTACGTATTGGCCATACACGTTTAACTCACGGCTATGTGATGAATGGGAGAATGAGCCCTTGTGTGACGATTGCTTGGTTCCACTGACTGTTAGGCATTTGCTGGTTGAGTGTCCCAGTCTAGTGGAACTTAGGAATCGTTTTTTATCATATAGCAGTGAAGCAGGTGGTAATTATAGCATGGAAAATCTGTTGGGAGAAAGTATATGTATTAATAATGTTATCTCTTTTATCAAAGAAGCTGGTCTTCTCAAATATATTTGACAGCTGTGCTGTCTTAGTATATATATGTATATATATTTTTTCTTAAGTTATACTGTTTTTATCGGATTTTTTTAGCAGAATTTTATATATTGGTTTATTTATTTATTTTATAGTCTTCTTTTTTGTTTTTTTTATTTTTAATCAAATTTATATGTAGTTCTGTTTAGCAGAATCTTATTTTTAATTTTATGTAACATACTATAAAAATGAAAAGATCACATTTAGTATTTGGCATCAGTGACCCTGGTAGTTTTGACGCCAGATAACCCACAATTAATCAATCAATCCCAAATTCCGAGTGCCCAAATTCCGAGTGCCCAAATTCCGAGTGCCCAAATTCCGAGTGCCCAAGTTCCGAGTGCCCAAGTTCCGAGTTCCCAAGTTTCGAGTTCCCAAGTTCGGAGTTCCCAAGTTCGGAGCTCCCAGGTTCCGAGTTCCTAGTGCATGGGTTCAGAACTCCTGAGTTCCAGACTCCTGAGTTCCAGACTCCTGAGTTCCAAGCGCCCAAGTTCCAAGCTCCTGAGTTCCAAGCTCCTGAGTTCTGAACTCCCAAGTTCCGAGCTCCCAACTTCCGAGCTCCCAGGTTCCGAGCCCCGAGTTCCAAGCTCCCAACTTCCGAGAGCCCAGTTCCGAGCGTCTTTATGTGTCCGAGCGCCCAGTGTCCGAGCTCACATTTGTGCGTCCACCTGTGTCCTATGTCCACTCGTCCTCCTGTCTGTTTCGAGCCAGCTATCAGTTATCTGACACCACACTTGGGACTACGGACACTACCTCTTCACTTTTCTACATCGGTTTTGTCCACTCCTTTGCTTTGTTGGAGTTCATTCAGCACCAACTTAGTAATTTGTTAGGAGTGTTAAACCGTCCACTGAAAGTCCGAGTGTCCAATGTCAGAGCACCTAGTACCAGAGGCTCAGTGCCTTGGATTATTTATGTGGCCTGTCAGGGTCGGACTTGGAAGAGTTTTTTCCATTCTTGTTTTGTATTCTCTAGAAGGAGATTTCTGACACTCTCTTCTACTGTGAGATTCACACAGTTGCAACGGGCTTTCACTCCCAAACGACGCCGTTCCGACACTAGTTTTGGAGTGCTCAACATTTTTTCTTGAACTTTGCTCCTGACAATGGGCTGCATGACCACAGTTCTTCATTTCCCTCTCTTAGACAGTAGATGAAGGTCAATAGGGAGATGATCCAGATAGTTCTTTCACCCATTCTCCAGGGCAATTGGATAGGAGTTTGGATATGCAGGGAGCAGTCTTCCAAATCCCCATATGAACCCTAGAGAGTTTTTTAGTTCCACCTTTTGGGACAGGGCTTCCCAATTGGGAATCTTTCTTTTGACCTCCTGATCACTAGTTCTTCCTGCATTTGAATTCCCCTTTTGTCTGGGTATTACTTCAATCTTTACATGTCGACTGACTTCATTATCCTCAAAGAAAAGGAGCTTGGAGGCTCTAGACAGTAACCTTCACTGGGACAGGGAAAGAGTCAGACACATCTGTGTTGTTTCTTAGCCCAGGTTTCTTTAGTCAGATTTCCAGTGGCGGCTGTCTGAACATGACTTGTGCAAAGGAATTCCCTCTTCTGCTAAGCTTAGTTCTAGTCTTCTTCTTAGCACCTCAGATCTAGGTCAAAGGAACCCATTTGAAGAACTGGGAAGATGTCCAGGACTCGGTCCCCAAGAAGAACGGAACCTCACCTATACTTTGGAGAGTTAAATTGTTTCTCTTATGGCCCTAGTACTGCTTGACCCTAGTTTTATGGTAGTGTGTTGGGATTAGACCTCAGTCCTAACACATCTACTCAAGCAGGGAAGCTGGATCCAGCATTTCTCTCGACCAGTCAGCAGAGTTCTTCCTCTGTTGACAGATCAATCAAGTCTTCTAGTCATTTGATTTATTCAGGGACTAAACGTCGAAGGATGTGCTGGGCCGTCAAAAGCTTGTCCTTCCCATCATGGTCTTTTGATCCCCTGAATTGTCAGAATCTCCTTATTGTATGAAGCAAGCCAACCTTGGACCTGTTTGCCTTTTCAAGGAATCTTCTACATGGTCGAGGAAGTGCTGAACAGTCTCAGACTCAGTTTTTCAGTTACTGGTGGACTCTTCAAGATCTTTCCCCAAAACTGTCTTCTCAGACAACCTAGATCAGAGATACTACCACTGGTGTATGCTCTTGCTCAGACAGGCACTGGACTGTCCATAGGATTGTCTTTCAAAGAGTCTTCAAGACGTGTTACAGAGGCTATTACAAAATTCAGAAGTCACCCTCTGCCTCCGTCTCCCAGACTTAGTGGTCGTCTTCCAAAGCTGGTGTCTCAGACTCTTTGTCTCTTCTTTTTAGACACCTCTGACCCTGCTGCAGATTACCTCTTTGTTTCTGAGAAGATCTAGGTTCTCTTGCTTTCCTTGAAGAGGTACCGATCTATGCTTATCTCTGGTTAAACACAGAGACCTGGATCTTTCATCTTCTTCTCAAAGACCTCACAAGCCTTTTTCACACCCAACTAGGAAGCAAGAGATGTGTTATCCTTGTTATTTTCCTTTTATTTTAGGCAGGAATGATTATCCATCCGAGACCTGGATCCATTCTTTCTCCCTTAGAGCTTAACAGGCATCCTTGGCTACCAGGAGCTCCGGCCAACTCCCAAATTCCTAACTCGCCTGTCGTCCAGCTCGCCTGACACCAGCTACAACCTGGCGCCGGTGCATGCTCCAAGCACCCAGGAGCGCTCACCAACTCTGAGAGGAAATAGTGAACTCTCTGTCCAATTTGAAGTTTTTCAGGCATTTACCTGAACAGGACTTGATAATCTAGAGGGCTTTCCTGTCCTTTGATGTTTGGTCAAGAACCCCTTTCCCTTGGATTAAGATTGCGTTGTCCTTCATCCTTAAGAGAATTTCTGAAACACTCAGATTCAGAATAACAACTTTTCCTTCTTTTAGTGAAAGCTAAGGTCATCTGAGCAGCCTCTACTTTAACTTTCAACTTTCAGGTACATATGTCCCTTACTTCCATTTGGCATCAGCCTACTGGAAGTATATCGTCCTTCAAGTCTGACAGGCACATACAGCCGTTACTTCCATTCTGCATCGACCTACTAGAAGTATAATTGACCTTCACATCTCACTATCTTAAGAAGTGAAACCTGAACTTCTAGCTCTGCTGGCACTCAGCTCTTCAGGCACCAGCTACAGTCTGCCGCCAGCTTTAGAGCTTCCAGAGCCTCGAGCTGCTAACTTGCCTGGCATCCAGCTCACCTGGAGCCAGCTACAAGTCCAGCCCCAGCTATAGAACCCCCAGCGCTCAGAGCTTCCGGCTCCCCTGGTGTTCAGCTTGCCTGGCACCAGCTACAGTCTGGTGCCAACTTTAGAGCTTAAGGCTTTCGTGATCTCCCAGCAGCTTGGCTGGTGCCCAGCTCAATTGGCGCCAGCTACAGTCTGGCACCAGCGATATCTATACCAATCTGCAAGCTTCCACAGCTCACCTGGCACCAACTCCAGACTGGTGCCAACTAAATAGCATGTAAAATCTGCGGTACCTCAGGATAGTGACTGGCATGGTATGGCAGGAGGAAGCATAAGATCTTCTCCCACTGTCTCTTCACCTTCTGGTGAAGTATAGAGTTTTCTAGGAGCCAGGAGCA
The DNA here is from genome assembly GCF_040412425.1 of Macrobrachium rosenbergii. Lineage (NCBI taxonomy): Eukaryota > Metazoa > Arthropoda > Malacostraca > Decapoda > Palaemonidae > Macrobrachium > Macrobrachium rosenbergii. Next base: position 57,365,104 of record NC_089747.1, read on the forward strand.
CCCACCACTCTCAGTGGATGGGTTGTGGTGTTATTTCAGTGTAGGTGACAGTGTATCTGTTAGTTTTTATGTTGGTACTGCGCTTGGGGCAAGGGCACCCATTAAAGTTTTGCTAGCTGTTGAATAACTCCTTGGCTGCATAATTTCCACTGATGCTTTGGTAGCCATCGGAGTACTCCTTTGCTACAAAACCCCCCACTTAGGTAGATGAGAAAATTGGCTCTACCGCCACGCCACTACAGGTGAAGTTGAGCGTCAACCAGTTGCAGTTTTATACTGCAGGCTTTCTTAACTAATAAGGAACGACAAGCTTTGTATTCAGTGCTAACAACTTTTCTATTTCAAATTCATTACATGAATTAATGTTTTTGGAGTAGAATACTATGTCCATGTATCCCACCTCCTGTCAGTGTGGGATTCAGCTATGTAATTACTTGGTAAGTTACTTATATAAAAATGACATTTTTATAACAAAATAAAGGTTTATATATACTTACCAAGTAATTACAGAATTGGAGCCCACCCTCCTCCCCTCTTATGGACATAAGGCATAAAATGAATGAGAATTGTTTGCTAGGTCGTTCCAATATCCCGTTATTGGGACCAGCTGATCACCTACACAAACTATATTGAAGCGCTACCCGCCGTTAAAGTGGAAACTATAGCTATGTAATTACTTGGTAAGTATAAATAAAACTTTATTTTACTATAAAAATTTCATTTTTACATGATCGGAGGTTTGCCAGGCTGCAGTTTCTAGGAATAAATGTGTGCCAGGTTACTAATGCGGGGAACACCACAGGTATTTTATGTCTCTGACCACTTGCACAGAAAAAACTACAAAGTTTAAAAAAGCTAGAGTATGGAAGCGGTTAGAAATTAAAATAAAATTTTGTGAAACAGTCAGTCATTGAGGAGTTAAACTATTTAATCAAGAGAACTGATTATAGAAGCTTAGACTGACTTCTTACTAGCAATGCACACCTGTACAAATAAAAATACAAAAGATATAACATTAATGAAATGTTATCCATTGCCTATGAATTTAATCATGTGCTGAGGGCTGAAAAGAGGAAGCGGTTCTGGAGTAGGTAAGCACCCAAAGAATCTTATGAAGCCACACTTGACTAATTGATTTCAAGTACGTCTCCACCATGAGCACAGAGAAATATGAGGTTGTGGAACCTGGTTGTTATAAAGAAATTAGAAACGAAAAATGTTTTATATCCAGTTCACCGAGTACTTGGTTGTATGTACCAAGAACCAAGGAAATTGGAAAATACGAATATATCAAGAGTGCACTGACACATGAGAAGTAGTATTTCAAGTAAACAATTCACGCAAACTGGCAAGAGGACCTGTCTGAGTAACCACACAAGGGCAAATAGGAGCGACTCCCATAAACAAACAGGAACAGGGAGAAACCGAACCACTTGGGTTATGCCATCAAAGCCCCGTTCATCATGGGTGAGTCTTGACGTTTTGAGTAATATGAAATTCTCTTATAATTTTTCTGGAGACCATTCAGATTACGGGTAACACTTTTAAGGTCTCTGTTCTGCGAATATGAATATAAGAGTAAGAGAATGTGGAAACTAAAGTAGACCATGACTGGTAGCACTAAAAGATTAAGGAAGTTAAAGGTTGCATTCACTGTGCAGCACAAATAATCAAAATGTTCAATGAATTTCTGGAAATGCTAAAATGACAGGATTCGAAGGAAATCCGAGTTTGTGTTGGGCTGTGCCGAAAGTATGACATAATAGTGGATTAGTTACTGATAGGGAGAGTTTTATCATTTATTTATGAGGTGTTTGGGTATTACCAGATGTAAGTACATGCTGTTATACTGTAGGGAAAATTCAGTGCTTTCCCCTCTTAAGGAGTTATTATAACCATCTCATTTCTGATGTTAGAGTATAATGAACATCTGAAAATACATTACATTTTATTCTAGACAGTTTATGAAATGGTAGAATTTACATCTTGAACCAGATGTAGAAAGTGACTAAATTAAATCTCTCACTGAAGGACGACTGTAGATAAAAAGTTCATATAGCTGTTCTAGTACGGTGTTATGGTCAACTGTCAGGTTTGGGTACTTGTATACTCCACCCTAACTTTATAGAATTCGGATCTAAAATCCATTAGCAGTAGATGTGATTTACATAGTACAGCTAGCCTTAGCAGGTAGAGTAGTGAATTTGATTGACATAAACAATGAGCTTAATAGGTCATAATCCCCTGGATAAGGATGGCTTAAGATACATAAATCACTTTGCAGCAGTTTTCCACAGTATGCCTTAAAAAATGAGTGATATCTAAAAGTTTAAGTTTAAGGTGTTTACAAGGCAATGATGAAATCATTTTAAACTTTTCTAAGGACTTAAGTACAGGACAGAAATTTGCTGAACAGCTTTACATGCAAATTGTAAAATACAGGTGTATAGATCAGGTTTATAAGTTATCAGTATCTGATTAATGATTTTCCTTTTAAGCTGCGGCCTTTTGGGAACAATTCAGTATGAGAAGGTCAAGAATGATAAGCCATGTATGTTGCATACTAGAGTGGACTAAGCCCATTTTGTCACCTGGACCTATGATCTTTGAAGGTAAGACATTGATCAAATTAGAAATGCTCTACTGATTACCTTTGATTGACTCTATAAAGTTGAAGTAGGGTTATCCACGAACACCAGTTAAAAATAGCAAACCATTTGTGTTGCTGAATAGATCATACTCTACAAAAGTCAGATATGGTGCTTTTAGAAATATTTTAAGATTATTTTGAACCTGATAATGTGTTATATTCTATAATAAAGTGTACAAGTAAAGAATTCTGTAAAAACTTTGACAAAACAAATACAGTATCAAGAACTAAATGGATTTTGGAAGAGAATAATGGCTTGCATAAAATTAAAAGTTAAAAGTAGAATTAAGTAGAATTAATAAACTAATCATTAAAGAGAAGTACATTTTGCACAGGAAAGAAGTTTGCTTGTAAGTGAAGGACCCTTGGAAGTTTGGTCGAGTTCTGTACAGGAGAAAGGGGGGGTCTGGAACTAGGGTAATTCAGATTTTTGGTATCTAGACAATATTTAGGATATTATTCTCATAGTTGTCTTAGGTATTTATACTCAGAAGCGACAAATTTTTTTTATTTTCATATTGTGAATCTTCCTGATCTGGTGCACTGCAGTCTTAATACAAGGATAGATTAATTTTTGTAATTAAATGTTCAATGAACTTGTTCTATGGTATATCATTAATACAAGTAAAATGTGATTTAGTAAAAAAAATACCGAATTTGATACCAAATTATCCTTCGAAAATGTTTGTTAGCACAATAACTGAGCAAAATAATGTGAATGAAAAGGTTCACCTTTCCAAGTTACAATAACCGTCGCTACAGTATGTGTGACTCTGTGTTAATTCATACATGATGTAGAAAATTAATGTTCAGCGTTTACTGGATTTTTATGGTTTCAAACATTATTTTTTCGGCCTAGTCTCCATTTGGCATGGTAGTTAACACAGAATATCCGGTACGTAATCCAGGTAACTTGAATCACAGCTTATGACTAAATTTCCTGAACGAGGATAATTTTGGGCCTCAGTCTCAAAATTGCGGCTTGGCAAAAATTAAAACTTCGCCTGTTTTAGTTCCTTTAACATTTAGTACCCATTTAACTGTATTTCTAATGAATTAAAAAAATAGGTTGATATTATCATTGAACTACAATTATCATGCAGGGCATTCGTACCGAATTCAGGGCAGGACCACATTTATACTGGCTACTTTGATATGTGGGCTACTTGCAGTGAATTAAGAGTAAGGTATATTATGATATTTGAGTGCATTTTTTACTGAATCAGGGTGTACAGAATTAAGTCAGCACTATATTCTTTAATTCCCTCCCTACAATATAAGGGGATTTTTTTTTATCAAATTAAGACTCAGGTCTACATTATTCATGGACATTCTCTGAATTCCCGGGCATTTGTACTGAATTAAGTCAGGACTGCAGTATAACTACACAGCCAGTGTTCAGGACAATTTTAACAAAGTTTTCTACTGACTTTTAGGAATACAGCATTAATGGTTAATATTCAGGCGTTTTCTTCCAAAATACCTCAATTTTTCATGTTATAATTAACATTTCACACTCCGGGTTATCCACTGCTTGCAAGTTCTTGAAAAGAATGATTGACGACTTCTGAGGAAAATTATCCAGGGAAGTTGTGCAACTTTGATGAACATGAAATGTGCTTCTCTGGGGGAAATGTATGACTTAGGTGGGATAGAAATGACTGTTCTGTTGGAGCCGAAACTGCAGATTTAGAGGTCTTTTTATAGAAACTCAAAATTATGCATTTTAAACTTTCGGACCTGAGAACAGGACAGAATAAAAATAGTAAAGTTAAAGTGGACTATGAATGTCAAAGCTCTTTGAATATTCTTAAAAAGTTCATTAAGGTAAAGTAATTGCAAGTATCCAATAGTAAAATGAGATGGAGGAACATATCTTTTTAGTATTCATAACTTTTATATAAAAACTTTGGTAGAGTGTTGTTAATTCTGGACTTCTGTAAGACTTGTTCAGCTTTCTCTGATACTCCACAGTGATTTTTAATCAGTTTAGCTTCATAAATAAAATGGTTCGGTTTTTATGAGTACCGAGAGAAATTCAGTTAGTGAGAGCGGTAAAAGTTAATTTTTTAAATAATTAAGCCAGCTAGTCCAGTTCTTAGATAATTTAAGACAAATTGGAGATCGGTGGGACTTTGCTGGTAATGAAAAATCCTACCAGACTACGTGAAAATGTTGAAATTGGTTCATATATGTTGTTATAGCCAGGCGCAAGCTGTAATAATAATAATAATAATAATAATAATAATAATAATAATAATAATAATAATAATAATAATAATAATAATAATGAATACATCCCCATTGATGTAAGTAAATATACATTTACATCAATGTGGATTCATCGTCGTAATGACTCGTGTAATTGTGAGGCTTTTACAATAATTATACAAGTTCCTCGTTGGACGGGTCAGTATAGTTCTCGAGTAGCATTCTGCTGAGCCCGCGTTCGAGTTTCCGCCCGGCCAATGAAGAATTAGAGGAATTTATTTCTGGTGATAGAAATTCATTTCTCGGTATAATGTGGTTCGGATTCCACAATAAGCTGTAGGTCCCGTTGCTAGGTAACTAATTGGTTCTTAGCCACGAAAAATAAGTCTAATCCTTCGGGCCAGCCCTAGGAGAGCTGTTAATCAGCTAAGTGGTCAGGTTAAACTAAGGTAGCCTATACTTAACCTTTACAATAATCATAACAAAATGTTGAAAAGGTTTTATAAACGTTATAGCTGGTGCAAGCAGCATTAATAATAATAAAATCCACATCACTGTAAGTGTCAATATCCTTTTACAACAATGTGGATTTTTCACCATTTCAATGACTCATGTGATTATGAGATAAAGATATGGAACGTTTTACTGTAATTTGCTAATTGAAACTTAGACTAAGAAGCTCCTTGCTTTTTCAAGTCAAATTTGCATTGTAGTCCAATTTTAGATTAATGTTTACTGTAGTCGTGACCAAGTAAAATTTCATTTAATCAAAATGTCCTTGATAAAACAAAAAGACTGATATGGGTCTAAAAAGACTGTTTCATCTGTGCACCTGTTAGGGGCCTAGGTGTAGGGAGTTTGGGGACCCTGTTATTATAAACAGTAATCTTTTATCCTATTGTCTTGTAAGCCAAGAGAACTCACCCTGACATGACGACATTAACTTCTTCCTCGTATTTTCAGGAAATTGTCTACATGTACAACATCGTAGTCTGCCAACAGAGACTGAACAAGAGAAACAAACGTAAGTTTCACATTACAATTCACACAACGTATCTCCTATGGAAGAAGAGCGTGAACTTCCAGAAGCAACTCATTTATTTATCAAATTTGTACAAAAGGCCAGAATGTAGTGATTCACAAATGTTATCTTTTGCTGATGATAGGACCGAAATAGAGAAACTGATCCCTTTAACATAAATGTTAGAGTCGTACTCTAGTGTCTAGATAATACAATCTTACCTCCTTTCACCGTTAAAAGTAGAAAACGGTTAATTTTTTACTATTATGTAAGCATTTTATCAGGATTAAAACAGAGCCTGATGACTCAAAACTGAGCCAAGTTCAGCTTTGATGCCTATAATTTTTAAGTAGAACTATTGGAGTATTTGTTATATCAGGGAGTTCACTGATTCAGGCTATATCGTTCATAATCTAAACATGCTACTGTTTAGGTTATCAGTCATCTGGTAGCCCATTATTATTCAGGAGCTTTTTATACTTTAAACTTATATCAGTTTAATATTAATTAAATTTCTCTTTCTGCTGTTAAGTAGGTCCTTGTTTCTGGATATTTATTGTTAACATAACTTCACCATCAGGTTTACAATAGGTATGTGGTACCTCACTATAATTCAGGACACATTTTTTTTCTACGTAAGATTCCTAAGCTTATTTTATCAAGTACTTCAGTACCTGTCAGGAATAAACTTTGTAACATGTTTTTCACCACTTTGTAATTTAATTATGTACATTTCTTATGTTTAACATCAGCTACCAAGTAGTTCACCTGTTACAGGATACAAAGTTTTGTTTTTACAAGAATATAGTACTGGTTTGATGACGGTTACAAATAGCTCAGTGTATCTCGATACATAAGTTATTTAATTTTATTATGTTAGCTATCTGCCATCAAGATACTTTTTTCCTCAGTAAGATTCATTATTTGCAATAAATCTTACCTACTGTTAAAGTCAGCTTATATCTTCGCGCCATTAGGTGCGAATCTAGATACAGGCTAACTTTAACAGCAGGTAAGTATCCAAATCATTAATTTTATCATGAAACTTATCATAAGTTTAAGATAGGCTTCCAAGAAGTATCTCTCTCTCAACTGAAATATCCTATTCGTTTAACACAGCTACGCTTCAGGAAGCAAAGTTTTCAATTGAATTTCTAAGCAGTGTTATATCAGCATTCAAGTAGCTTAGCACATTTCAGGATACATAATTTTCACCCATAATTCTCATTAGTTTATTATTAGCTATCAGGTAGTGAGTGATGTCTCCGGCTACATAATATTAAACACAATATTAGCTAATATCAGCTATTTGGCAGTCATGGCTATTCTTTGACTTTTTTTATTTTAAAGTCATGTATGATTAAGGACAATTTTTTTGATAACTTTTTGATTAACAATATCCAACAGGTCATCATTCTATGCATACTTGCCTGGGTACGAAGGTCACGTGAGATAACAGAGGGCTATTCATATGATTTTCAGTCATTTTCCTGAAGAAGTTCTTAAAGGATCAGTAGCAAAAAGTTCTTTACTTAGAAGGAATAGGTTTTACTCGTTTGGTTTAACATTTTTAGTCAAAATAGTTAAGAGCAGTTTCGTGGAATGAAATCTGTTAGATACGAACCACTCCTAGAGTTGATATTTCCAGCTGAAGCACAAATGATTCCTGTTAGTTTATCGCAGTAATTCTCAGATACTCTTAAACTATCTTCCATCACAGTAGAGACCTAGAGGCAAGCTTTTCATGTACTCCTCGTGGCCATCATCCATTGTGTGTTTCAGTTACTGATTAATATCGGAGTTCCTTTAGAATTAATTTTGTAATAGTTTCGAGGTCTTATATTATTATGTGTGAGCATAGGTACTTTTTCTATAAAATTTAGGCTATTGAAAGGTATTCTTTTATACAGGGGAGATATCACAGCCTGAAGCTTTTACACGTTTGCAATTAGGAGAGTTTTTGTTTAATTAAGTACTAGTAAGTCGCATGTGTCCCATTCCTTGTAAGGATTTCACAAAGGGACTGCTCTCCCGTGAAAGGTGTAAACTGGAGTAAGGCTAGGTTAGGGAAGTTGAAGAAACTAAAGGGATGTTGAGTAAAGGAAGGACGTCTGATAGTGAGGGATTTTTGTTACTCGTAGACTTTCCCAGAGAATAGTCACCAGAAATGAAATCTTAGTAGAAGAATTCTGTCTCTTCTTTTGAAACTAAATCAAGTCGGAAATTGTCTGTAGCTACATTTTGACTAGGTGTCTTAGATGCTTTGCTGCTTTGTTAACGTAAATTCTTTTAGAGATTCGTGTTTCTTATCTCTCAATCACAGGTTTTGTAAATTTCAGAATTTCAAATTCAACAGTGTCTTGACATATGGAGGCTTTTTAGGTTTAGGTATCAATAATTTTTTGTAGTGTTTCATAGTTCTCATTGAGTTTAAGTAATTTGATCACGTTAAGATTCAGTTAACCATCATTGTTAGTAATTCAATTTTAAAATAAAAAAAAGGGAAAATTATTGTAATAACAAAGTATGTACTGATTTTTATTGTGCAAGGACTTCTGTATTTCAGCTTTTGCTTAGTTCTCATCAAGTCTTACCCTTCATTTAGCAATAGAAAAAACAAAGCGAGCCGAAAAACTAACTAAAAACCTGTAGTGGCACCAAAATATCAAAGAAATTACAACAATATCCAGTGTATCCTTAGATAGGGTATATACAACAATATCCAGTGTATCCTTAGATAGGGTATATCATTTAGAGCCCTTAATCTAGGTTTGATGAACTTTGTTGACTCGTAGCTATACAAAATTTTCCCCATAGGCCTACGTTGGCAATACTTTCTTGCAGTGTCATTAGATACAGAAAGTGGATATAGCCGTGGGATATTTTTTCTGAACTGATATGAATAATTTAGTAATGGATCTTGCTAATTTCATTCTGATTTGACATCCCTCTTTATAACTTTAATTCACACACACTACATACTCAAGGGCATCTCTTCAGACTCCTGGTAAACCTGTTACATAGAAACACTGCATATAGTCCATGGGCCAGACCCCAAATTTTGGGTGATTGGTACCATTCGAGGTGGCAAAACTTTATGCTGTTTTTTGGAAAGTCTGATATCTAAAGTTAATGAAATAACATGATAGCCATTTCAGATGAGCAGCTTTTTGACTGATATCACCGTTCAAACACACAAGTGAGACGAAATTTAAGGGGCCATTTTTCCAAGTTCAAGTAACAAAACCATTCATAACTTTAAAACTACTCAACATATCCTCACAAATAAGGGCTCAAAATTTTGCTCATGAGTTTCTCTAGAAGGTCATAATATAAAATAGGTGTATATATGTTGCAGACTTTATTCATAGTACAACAAATGTATTTTTATCCATAATTTTTCCATTTTTTGGAACACTTCATTATGTGACCACTATATACAAATATAGAAACAAAATTCAAATCTACAGCTGCAGGGGAAATCTAACTAAAGAAACATGTTTGGTTATGAATGAATATTTGTTGTAAATGAGGTTTCCATAGCAAACGCAAACATCTCTTATGACAATTAGGTGAATTTTTTAGATTGCTATCGTATAATGTAATGTGTTATTTTTTCACCTGAAGGGTACAAGGTGCCAATTCCAATAAACTTTTTACATACTTTTTTAAATTCTAAGTATAATCTATGTACACAAAAATATTAAATTATATATTTCAATAGCTTTCAGAGGTACAAGAGGCGAGAGGTTGACACACTATATAAATTATTTCTTAACTGATAAACATAAATATGCTACTTTCACCCGTAGTTTTGGCCAATTATAGACAATATTATTAGGCTTATTAAGAACTCATATGCAAAATGACTAGGCACTTGTAAAGCGTGCTGCTTTCTTTTTTTTCTAATCAGAGCCAGACAATTTTGTGCAGCTAGAAGGTTATCATCTTGTTAATTAAGGGTGACGTTTCATATATGGACTTCTCAGAACTAAACTCAACCTATTAATAATAATAACCTATTAATAATAATATTCCATCAGCTCCAACATTTAATCATCCTCTGAATCCTCAGAATCCGGTTCAAGGTCAGGTTCCTCCTGCTGCACTCCTTGGTTAGTGCAGGTCTGCAGCTTGCACATATCAGTACATGTGAGGCCACTGACCAGACATCTGCAATCAGGCACCTTGCAAACCCGTGAACACTTGCAAGCCAGTAGCTCCAACACCACTTCTGGTGCTGGCGCCGACCGTATCCAAAGAATCTTCAGCTTCCCATCTTCTTCAGTCCAGCCATGCTCACTGGGGCTTGGAATATTGGGCTTGGACTCCAGACAACATCTCCAGACAGCAGCCTGGAAGTTGGCTCTCTGTGTGTGTAGGAAGAGGCAGTCTCTGCATGGTGGCAGTTGGTTTGACTCTGCTTCCCCTCTCTTGGCACAGAAAAGCTGGTAGCGCAGCTCGTTAACACTGCTGCACCTGACGGTGCTGCTTCTGCTCTTGTTGCTCCTGCAGTCAGCATACATTGCACAGGTGAACTGCTCAAGCTTCTCAAAGATCTCATTGCCTAATTCCCAGAGTTGGCCCAGCTGCTTGAATGCATGGTTATTTGGGTCCTTCTTGAGTAGCATGCTAATAGCTTACCTTTACCAGCAAAGCAGCTAACAGAGTCACATCCAGTGAATGCATGTAGGCCAATCAGGCTGTCGCAGAGCCACTGCCCTTGACTTTTTCCAATCTTGTTTATATCTGCGTATCAGGTGCGACTCTTTGTTCCAAACTTCTGGTATATAGAGACTTCCATGGTGCTGTGCATGGCAAGGCTAATGATGAAGACATCAGTGTCCTCTGAGGAAATGATGACTGCCTTATAGCCATCTCTCGCTCCATGCTGAGTATGAAGAAACAGGAGGGAAACAGGAGGGAATCAGCCTCTTCTTGTGTCTGTTACCTTGAAACAGTATTGGTCACATGTAATATAGAGAACCTTGTCCTTACCTTCTCTCTGTACTTGAGAGTTTCCACTCGCCTGTCAAGAACTTGATTAGAGAGGTCTTGTTTAAAGATCCAGACAGGAATTTCCTCCATTGCTGCACATGATTTCCACAAGCTAACTTCTTGTAGTGGAGAGCGTTGTCGGCACCTCAGTTGACTCTTTCAGCTTGTTTAATTGAGCTGAATTGTTAAAGATAAAATACAATATCGATTCTTTTGCTTTGTCCTCCTCCATGAAGGATATGGGTAAAGGCCAGCTCTGCCACCTGTCCAAAAGTCTTGTTGCTTCCATTCAGTTTCTGTACCAAGCTCATCCCGTCAATGATGGTTGCTGATGGGGTTGGGATCTCTTCTGCTGCAGATGCATTTTTCTCTAGTTCTCTAGCAAGGACATACTTGTTTGTTTTCCTTAGCGTCCCATCGGTATTTGCCAATGCCCATGGCAATGGGCCTAGGGGGTGGGCAAGAACATCCTTCATGTTCACCTGCTGGCTTTCAGCAACCAAGATCATGTGGCTGAGTAAGTTCCTGTCTGCCTTCAGAACAATATCCTGTGAATTCTTGGACTTGCATTTGATAATGATGTTGGCAGAAGTCTTCAGGCTTTGCTTTTTCAATTTGCCATAGAATTCCTCATGCTGGTCCTCATCTAGCCTTGCTTTGAATTCTTGGTATGCTGCTTCTCCTACTGCATGAGCTCTCAGTAAGTCTCTGCTGACTTCAGGAGGTGCTACAGTGCCAGTGGACAGGCTGAGCAGGTCTTCCTCTTCTGGAGACATGGGGTTGAGCCAGCTATTTTCCATCATGTCTATCAGGGCCTCTACATCCCACTCATCCTTCTTCTGCCGTTCAGTTTGGAGATCAGGATGAATTAGATTTGAGCTGCTCCCTCCTGTCATTTTTCTTAGTTGTCTAAGGTATTGGCTTCTGTACTCCTGTGTAATGTAATACTTTCTGAGGGCTCCTGGTTTGAGACTAAAGCCTTTGTTCCCCCAGCAGTCTGCATATCCTTGTTAACTGTCTCTTCAATAGTTTGGTCCACAGGAATACGGCCAAATGGATTCACTGACCCCAGCTGCACAGAGAATTTTCCTGCCATAAACTCAGCGTGAACATTTGGGTGTGTTATAGGTAGTTGGTTCCATCTGAGCTAAGTAGTATGACCAGTACCTAGCATAGCCTAAGAGGATCTCCACAACATCTATGTATGTCACCCAGAATGCTGCGAGTCCACTGCCATGTCTGAGCAACTCTGTGTAGGCTGTTCCTCAAGGCAAGGTGATTCAAGATACACATGCAAGAGGGGTTCTTCAGGATCTGCTCCTGACCATTTTGGGAGATGTCCTTGGAAAAGATGTCATCGACTTGTAGAGACTCCTCCAGATGTACCATGTTGTCAGTGTTTGTAGTTTCTAACCAGGGCAAAAGCCCCTTCCACACTAGGAGCAAAAGGGCTTCATAGACCAGCTTGTGCAGTTGTGCTGCTCGGTTGTATTTCCTGCCCTCCATGATGCCCACAACTGACCCTTGTGCAACTACCCCAGACTCAACACACAGATCACAGAGCCCAGCATCTTGAAAACGCTTCCCGACGATTGCTAGAAAAGTGCAGATGGTATGAAAGCACCTGTCCTGATGATGATGCTGCTGAACTGTTTAGGGTGCTTCCAGGTGATCTTGACAGCCTTTCTCTCGCAGCATGCGGCTCAGCATCCAAACAAGATTCTTCTCCCTGGCAACCTTGGTCTCCATGTCAGCAACAACTTCAGTGGTCTTGGTCATCAGTGGGCCTGCCCGTTGCCTGGTGTTGTACGTTGGCAGCATCAGCGGAGGTGCATCAATGCTCCTCTTCTTTGTTCTAGCCACAGTAGGCCTGGGTTGGTCAGGGACCAGGACTGTTATCTTTTCCTGCACAGCAATGCCATTCACCCTGTGTGACGTACCTTCACCACTCAGCGTTTCTTCTAGACAGTCAATGTTGTCCCATGCCAAGGTTGTGAAGAGACTAGGAAAAATGTTGCTTGGCAGTGTAGGACCACCTCCTGATGTAGACAACTTCTGCATGCATAGGGCAGTGTCAGTCTCCTCCATCTGTGAGTATGCAACACAATGTCCAAGGCAGTTGAGGATGCTTATCAGCTGAACATTACCTGTCAAAGACTTAACACTGAAGGACAGGGCAGTGTTTGGGTGGCTTGACTTTGCCACGTGTCACTGCATACACTATGTCCTGGCCAAATGATTGCATGAGACACTGAACTCTTGGGGTTACACTGTCAATGCTGTCAGGGTCGTTGGAGCCTGTAAGCAAGATGCGCAAGAAATACAATAAGGATTCTGGAATAATATCAGATTTGACACTCTCTATTTCTAGTGGCCAGGATTGGTTGATATCTTTGGCTTTGGCCTTGATGTCAGCCCTAAGTTGCTTAGCAGTCTTTGTTTGGAGTTCCTGGGCATCACCTCTGGACAGGGTCTTCAACTGTTTCTTTAGAGACTAGTTTTCCCTGACAAGCTCCTGCACTGTTAAATTGTCTGGATAGATGAGAAGTTTGCCATTATGATCTGGGATGATGTGAAGAGAACCACCAAACTCGGTCTCAATCCTTTGACACATGTGCTTTTTGATGGAGTCCAGTACTTTATCCACACCAAAGTTCTTGAATGATGCTGCAAGTTTAGAGGTAATATCAGTCATCATCAGAACCTTTGGGTACCGAAAAGCTCCTCATGGATGTAATGAAAGAGTTCACTGTATGACTGACTAACAGCCACCTCATATATATATCTTCATCTTCATGGGCACTAGCACTAAGAGCACCCTCCTGTTGTGAAGTTTCACTGCATGTGCACAATCAGTAGCAGGACATGTGGTAGTGTGCTTCAGTGGCCACAATATCTCTGCTAACAATGCCAAGAATTCTGCTGTCCAGTTTCTTTGTGGCAGCATTCCTGATCTTAGCATCAGCTCTAAGTTCTCTGCACTTCACTAACACTTCTCGGATCTTCTGTCGTTTGGCGTATTTGTTTTTTTTCTGACAAAATATACAATTTGCTTCATATGTTCTTGAGGTGGATGGGCTTGCAAGACCAACCCTTACGTGAGTGCCACTGGTAGTCTCCTTTTTTGTGCAATGATGCCAGCTAGTGCTTTCTTCATTGTGAAGATGCTACAACATTTCCTGTGATAATTGAGATCTGAGACCTCTCCTTCAGGAGTGTCTTTAGCTAATTCCAGTATGGGGTCATGTTGCTGCATTTGAGCTGCCCAGAGGAGAGTGTTCCAAGAGTCGACAGACTTACGGTTCCGGACAAGGGTTTTCAGTGTCCGCCATCATTCAACACTTTCACCTGTAACAGTTAACAATATGGATTAAGGAACATAACCTGGTAAGGTTGAGATGTAAATAACATCAAGATCGGGATTTCTGTAAAAAAAGAAATTTTTAGTTTTTTACCTTTTAGAAGTCAATATATAAAATTTGAAGAAAAAAAAATAAGATTCAGAATAAGAATCATCACCCTACAATCTCATCTCTATGACATTTTATCAAGAAAGTACTTGTTTTAGTGTTATTGAACGAAATATAGCCAGAAAATGCATTTTTGTTTATTTTGTGGATAACATGCCTTCAACTTCCGGCTTCATTTGCACACGAATTTTGACACATAACAAAAAAATGCATAGAAGCAAATCTGTGCAGAATTTAATTTGCTAAATTATTAGTCTCTATACCCTTCATGTACTCGTGTACAGTGCACCGTTTTCTTGAAACAAATGAAAATAGGAAAAAAATTACCCTACGAAAATGAGTTTTTCGCAAAAATAAGCCACAAAGCTAACAACATAGAAAGGCTATCATTCCATATTTTACTTTCATTGATGCAACAAACAAAATGGCACAAGTAAAGTTTTGCCACCTAGGATGGTACCGATATCTGGTCTGGCCCATGGACTAATATTTATGGAACAACTTAGAAGTCCCAGAACTGCACACTCTTGCACTAATCACTTGATCACCTTGCAATGGAAACTCCGGAGGTTTCATACTGTAATAAAGTTCACATGCTTTGTTTACGAAGTGCTGCACGCTTAGAAGAGGTTCTTCTCTCTCTCTCTGGTTTTACTGAAGCATTTTGCACATTTTGTGCTTAGCAAAAGTCATTAAAGGTTTTCTGAAGCAACATTTCACACTACATACTTTTCTGGAGGTGCCTTGCATGTTTTAAAGCATCATTCTCTATGGAATGAGGTCTTGGATGCTCGGCACAGGGATTAAAAACCTCTCTCAGCATGTTCACAGTTAAATTCTCAACTCTAAAGGTGTCCACTTGTAATGTTTTTATAGGTGTTCAGTTGTTCCATGGTAAAGGATATTTGGATCTTAGGTTGTAAGGGTATGAAACTTGAGGTAAATCTTTTGGTGTAAATATATTTGCATTCATCACTAAGTTGTAAAGTGAATTCTAGGATATTTTTTGTGGTAAATTTTGAGTAATTCATGTTTTGTAATGGCATAGAGTTGGGAGTTTTGTCTTATCTTAATATTTAAGAGAGGAGACGTTTTAAGTATACTTTAAAATGAGAACTGGAGCAGTCTCTAAAAAACAAACACTAGCCTGTAAACCTGATCAGTTTAAAGAAAACTATAAATTTTTGCTCATTATTAAGGGACGGAGGTTGAAGTACAGGAGCCCTCATATATGTTTGCATGTATGTACTGTCTAAGGAGAAAACTGGAAAGATTGTAGTTAGGCAACTGGAAAAAACTAAAATGAAGGACTCCATGGAGTCAGCATTGCAGTGCCCCAAGGAGGGAGAGGTCCTCAGCAGCAGGCAACCAGTCAGTTACCAACTTTGAAACTGACCCAAAGGGCTGTTTTCTGAGCTGACAGCTAATTGCTGAGATGGAAAAGTCCTTTTATACTTTCCTTGTGCTTTCTCACTTTTTTTCCAATTTTCTGTTATTACTGAAAAATGTTTAGACCATTTCAAATGTCAAAAGAGAATTTTTATGTGCAGGAAGTCCAAGGTGGATGTGATAAGGTTACTCTTGATACAATCCTTAGCCTATGTTATGGTTGCATTTGTACTTAATGAAAAACTTGCTTGGCATATTTTTGTGTCATATGATCAGGCCAAAATGTCCCTAGTTCAATTTTCTATGAATAACCTGCATGAAAATCAAATTTTGATACATACTGCAGTTCTGTATTTCGCTTTCATGCAGGATTTTTCCCACAACTTGTTACAGATCTTGAGTCTTGTATTGAATCTCATGGAAAACAAGAAACCTGATGCAAAAGACCAGTGATTATGATGTCTATATTTTCGAGTATGTTAACTTTTGTTTTCTTGGTTTTGTAGCTGTCAGGGTTCTCTCCTTAAAGCTGTGTATAAATTTGCTTATAAACATTTGTGGATACAGTTACCTGATTTGTCTTCAGAGATATTTATATAAAAAATTTACTTGTTTCTTTTGGATTATTGACTCAAATTGCTTTATATAGTATAATACAAAAGTTCTCTATATTCACTGATGTGAGGTGCCTAAGTAATGGTGTTACGGTGTGTATGTTTTTTTTTTTTTTTTGCCATTTTGTTCCTGGGAGAATACCACTGATTTGAGACTTGATTTTAGTGCTTAGTGGATCTTTTAATGTATAACTTGTGTGGCCTTTTCATTGGTCCAAAAGGGTCGTGGACCCATGGTGACCTAAGAAATCACTGAAATGTTAAGTGGTTTTACAGTAACTATACCTGATCTTGAAGACACTGGTCATGATGTAGGTTTGATATTTTCTTGAGTTTTACACTGATGCACAATTTATCTTTATAATGCCAGTGGGTTTAGGAAGCCTGCTGACCATATGCAGTTGAAAATTATTATGTGTTTTTGTATCATGTTGGTTTGTATCTTAAGTACATGCTCGTGATGCCTTGGGATAGCGAAGTTTTGGAATATGATAAAAATCTCTGATGTTTATTGAGTAATGCTGTGAATAAGCTGGGTTAATGTTAAGAGTTGTGCTTCATGTTTTCATAGTTTGTAATATGACATTTTTATAATAAAATAAAGTTTTATAATATGACATTTTTATAATAAAATAAAGTTTTATATATACTTACCAAATAATTACAATAGTTTCTACTGTACACAGCAGCTCAAAATTCGAAATTCGCAGTAGCGCTCTTTTGTTTTGGATGTAGGTATACTGCCCCGCCCACTATTGGGGAAGAATAGGTACAATGTAGCTAAGGAGCTCAATTCGTTTATGCTCTATGTCCATGAGAGGGGAGGAAGGAGGGCTCCGATCATGTAATTATTTGGTAAGTATATATAAAACTTTATTTTATTATGTCATTTTTATATAAGCAACTTACCAAATAATTACATAGCTCAATCCCACATTGATTGGAGGTGGGATGAATGGACATATACTACCCCAAAAAAACTCTGATATGGAGAAGAATTTGGAATAGAACATTAGCTAGCATCTTGAAATGCTTGTTGTAACCTTGTCCAGGTGAGGGAGCAATGGGAGATGGGTAATGCCTCTGGTTGTAGCTCCTCTTGACCTGTAGCGGCATGGCAGTAGAACTGTAAAGTCACCACAACGCCGTCAGCGGAGTCTCCTTCGGATGCGACATTCATTAAGTCTCCGCTGAGCAAGTTTTCTTTGGTGACTTCCCACTTTCTTCACCACACAATTCGCTACGCTTAACGTGCCAGGTCACGCATTTTCTACCATTTAAACTTTACATGTATTTGTTCAACTGTCATAAATTATGTATCTTGTGTTTCTTTATTCACAGGCATCAAGATTATATCCATATTGGAATTCTGTATGTTTTTGTATTGTAAATTGTACTTGCTCGCTGTATATTAATATTAATTGTTTTTGACCTCTCGCTGTATATTAATATTAATTGTTTTTGACCTCAGGTCACACTCAATCTCATAGTCTTCCGCGGTTCGGCGCCAGTCGGCAGCTATATAAACTGCCTGAATGTGTAATAAACCAGCAGTAACTTTTACCTGCTCATTTCTTTTGCATCTCTTACAGTGGTGACCCCCCGGAGTATCCCGGAGCCATTAGCGGACCGACACGGCGACTCAGCTTTGGCTCCAGGAACTCTCCAACGCTCTTAGTGGACTAAACACAGCGCTGTAACCAGCGTTTGAGCGTGCCGACTCTCGTCGGCAAAATCACCAGCGTCACTAACGGACTCACACGGCGCATGGAAGTGTGTTTTGACACGAATACCCCACTCCAGTAAGAGGGCAAAGAGCGAGCATGGATGCGGACATCCCCTCCTTCGTGCAGTCAACTGCGGACCTCGCGGACTCGGAGGTCTACCTTCCTCCCATCTCACCCGCGCCCGTCCCCACACCGAGGCCCTCCCGCACCTCCACACCCATGCCCGCGCCCCGAACACTCCATGGCCTGGCAACACAGTCGCGGGCTGCCCTGTCCACAAAGTTGCCTCCGTTCATACAGGGGAACCCAACGATGTGGCTGCATAGGGTCGAGAGCCACTTCAGGGTAGTGCATCCGACAGACGAAATTCTGCAGGCCGACACGGTCCTTAACGCCCTCCTGGAGGAGGTATACAGAAAACTCGTCTCGCGGGTGTCCAGCGCACACCCCCTCAAATACAACGTCGCGAAGAAAGCCCTCCTCGAAACGTGCTCCCTACCAATCGCCGAGCAGACCGCCCGCACCATCGACCTCACAGTCAACCCACTGCATGACCTCAACGCGGTAGATGCATGGAGCATGGTCGAGGACCTCCTTTCACTACCAGACTTCGATGGCAGGAAAAAGCGGCAGGAAATAAGCCTGTCGCGGGAGATCTACCTTCGCCAGCTCCTCCCGGAGGTCCGCACCCAAATTCCTCACCCCTACACCATGCCCCTCGACGACCTCATCCAAACGGCGCAGCACCTCACGGACTGCGTGAAGGCCACGCAGCGGCTAACAGCGCCCACACAGTCAGTCAGCTCCGTCCAGCAGGAAGAAGAAACGGAGCAGGGCGTCAACGTCGTCGCCAGGAGACGTCCACCGCCCCACAACAGATGGAGTTCCCCGGGCCTGTGCCGCTACCACAAGTGGTTCGGCAAAGACGCCGGAAACTGCCTGCCGCCCTGCTCGTTCGCCCGTTCAAAAAATAGGGGTGGCGGCGGCCAGCAGGACAAACCGCCATGGCAACCGAAAAACCCAGGGGCCCAGGACCAGTAGGCTTCTATGTCCGCGACACCGTCTCCGGCAGGATGATGCTGGTCGACACAGGGGCCTTTAGATCGATCTTCCCAGCATCCAGGAAGGACCGCAACCAGAAACCAGACCCAGCCGCCTTCCTGACAGCCGCCAACGGATACCCCATCCTCTCCTACGGCACCAGGCCCCTGTTGATCTTCATCCTGGGCCAGAATTACTCCTGGGACTTCATTGTCGCGGATGTAGGGACCCCACTCCTGGGTGCTGACTTCCTTGCGCACTTCGGCCTGCTAGTCGACGTAGGGCGTAAGCGCCTCCTCGACACTGACTCCTGCCGGTCTCTCCCGTTGACAGCGGGACCCAAGGCACCCACCATCTGCTCCGTCGCCCCCCACCAGTACGCACACCTGCTGACGGAGTTTCCCGAAGTGTTCAAGCCCGAACTCCGCCAAGTCCCCGGGGCCCCAGCCAAACATGGCATATACCATCACATAACAACTAAAGGCCCCCCTACACATGCGAAGTTCTGAAAGCTTCCCCCATGGCGCCTTCAGGAGGTGAAGAAGGCATTCGCAGAGATGGAGCAGATGGGAATCTGCAAAAAGGCCTCCAGTCCGTGGGCCTCCCCCCTCCACATGGTGCAGAAACCGGATGGCTCCTGGAGACCCTGCGGTGACTACAGGCATCTCAACATTGCAACGGAGCCCGACCACTACCCCTTGCCGAACATGCAAGACCTCACGGCCTCCTTTCACGGAGCCAAGGTATTCACTAAATTAGACCTTCTAAAATCATACTTTCAGGTACCCGTCGCACCAGAGGATATACCAAAGACCGCCATCATCACGCCGTTCGGGTCCTATGTGTTCACCTTCTCCACCTTCGGATTGAGGAATGCCAGGGCGACCTTCCAGCGGCTCATGGACAGCATCTTGGGGACCTGAAGTTCTGCGTCTGCTACGTTGATGACATCCTCATATTTTCCAGGTCTCACAGTGAACACCAAAAGCACATCCGGCCAGTCCTGCACCGCCTCCAAGAGAATGGCCTCGTCGTGCGTTTTGACAAATGCACCTTCGGCGTCCAGAAAGCCGACTTCCTTGGCCACGAGATATCCCCGGCAGGCATCTGCCCACTCACATCAAAAGTAGCAGCCGTCACCAGGTTCCCCACCCCCACCTCCGTCAAGGCCGTCCAGGAGTTCCTCGGGATGGTGAACTTCTACAGGCGGTTCATCCCCGGGGTCGCGCACACCACGGCCCCCCTGATGGAAGTTCTCAAAGGCCAACCAAAGTCCCTGTCTTGGGGACCCAGCCAGCAGCAGGCCTTCTCCCTGACGAAGGCCACCCTCACCGAGGCAACCGCCTTGGCACACCAGGATCCCAAGGCTCCCCTCCAGCTGACAACGGACGCCAGCAACGTCGCCTGTGGTGCTGTCCTGGAGCAGGTCATCAGTGGCGCCCCCCAGCCCATTGCCTTTTTCAGCAAGAAATTCAACCCCGCAGAAACCCGCTACAGCACCTTCAACAGGGAACTCTGCGAGATCTACCGCGCAGTCCAGCACTTCAAGTTCCTCCTGGAGGGGATGCCCTTCACAATATTCACGGACCACCAGCCATTGGTTCACGCCTTCACTAAGCAGGGGGACGCATGGTCTTCCAGGCAGCAGCGCCACCTCTCAGCCATCACCGAATTCACCTGCTCCGTCAGGCACCTCCCCGGCAGGAAAAATCCCGTAGCAGACACCCTTTCCAGAGTCGAGCTGAATGCAGTGCAGCTCGGGGTAAACTACAAAGACCTCGCCAGGGAACAGGCCACTGACCCAGAAACCCCAGCCTACCGCACCGCCATCACGTCCCTTAAGTGGCAGGACGTGACCCTCGCCCCCAGGGGCCCAAGTCTCCTCTGCGACATCAGTACGGGTCAGCCCCGCCCCTTGGTTCCAGCCTCACGCCGCCGCCAGGTATTCGACATCATTCACGGCCTCCCACATCCCTCTGGCAGAACTACGGCCAAGCTGCTGTCAAAGAAGTTCATCTGGCACGGGGTACAGAAGGACGCCACGTCCTGGGCGAAACAGTGCCTGCAGTGCCAAACCAGCAAGGTGGGTCGTCACACACAGTCCGGGATAGGCGAGTTCCCGCAGCCAGAGCGCCGTTTCGGCCACATTCATGTCGCCATCGTTGGGCCCCTTCCCCCATTAGGCGGGTCAGATACCTTCTGACGGTGGTAGACCGCTCAACAAGGTGGCCCGAAGCCACACCGATGCAAGAAGCCACCGCCAGCGCATGCGCCGAGGCCCTGCTTTCCAGTTGGGTCAGCCGCTTCGGCGTCCTGGACCACATCACAACTGACAGGGGCCCCGCTTTCCTGTCCGAGTTATGGTCCGCCCTGGCTCAGCTGCTGGGAACCACGCATCACACCACCACGGCATACAACCCGGCGGCCAATGGCCTGGTCGAGCGGTTCCACAGGTCCCTGAAGGCATCCCTCATGGCCCGCTGCACTGCCGAGGACTGGAAACATCAGCTGCCGTGGGTCCTCCTCGGTTTGAGAACCACCCCCAGAGCCGATGGCACCCCTTCCGCGTGCTGGAGCGGAACAGCAAGGCATTCCTGCTGGCACTCCCCGGGAGGAACAATTGGGTTTCATTAGACCGGTTAAAGCCGGCCTTCCTGGGGGAGGGCACAGACGTCACTGCAGTGCAACCCCTGCCCAGCCACCCTTCGCCACAGCCAGGCCCCCGCAAACGGCGGGCGCGCAGCCGTCCCAGGAAGGGCCCGCCCGCACCAGCAGCCTCACGCGCGGGGCGCCCCTCCATTGTCCTCAAGAAGCCGTGGCACCCTTCAGCGTCCCAGCAGATACGCAGATTAATCAGACGTGTCCCACGTCTTGGGGAGTATTAATTTTGTAAAGTCATCACAACGCCGTCAGCGGAGTCTCCTTCGGATGCGACATTCATTAAGTCTCCGCTGAGCAAGTTTTCTTTGGTGACTTCCCACTTTCTTCGCCAAACAATTTGCTACGCTTAACGTGCCAGGTCACGCATTTTCTACCATTTAAACTTTACATGTATTTGTTCAACTGTCATAAATTATGTATCTTGTGTTTCTTTATTCGCAGGCATCAAGATTATATCCATATTGGAATTCTGTATGTTTTTGTATTGTAAATTGTACTTGCTCGCTGTATATTATTGTTAATTGTTTTTGACCTCAGGTCACACTCAATCTCATTGTCTTCCGCGGTTTGGCGCCAGTCGGCTGCTATATAAACTGCCTGAATCTGTAATAAACCAGCAGTAACTTTTACCTGCTCATTCTTTTGCACCTCTTACAGAACCAAGGGTTGCCTCTACTTGAGTGGGTGCTTTGCAATGTAGGAGGTTAATCGCAGGTTGCCAAAGCTAACAACCCAAAAGGGTCACATAAATAATATGTGGGTATGCCCTTGCCCTGGGCGCAGAACAATAGAACAACAAAGACCAGATAAAATCAACCTACATCACACAAACTTTTAGCCAAAACCATAAAAAACAGATTGGTGACACTCATGACTCAGTGCTCACCAGACTTCCCAAGAAGTGCAACTATCCTTATTCAAGGAGAGTGGATAGAGGAAAAAGGCATTCCTCCTATCCTTCATCCCCCAATACCATGCCAGCTGCCAAGAACAGACCTGAAGTACTGCAGTTTCCGTACACCGTTTCAGTGTCCTATAAGTAAAACATGGCAAACACTGACTTGCACCTACAAAATGTTGCTTGCAAAATTGAAGAGAGAGACAGGTTACGTTTGAAAGCCAGAGACGTTGCCACGGCTCTTTATTTCATTACCCTTTACTTTACACAAGGGTAGTAAATCAACTGGAACTCCCGAATGCACTTCTGAAATCACGGATCTTAATTAAAAAGAATGATAATGCTTTCTTGGAGAAAGGACGGTTGGGGTTTTTCACAGAACACCAAAGATTAGGGGCCGAACCTCTAAGGTTTTTGGTTCTTTCAAGGTATACTCTCGAAGCTCTTACAGGACAGAGGACTTTCTCTTGATTGGATGGACCTAGTACTTCTGACAGGTTCTTGATTGAAAAGGAGCGAGGCCAAGGGTTAGCCAGGTCCTCATTCTTGGCCAAAAATCCAAAATTAGAGAGTATACAGCATTGCCTTGTAAGAAACCTATCCTTTTATCGATGGCATGAAGCTCACTGGCTCTCTTGGCTGTAGCCAGTGCCATCAAGAATAATGTCTTCTTTGTCAGATTCCAAAGTGACGATGAATCCAAAGGTTCAGACGGCGGCCGTGACAGCCAGTTGAGGACCACGTCCAAGTTCCAAGCAACTCCCAAGGGTTTTGCTTGCTTACTAGTATTCAAATGTTTGATTAAATTGCTGATGTCTTGGTTTGAAGACAGGTCTACTCCTCTGTTTGAATACTGAACTCAACATCGCTCTGTAACCCTTGGTGGTAGATAATGTGAGTCCTTTCGATGTTCTAAGATGTAATAGAAAATCTGAGATTTGGGCTACAGACATTTGAGAAGAGGAGATATTTCGCTCCCGGCACCACTTCTGGAAAACTGCCCACTTGGCTTGGTAGACTGCAGAAGAAGATTGTCACCTACACTTAACAATAGCCTCTGTAGCCTTCCTTGAAAATCCTTTTGCTCCGACAAGCTCCCTAACAGTCTGAAGCCTGTCAGCGCGAGAGTGGATAACCCTTGATATAATCGGAGGAAGTGCGGCTGTTTGAGAAGATTTCATTTCTGAGGAATTAGCCTTGGGAAGTCCATCAAAAGGCTCAGCAGATTGGGGAACTACTCCTTGTGTGGCCAAAAGGGTGTGACTAAAGTCATTGACACGTTGTTGTGTGCACTGAACTTTTTTAAGACTTCCCTCACCATGCTGAAGGGAGGGAAGGTATAAAGGTCGAGGTTCGACCAGCCCTGCAGCATGGCATCCATTGCCCGTGCCTATGGGTCCGGAGCTGGGGAACGATACACTAGAAGACAATGGTTCCTTGACGTCACAAACAGGTCTTTCAACAGCTTTCCCCACAGGTCGGTACACACCTGTGGATTGAGTGTCCATTCGGTCGGTAGAACCTGTTTGCCATGACTCGATTTGTCCACAAGGACGTTCATCCTGACCTGAATGAAGCGGGTCAGCAATTGGGTCTCGTTGCTCCTTGCCCATAGAAGAAAATCCTTTGTCGCTTTACAGAGTGTAAAAGAATGGGTCCCTTCTTGATTCTTGATATAAGCCAGGGCAGTCATGCTGTCCAAATGGACCACTACTGTCTTGTGGAAGGTTAGCATTGCAAAGTGTTGAAGTGCCAGATGAATCGCTTTTAGTTCCTTTACATTGATATGGAGGTTTCTTTCGGTAGGCAACCATGTTCCTGAAACCTCCTTATCGTTGAGAAGAGCCCCCCAGCCCAGATCCGAAGCATCTGGGTATAACGTTAGGTCGGGGTTCGTTGGAGCCAGAAAGCTACTTGTTGTAAATCTGTATTCTGCTAGCCACCACCAGAGGCCCTCTTTTATTTGGGGAGTGATGTTGAAAATGAACGAGTCTAGAACGACTTCCTTTTCCAATTGGCCTTGAGGTAAAATTGCAGTACTCTTGTGTGTAGCCTGCCTAATGGAACGAACTTCTCTATGGAAGAGAGGGTTCCCAGAACACTCATCCATGCGTTGGCTGAGCAGGAGGGGTGAGTTACGAAGTACTGGACTTTCCTGCAGCAATTTAGTATCCTCTGTTAGGATGGAAAAGCCTGAAAACTCAGAGTCTATCACTATCCCCAAATATAGAATAGACAGTCGGGACTAGCTGTGACTTCTTGAACTTATTAAAAGGCCTACATCTTGAGCAAGACGAAGAGTTTTCTACAGGTCCTTCGTGCACTGAGATCTCGAGGGCGAGCATAGGAGCCAATTGTCCAGGTACAGAGAGATTTTATCGCCATAAGATGTAGCCATTTCGCTAGGGGAGCGAGTACCCGGGTAAAAACTTGAAGGGCTGTGGAGAATCCAAAGCAAAGTGCCCGAAACTGGAAGATGCTGTCTTGGAACACGAATCTCATATACTTCCTGGAGTCTGGATGAACTGGAATGTGGAAGTAAGCATCTTGCATGTCGATTGCAACCATCCAGTCTCCCTGATGGATGGCCGACAAAACCAACTGACTTGTCTCCATTTTGAACTTCGTTGTTTGAATGAAGAGGTTCAGGGCACTGGCGTCCAGGACAGGTCTCCATCCTCCCCTCCGTGTTTACATCCTCGACTACTTCCACAGCTCTTTTCTAGTAGGGCTGACACTTCCCGAGATAGGGCCGAAAACCTCTCTGAGTCTACCGAGTAGGCTGTTAAGCTGATGGGAGAGGTTACCAAGGGAGGTTTCTCCCTGAAAGAGATAGCATAGCCTTCTTTCAATACCTTCATCACCCACAGCTCCACATTCTTCTTTTTCCATTCTGTCCAGAAATGGGAAAGTCTTGCTCCCACTGGAACACAGAGGACAGAAGTCTCATTTTCGAGGTGTTGGCTTGTTAATGGGTTTCCTGGTTGGTTTGGAAGCTCGGAGGTTGGCTCTAGATCAGAACTGGAAATGGCCTCTAGAACTTCAAAAGGGCTGTTGCTGCAAGGGTGACGACATTCTAGTAGCTGTGCTTGTAGTGGCTCGAGCGGGGAACTTAGTCCTTTTGGTGGATTGAGTGAGGAGGTCCGGAGTTGACTTCTTCTGTAGCTCCACTGAAACCCATTCCAAGGTGTCTTGGGGAACAGACTATTTTTGTCCAGGGGGACAAAAAGAAGCAAAGAACGTTGCGATGGGGTGACACCCTTTGCCATGAACGAACACCACAAATCTCGTTTCTTGAGGACTCCTTTTGTGAAGATGGTTGCTAGCTCTAGTGCTCCATCTCTTATGACTATCAGCTCACCCCAGTACTCCCAGCCAGTCCGATGCGAAGTTCTCTTTAAGGGACATACAGTCTTCTATTTTCTTGGCTAGGGCCCCCACCATCCAATCCAGAAAACTAAAGATCTCGAAGACTTTAAAAGGTGTCTTTAAGCAGATGGTCTAATTCCAAGGCTGTGAAGAGAATTCTGGCTGACAAGAAAGCAGAGTGACGAGAAGCACTTATGATACTGGAGAAGTCCCCTTGAGAGGAGGTAGAAACTCCCAAGGACGGAGCTTCTCCAGTTGCACAAGACAGATACTTCTGCTTTATCAAACGAGAGGGAGGTGAACGTAACACCGCCTTACTGACTTCCCTTTTCTCCGCTAAACAGGCAGCCATGCGGCCGAAAGCTTTCTTCGATGACGAAGACAAAACCATACATGGCAGTCTGGTGGTACCTGGTGGTTGTTGCATCAAGTAGGCCAAACCCGGTGATACAGGGACAACTGGAGAGAACAACAACAGGTAACAGACCAGGAAAAACCTGAGCAGTGCTGAGTAATTCGATGCAGGTTGCTCCTCTTCTACAGGTTCCTGAACGGACAAAGTGGGTGATCCTGGGGGTTCCACGGTGTCTTGCACTACCGGAGTTGGCTTTTGAAGAAGGCTCAACACTTTATCAAGCCGAAGTTGAAGCTGTGCCAACGAAGGATCTATAGCAACAGACGGAAAATCTCTTGAAGCATCAGGTACTGGAGATTCTCCTTGCGGGGTCATGAAGACATTAGAAGTGGGGTGGACTTCAAGAGAGGCACCTACAATGACTGGACGCACAGACGTTGGGCGCCCACTCGCTGTTCAAAGCAGACACTGACTCCTTGGAAGCGGCTGCATTCTCCGCGGACACTTGGCGCCCTAAGGATGGGTGCTCGGCGATCTGAACTGAAAAGGCAGAAACTGTGCGCTCATGCAATGGGCACTTGGACAAAGTGCACTTATACAATGGGCGCTGTAGAGATGTTAGCTCGGACACCAAACAATCTTGGAGTTGGCGCTCATGCACACCACTAAGTACCCTGGGCACTCGTACTCTTGGCGTCGATAAGCTGGCCTGACACACTTGTTCGGGGTCGGAACGCACTTTT
Source organism: Macrobrachium rosenbergii (assembly GCF_040412425.1). Classification (NCBI taxonomy): domain Eukaryota; kingdom Metazoa; phylum Arthropoda; class Malacostraca; order Decapoda; family Palaemonidae; genus Macrobrachium; species Macrobrachium rosenbergii. Next base: position 57,392,251 of record NC_089747.1, read on the forward strand.
GCACCTGAATGGGCATGAGAATCTCTAGCTGGCGACTCCCAAAAACTACAAGAAGGGATAGGGCTACATTCTCTCTCTACAGCTCGCTTACGAGACGGGCAAATCTGAATCCCAGGAAGCGCCTGGCCTTTTCAGTGGCCCAGAAACTTTGGCAAAATGGTCACTGCATTTCTTTGATGAGGGAGAATCTGAATTACTTGAAGATAGGACGCGCACATCCATTCGAACACCTTTCCAACGGTGTTCTTCCGCAGCCTGGGATTGGCGGACAACAGGCTCGGATGAGTCAACGACTGCTCGTGGCCAAACCCCACCCACCTTCCTTGGACTGCAAGTTTGCTTCCTCCTAGGTTGGCAAGGGGAGTTTAGCAGGGACCTTGTTCTAGGAGCATCGGTGGGGCGAGCATCCATCCCCTCCACTGACACTACACTATTAAATTTGTCCATCAGGACCTGCACAGAGTTCCCGATCTGGGAAACAGTATTGATAAGTAAATTAAATTTTCTATCTACCCGTGCTTCTAAGCTGGCAATGGCATTGGGTTCAGCAGAATGAGAGCTAGGTAATGGAGTGACATGAAAGGCTGGAGGACTGGAAATGGGAGAAAAAGGTAGTCTCAGGCATTGAAAGGATAGGCATAACATCAATATCACCTCCTGGAGAATGACCTGTACTAGTGGAAGCCTTAGTTTCGCCCCTAGCTGTAGCTTTTCTAATTCGGTCACTATGCAATTTGTCTGTAAAGTCTTCCATTTACCCTTCTCCCAGTCTTTACATTAGTCACAATTCAATTTCGGAGAACAAATTTGTTCCCTACAAGTACAACATATTTTGCAGCAGTGAGTAGTTTTACAGCCTTTGCTGCAATACCTAATGCTAGACAAACTAGTCAGACATAGTGGTCAAAATCGAAGAAATAATCCAAATTCTAGCTAAGATAAATAGTTGCGCTATCAAAAGCAAAAGTCCTTCACCAAAGACGATCTCCGACCATCCGGCGAAAACTAATCAAGATCTGCTAATAACTGGTGTTCAGTCATTAGCCGGCAGAAACAAATTGAGCTCTTTAGCTACATTGTACCTATTCTTCCCCAATAGTGGTCGGGGCAGTATACCTACACCCAAAACAAAAGTGCTACCGCGAATTTCGAATTTTGAGCTCCTGCGTAAAGTAGAAACTATAGATATGTAATTATTTGGTAAGTTACTTATATAAAAAGTAAATTTTGGTGTTCATGAAACTTGATGATGTCTAACTTTTGATTGTTAAAAGTAAATTTTGGTGTTCATGAAACCTTGATGTCTAACTTTTGATTGTTAAAGGTATACCGTGTCTTGTTATAGTCAAACTTAGCCTTTTGGGCCACTAAGGTGTTGGCCTCGTTTAGCCTGGATTTTCCGCACCATTGCCATGTCTCCCCCGGTAGGTACTTCTGCCCCACTTCTCTCTCTCTCTCTCTCTCAGACTTATCTTTGTTCTCATTTGGACTTTTTTTCCACACCACCATGGAGGTAAAAGTCGTTAGGTGCATTTTTTTATAGAGGTTTCCCCAGTAGGCCTAATCCTCTCTCTGGTGTTTAATCAGAAGATTCGTCGTCTGAACTCTCCTCGATGTTGATGACAAATGACTTGATAGATCTCTCAACTGCTACATCTTGCTTTGCATCTTGTTCCTGAAGCTTCTCCCTGTGTTTTATTGCCTACTTCCAGTTTTCTGCTGTCACAGTGCTTAAAGCTTCTTTGACCAAATGCTTAATTTAAGTTCAGCAACTTTGAATGTGTTTTTCTTGGAAATGTAAGTTTTTACCCGAGCCCATATGAGCTCTATTGGGTTGTACTGACAGTGGTAAGGCGGGAATTGTACAACTTTATGCCCTGCTTCTGAAGCAAGTGTGTCAATCACATAAGTTTTCTTTCCATTACACATTTTTTTGGTGAGGTCATAGAGCTCCCTTTCAGCATGATGTCACTTGGATGTGCACCGTTCTTTTATCAACCAGTCCTTTATCACTTCTTTTCTCCAAGATGATGTTGGGTTTTTTCAAGCACAATCGAGTGGTAGGATGCATTGTCCGTCACACTTACAGACTTCGGGGGGATGTTAGGTAACAACTGGGTCTTAAACCATTGCTTGAAAACTGCAGCATTCATCTGATTGTGATAATCACCATCATTTATTGCTTGAAAAAATAGTTCAACATTCTTGAGAAAGTCGTCTTTTGTTCCTACATGAAGAATGATGAGGTGATTTCCTTTTCCAGTAGGCGGTTACTCCTGTTGCTTGTTTGGAGGCCATGTCAGTCCAACACTTTGCAAGTGTAATTCTTATTGACTCATGTTTCGTCAAGGAAAACGAAGTTTTCGCACTGTCTGACTTGCCGCATCTCTCTCAAAAATTTCGTGCGAGCAACAGCAACAACACTTCGTTCCATAAGGAACTTGTGGCCATCAACTTGCAAAATTCGAAAGCCAGTCTGCAACAGAATTCTTCGAAGTGACTTAATGCTACCATTGTGAGATATTTTCTCTCTTAGCTCTTCTGTGACTTTGTAGAGTGTAGGGATTTCATTTCTTTCATAAAATTCCAATACAGTTCTTCTCAGGACACACTTACCAGTCATCAAAATTCATAACTGTTGTAGGCTGAGTTTTTTGTCAGTGAATAGGAGACAGGTTGCTTGTGTTCAGCTCTGACCACCATTCTTGATTTTGAAGCAAATCCTTCTAACTGTCCTTTCTCTTACTTTGGTGGCTTTGGCTGTCTGAGCAAGGGCTTGAGTGGGTGGTAGCAAAGGTCCGCCGTTGGACTTTTCATTTAAAGAGTACCGATTAACATTGTAGTGTCTCCTTCGCTTGACTGTGCAGGCAAGGGCAGCGAGAAGTGGGAGATGTTTCCATGGTGTGTCAGTGACAAGGAATGACCTTGTCGGGCTGAGGTGGCAATGGTGCACTATCCCACCACAGCGGTGTTGTCAAATCTCAGGAAAACATTTTTAATAATATTAATTTTCCTGTAAAAAAACTTGGTCATTCTTAAACATAGGAAGTTTTATTATAAAACAGAGTAATTACCATATATTTAGTAAGTATAAAAAATATCTGCAAAAATATTCTGCAAAACTGCAAAAATATTCTGCAAAACCTTTGTTACTGTCACCAGCAGCCATGGGCACCAACCGAAGACAAACAAAGAAGACATGATGATAAACTTCATGGCTGAATTGCCCTTGGAAGATCTTTCTCCAGATGAGACTACAGCAGAGAAGTAGAAAGGCTAGAAAAAAAGTGCTCAAGATCTCAAAGATAAGGTTTGGTCAGGTATTAAAGAGGAAAGGGGAGGTTGCAAAGTGATAGATACTAGTGTTCAAGCTGGAAGTCTTTTTTAATTCGTTAACAAGGACCTGGACCAGGAACAAACTCGAGCTGTAGGTGTGCAACATATACGAAAATAGAGAAAACTATTTAGACTTCCGGCGAAAAAGACCAAATTATCTAAATCATACTCTGGATTTATGACATTACTAATATTATGCATCCAACAGTATGCTGTTACACATTTAAAACTGCTTTTCCTACAATACTTCCCCTCTCATGGACAAGCCTAAAACCGTCTTTAAATCTAGAATACTATATACTCATTTAATTAAAATGTAAGTACATTATTGCACACCACAATAAATTCTCTCATTAACAATAGATACATAAATGCAATCTTATATTAGCTTGACAGAGCTAATGGCTTTATCAGTTTTAATTCTTCAGAATTATTTTCATTTTACTGAAGTTTTAAGGTTAACAGTCACTAATTAACCATAATTTACTTTGAAATTTTAAATTTTGGAATTCTTAAAAGACTGAAATATAACTACCCTTATTTCTTTTAACCCTGTACTTTCATTAAAATTTCAACTGTTGCCTTTCTCTTTTATATTTGAACACAATCAGAAATATGCACATGCAGCTTAAGTCATGGTATACATTACCAATTATGCCCTTACTTTATATCTTTACAAATTATCCATTTATTCATAAATTTCTCTTATTATTGCACAGAAATAAATTTCCATTTTCATTTGTGCCTAAACTATCAGTTAAAATCAGAGAAACCAAATACGTATATTACACTGTGAAAAAGTGGTGGTTACCATTTTGTTTATCATATCTGTTTGAGGACACAAAATATGAATCAATCAGAGGAGCCGAAAAGTATGGGGAATAGGAAAATACATAAAGCAAAGAAGGACTATATAAATAAACGACGGAAAGGATCATGAATAGGTCAGTTATTTTTACTTACTTTTTTATGGATAATGATAAACTTGAGTACCTGGCTATCATAGACAATATCCAAGGACTTGAGGTTTTTTTCTGAGCTCCAAACTCCAGAACTGACCTTTTTAACCCCTAAATCATAACAATGAAACTGTACAATACTGCTGTATTTTTATGCAGAACACAGATCATTTAATTTCATTTAGACTAATTTGGAACCAAGTTTAATAAATTGGAAACCACACAAGGAAACAAAGGAAGCACTAAGAACCACAAAGGATACACAAGATACTGTACATTGTGATCACACAAGCTTAAGATAGAGCTTGTCCGAAAATGGACACCTACGAGAAATACTTAGCAACAGCCAAAGCCAACCTGAATCACTTGTACATATCAAGTGTCTTCATTACATCAAGTAACATCCACTCTGGCCAAAATAGTCACAGAAGTCTGTTATTAAGAGGTACTGCTGTAAAGAATGAATCCCAACCTGCTTTCTGCTGACAGGCAGTCAAGTATAACACAAATGCATTCCTTAAAAGAAATACCTGAAAGAGAAGAAATAACCACTGCCTTTGCAAGCATTAGAGCATAGGCAGACAGGCATGAAAATGTCCCCAATTCTGTATACTTGAACACTTACCAGCTCAAAAATACCTGGAAGTTATACAACCATGTATACACAGGTGGTGAACACGAACAACACATCAAAGTTCCGTAGCCCAATCCTCACAATAAAAGGAGTACTGCCCTGAAGAGCCGCTTTAGATGGACGAGTGGACTCAAGGCAGAATACTGTACTATCAGAAAAGGTAGAAAGTTCAATGGACATGGTACAAGTGAGCAAGCAACACCTAAGGGAGCTACAGAATTTTCACTTGTTGGGAGAGGTCACATACTCTTAATATTAAAGCATCTCCAGGTTGGTTCAACTTCTGCTCAAGCACCCAGTTTCTCTGCCATTGCTGAAAGGTAAGGCACAAGTAAAAGTAAAAAGGTTTGTAACTTGCATTAATATACTTGAAGAGCAAACCTTTTTAGAAAAAGCATTGGATAACTTCCATCTTCCTCAGATCTTGAAGCCTTCTTGAAAACTTCAGGATAATGAGCCCAGGAACCTGAAATACAGTCATAATTTAGTATTAGGTAAAAGATGGTAATCTTCACACCACTTTGTAAAGTATTTTTTAAGAACCTCAAATATACGGTACAGTACACACATGCCAAAAGATACTGATCCCAAGTGCAATACTGACTAGAGTTTCTTATTGCTGCTTATAATACATATCTCTTATTGAAAGAATGATATTTATTAATATTACTGTTTCTAACCTTCCACAGGACTCACCCAAAGGAGTAAAGCAACAAAAAAGCTGAACAGCTAAAGGTTTAAGGGTTTTGAATGTTTGAAGAATTGAATGAGTGTTGGAGGTAAAGGACAGGTCACTGTGATGTTGCATAACTATGCTATCAGGAAAAAATGCTAAAATCTTATCGGTTATATTGTGTTAATTACCTTTGGTTAATTCCTTGCTTTTTTCAGTGCCAACCCTTCGGTTTTCAGTTTACCCTCTGCCATCCTTGACGAATGAGACTTTGCTTTCACAAGGCAGGTCTATGGATCCTTTGGAGTAGAAGATTCTTTCCCCTCCTCCACTGATACCCTGCCTTCAAGTCTCTGTTACCAAAAAAACGTAATCTTAGTGGTTCAGCTTCTCAGGCCTCATTTCTCAAAGATTCTTTGGATGAACCACAGGATACTCTAGATATGTGACTTAGCGATCTCATACATAGAAGAGCAAAACCTAATTATAATACATGCAGATACTTAGCCAATTTTTTGCACATATCTAAGCTGTCTGCAATTGTTGCATAAGAATTTCTTGCTAGATTCTCTTGCTCTTGTTGGATTCAGATCTCCCTGTAATGAAAGAAATGAAACTACGTTAATTTTGTCCACTAACAATTTTTATCTTAAAAATTATCTACAAAATACTTCTCTCATAGTTCCAAAAATATTTTTTCCGTATTAACTTCTGTTCTAACAAGAAAATTTTTTTATAACTATTTAGATGGTGATGATTCATGTGGAACTCTTCATTTATACCAAATGGGTCAACCATTTTGGGCACTGAAGAATGGACTGAAAATTTTCAGTTCATGTCCATCCATATGATACACAAACCTCTGCTATATCCCCCACTGAGTAGTTAGAGGTAACTGCAATTAGTTTTCTCAGCATTATTTTCCACTGTAAGGGGAGCCCAGCCCCCCAAAACTGGAATTCCTTTCTCAGTTTAAATTGCATGGAAGGTTTGTTGGCAGAGTATTTAATGGCGATGTATTGTTTAATTTTCTTTCTTAAGAAGGTATAATCATCAATGTCAACGTATCGGAAATGGCTACAGGAAAATATACGCTCATTTATCCACCTTATTTCACCTCAATTTGATATGAGAATCTTACACTTTTTATTACATATATAGTGTACAGTCAATGGGCGACACTAAATCACAAAAAAAAAAAAAAAAAAATTGTCCTTCCTCGAACCCCTGATGAGAACACCAACTTTACGTAGAGAAGAGGTAAAGTAACGGTAATGCTTGAAAGTGTACAATGTCAACAAAGCGTTTGATTGTATCGCAAGACTGCTGCTGCCATTTTATAAAATCTCCAGAAAGTTGCCACGGGTAACTTACAATTTTCATAACCTAACTGGAGTCATAGGCTGAAACTTGTTGACTGTTATCTTGTATCAAATGTTTTTTATTTTGTACAAAGCACTGTAGGCCTACTTTGATACCCATAAGTACAGTAATTGGAGTTACCATAATTTGTGGCCTCTGCTTATCAGTAAGGCCCAAAATTAGTCTCAGGGATACAAATAACTAATATTTCAACAACTGGCTTCTTTATATCTTATCAGTACAGTGTTCTACATACTTGAAAAAATATGTGCATTGCATAGTTTGCAAGGTCAGGAATCACTCTAACTGGGTATTTTCTAGAGTCACCAGAAGTTATTGTAGGTGTTCAACAATTCTGAGTTTATTCAAACTTTGCCTGCACAATAAAACATACATGTGTGATCTCCAATGTATCCACAGAAGTTAGGTTATAACTACAAACCGTAATGAAAAGAAAAGAGTCCAAAACCCATTTTTCTAAGTCATTAAAATACCTTATCTCAGTGCTTCCAGTTAATCCTTAAGTGTTAATCACAGTTATTTTTCTCACAGAAATAATTCAAATGAATTAATTAGTTCCACAAGCTGAAAAATAATCACACTCCTTTTACACTAGTGACGTAAAAAGTGACAATCCAAAATCTGTAGAGACTTCTTAAACTGATTAGGCAAAAGTTAGCAATGAGTAAAAACAAAGTGCTTTAACAGGTCACTTATCCCACATGCAAAGCAATTACGCCTGAGCTCTGTCTACATACTAAATGTGTGCCAGCCAAAGACGAAATGATGTCACTAAACGTCATGGCTAAGCTTACAAAGCTGCCACAAATAACAGAATAGATACTCCCACACACAAGTACCAAATGACAGAAGGTAGGAGTTGCTGACCACTCTTCCTACCCATGGCACAAGATTAAAAAAGAATGTGGAACTGAATATCATTTGTATTCATATAATATATTGTTTTTTCTCTCCATAATCTAATTCCTCAAAGGTCCAACTACAATATCATCCAGGAAAACACCAGACATGACAGGCCTAGACTCATTAAATATGCAAACAATTACTCTCTGCTTTAAGTCAGTTTAGGAAATCCGAAAGAAACAGAATACAAAGCCTCCAAAATGAAGTTTTCATAATAAAACTAATATTGTAATACTTACCTGAACACCTGAATTAGCCCTGGTCACTGACCAACCCGAACTGCATCCCATAACTTTTTACCCACTAAGTGGGTAATTAACTATCAGTGTTACCAATGCTTACAGGAAAATCTTGTCAAATGAGTTACCTGAAGTACCGTTGGCAATGCTGCTGCAAGTCCCGATCAAGTGAGGCCGAGATCCCCAATTGCGTTATTCACTATTCAAATTAAAATGGGGAGGAGGGTGGGAATCATTCAGGTGTTCAGGTAAGAATTACAGTATTAGTTTTATTATGAAAACTTCATATTGCAATAGACTCCCTGAACACCTGAATTAGCCTGATTAACAAAATTTTAAGGAGGTGGGATCAATCTAATTCAGCCCAACCTGCCAACAGGGAAAACAGGTAACTCATTATTCGTCTACTCTGTATAAATGAATGTACCCTGACCTGGTTATCTCACTCGGCAGGTGAGGATGCCTGTAGAGAGAGTACCCCCTACATCAGTCTCATGTCTCAGTACTGTCTGAGTCGAGCTACCTCCCATGAGGTATTCAAAACCCTCCTATGGATGGAGAGGAGAAGACACCTCCCATGTGGCTAATCAGAGCCTCCCATGTAGAGGAGAACAATGAACCTCCCAGTCTCCACGCAGCTAGCTTCAGCACGCAGAGGTTCCGATGGAAGTAATGGAAATGCGGCTGTCTGAGAAGATCTTTCCTCTCTGGGAGGAACACTGAGACTTCCATCAACAAGTCCAGAAGGTTTGGAAACCAAGGTCTTTGGGTCCAGAAAGGGCAAACCAAAGTCATCTGAGTGTTGTTGCAGTTTCTGAGCTTTACCAACATTTCCTGAATCATCCTGAACAGAGGGAATGCATACACTTGCAAGTTGCCTCAGGAGTGTAGCGTTGCATTTGTCCCGCAAGACATGGGGTCTGCTACTGGGGAGAAGTAGACTGGGAGATGAAAATTCAACCTGGTGGTGAATAGGTCTATTGTCGCTGGCCATCTCTTCAATAGAAGTTGCACCTCCTCCTGAACTAGAGTCCATTCTCCCCCAAGAACTTTCTGCAAATGACTCAGAGCATCTGCCAATACGTTGAGTTTCCCTGACGCGAATTGGGAATGAGAGAAACTCTGTGGTCCTCGCACCAATGGAGAACTCTCTGTGCTATGTCATTTAATGCCTGCAATCTGGTTCCCCCTTCCTTCTTGAGATAGGACACCACCGTAATAATGTTGCTAAACAGCGCTACTGTCTTGTTGCTTACCTGCTCTGAGAAGCAACTTAGAGCCTCCATGACTGCTCTTAACTCCCTGTAGTTTATGGACTCCTCCTGAGCCTGAGATTCCTCCAGGGTTGCACCCCAACCCCAATCTGAGGCATCTGTGTACAGATGAACATCTGGAAGAGGGGAGTCCAATCTTACACCGATGGTCAGATGATGTTCTTCTGACCACCACCGAAGATCCTTCAGGCAAGAATCATCCCAGACTATGAATGCGTTCTCTTCCCAAAAGTCCCAGCGATTCCTGAGACACGCCTGCAGAGAATGCATCTGGAGACGAGACCCTGGGACTAGAAGCGAGGGGAAGGCCATTCAGCCCAGCAAGCTTTTCCACAGGCTCACAGGTTGAGCTCTGTCTGACAGGAATACCTCCAGCTGGCTTAGAATTGCCAGAACCCACTCCACTGTCGGGAAAACCCTCAAAAGACACCTGAATTGTCATCCTGAAATTAGTGAGCTCGTGTCTACGTTGATCTGAATTCCTAACTCATGACAGAGTTTCAGTAAGAAATCCCTTGCCTGCAGAACCTCATCTACTGACAAAGCCTGAACCAACCAATCGTCGAGATATCTATGAAACTTCGTCGAGACGACGAGCCAGTTGAGACCCGAGAGATCTATGATGGGTCTCCAAGATCCTCCCGCTTTTGGGGCCATGAAGATCCGGCTGTAAAACCCCACAGAAGGGGGAGCGGGCTCTAACGCTCCCTTCTCTAAAAGGGCTTGGATCTCTGCCGCCAAAGCTATCCCCCTGATGGAGGAAGGGGAATAACTGGAAAGATGAACCGGTGAGCTGGATAGAGGAGGATAAAAGTGAAAAGGGACTCTGTACCCTTTCCTTAACACCTCCACTTCCCAACTCTCCGTGCCCCACTCCTTCCAGATGCTCCAGAAAGGAGCAAGGCAACTTCCTACAGATGCAGGTGAAGGGAACGTCTCCTATTTCCGAAAACCCTTCTTATGAGCAGAAGGTTTCAGATACGATGCAGAAGCAGGACTTTTGGAGGAAAAGCAGACCTTTTTCAGAGATCTTACTGGAGATTTGGAACGTGGACGCTTAGACGGCAATGCCATCCTGGACCCCTTAGGTGATCTGGAACACTGCGCTGCTACCCAAATCATTGCCTACTGCAACTCAACTGCCGATGAAGAAGAAACAAAGTTCACCATGGCAGAAACATCTTCCTCCTTAAACAGGCTGTTGCTGAGCAAGGGAGCCCTCAACAGAACCCTCTTGTGGATATCCAGATAATGGGGAGGCAGATGATTAAAAAAGAAGCACCTCCTCTTCTTCATACAGCCTGCGGAAAAGTTCGCCTGGTAAGCCAAACCTATCGACACTGAAGTGATGAGGTTATCAAATAATGTCAGATTGGAGGGAGTATACCCATCATGCTTAAGGAACGCCATTAATCCGGACAACATCCACAGAGAATGGCACAAGGCCTCCAACTGACTGCGGAAAGTGTCTTCCAAGATACAAGCATCTCTAGCAGTAACAGATACCAGGCGATTCGAAGACAGATCCCGAGATAGAAGAGCCTCCACTGATTCGTTTAGAGGAACCCTGACACCTGCAGAAGGGTTACCCACAACCCTGTAAAACCCCTTCCGAATAGGAAGCAAGGTTGAATCCTGCCTACCCGACCCAATCAAAGCTGCTAACCTATTGTCCGCCTCCCTCAATGCCTGCTCAACACAGCCAAACCAGACTAGATTCTTTGATGACTGTGCAGCTACTGGTTTTGTCGCGAACAGTGACTCGAACATTGCTTGATTCAGTTGTATAGGCTCCTCCAGAGCCTTAGACTGCGGATAAAGTGCAAGGATGAAGTCCACCATCAGCATGTACTCGTTCTCTTTGGCTGAAGGAAAATTAACCTCTGGTACCGGATCCTCTTCTTCACAAGAACAATACTTGTCGGACTGGTCCGACCGAGCTGAGACTGGAATGAGACGCTGAACCCGACAAACCAGAATACGATACACCTGGGTGCGCAAGACAGATGCCTGAAGAATCGGTTGCGAACATACTGGAAGAAAACCGAAATAGGTTGCGCAAACCCTGCACCCTCCAACAACAATGACGCAACACTTGGGTCGGCCACACCTGGACGGGCAAAGCTCACTCCTGAGAGCGAAGAAGCCGCAACACCCAAACCACGCAAACCCGGATGCATCAGAGCTGTATGAGAATGGGAATACGGAACAGAAGATCTGCTAGTTAAGGGAGAAGGGGAAAAAGGTCCCTGATGACCCGAAATCAACCCCGAACCTACACAGACCACCTTAGCTGGAGGGCAGAGAAACCTGTCGGAAAAGTTGAGAAAGAAGGAACTGAAGGAGGGAAGAGGGAAGAAACCACACTCGGGTAACCACCGGAGCTCCTGCCGACGACGTTGGACAGGTGGAGAGCGTCCCAATTGGACCGGAACTTAAAGGAGTTTCAAAGGAAAGCTTACGAGGTACCAAACCCAAGGTAATAGAGGAAGACAAATTACCAGCCATCCTAGCTACTCAATGAACGGGTTGGTATCGTTCTCTGCTAGCACTCTGCTGGGCCAGCGTTCAATTCTCCGACAGGCCAATGAAGAATTAGAGAGATTTATTTCTGGTGATAGAAATTCATTTCTCGTTACAATGTGGTTCGGATTCCACAATAAGCTGTGGGTCCTGTTGCTAGGTAACCAATTAAGTTCTTAGCCACATAAAATAAATCTAATCCTTCGGGCCAGCCCTAGGAGAGCTGTTAATCAGCTCAGTGGTCTGGTTAAACTAAAGTATATTTAACTTAACCTAGCTACCAGAGCGATTGTGGAAACTATCGGTACCGAAACATTGAATGCTGAGGCAGCTGCACCACCATCTGCCGCAGCAACTAGATCAGAAACCTGAGAAACTATGAGATTCGTCAAAGATGGCACCGAAGACAAGTCCGCTAAGGGCAAGGAACCCGGATGAGCGACCAAAGAACCCAAAATGTTCCCTGAAGAGTGACCCGAAAAAGAAGGTTGAGAAAGAGCGATGGAAGAAGGTTTGGAAGCCATGGGGGAAAGGGAAATATCTGCAGTTACAGAAGAGGCCATAGATTTTAAGGAAAGAAAATATACTGGTTCTGTTCCCCCCTGATAATCTTGCAAGACATCATTCGCAAATTCAGGAAGATTCATTAAGACATGATCATAGATATAAGAAAAACTCAGATTGAAACAATGTCTAAGTAAAGACATGTAACCCTTAGAGAGACCCAACAAATCAGCATTATATTCTGCAATATTTAGAACCCGACTGACAGAATTACCATCACCGCAAGACGAAAGTTTGTCCCCTGAAGGAAAAGGAACCTTCGAAGAAGAAGGGGTATTCTCCAACAATTCTGAACGTGACAAACTAGCAACCAAATCTGAACCATCCTCCACGAATCTAGCAACCCTTCATTGCAGAGAGCCTGCTACTGGAAACAGAACTGCCACTGGATCTAACAAAGATGCCGAAACCTTAACTACACCTGACTCCAAGAAGACTGCACCTTCAACTTCTCTTCCTGACTACTTACTAAAGCACTACCCCTACTTGTCTGAGTCATGCCTAAACCTAAATTCACCTTTGAACTTACGTTTCCAGAGGGAAAGGGGAAATCTGCTGCTAACACTGCCTGCTCCGAGCCTGGGGAGCCGGCAGATCCTACCTTCGAGGTTTGCAGTTCTCCATGACCCCCGGCACCCGTTAGGGCTGGTTCTGGAACATGCAGGGGAGCTGAAAGAGAGCGATTAGATTCTATCTCCCTAGTACTACTATGCTGATCTTTCATTTCAGTTAATTTAGACAGGAAACTAGAAAATAAGCTAGACATGCTAGCTGATAATTTGTCCTCTAATTTTCTGAATAATTCAGATTCTAAAGCTTCTTTATCAAAACCCTGTGTCTCTACTGCTGGTTCCCCACGCTTACTCTTAGAAGCTAAAGATTTCCTATGCTTTACATAATCCTCAATTTGCTCTATCAACCATGACCTACATTCGTCACATCTTAGAGTGACATTACTTTGAACCTTTCTGTATGCTATGCAAAGAGAATGTCTGTCATGCTTGAGGGTACTCATCCTCCTCTGCAGGCTGTGCACGATCAATGAGCTGCAGCATCTCCAGCAGTAGAAAGCTCGGTTGTAACGGCTGTAGCAGAAGTGAAAGCAGTAGCACTATCTGAAGGGGGTGTCTTCCTGTCTAATTTATCCATTCCAAGTCCAAAATCCAAGCCAAAGTCTAGATGGGAGAGAAGATCCAAAACCAGGCAAAATAGTACAATCCAGGAGAAAAGGGCAAAAATACGGTCCAAGTCATTATCCAAAATCCAAAATATTTATATATGGGGGTCGGGCTAGAGAACCAAAAGTTTGCCTGATGCAGGAAATGTCCATCAGCATGGCGAACAAAAAGCAATTGGGGATCTTGGCCTCACTCCGTCGGGACTTGCAGCAGCATTGACAACAGTACTTCAGGTAACTCATTTGACAAGATTTTCCTGTAAACGTTGGTAACGCTGACAGTTAATTACCCACTTAGTGGGTAAAAAGTTATGGGGATGTAGTTCGGGCTGGTAGGTGACCAGGGCTAATTCAGGTGTTCAGGGAGTGTATTGCAATACCAAAGTTACTTTAGGTACAACTACAGTTGTCCCTCCAAATTCACAGAGGTTAGAGGCTTAAGCCCCTTGAATTTTGAAATTACGAATAATTTAAGGTTCACCAAAGACCAAGCCATTCAACCAGACCATAGACTAGCCTATACTAAAAGACGGCCTATGTATTTAGCTGTGCAGCTTGTACACAATTTACCAGGCCATTCTACTAGGCTATGCACTACAAATTTCCTCTCTGCCACGGTCCTGACCAACTACTCCTCAACCCTCTTCAACTTATGTGCAAATTATCTTCATCTGTGCCACACTGTCTTATTCAATAACACAGGCTTTTTATGAGGTCACTAAAGCCAGCCCTTAAGGCTATTTGATGTAAGACACCAGGTTAGATACAAGAGGTCACTTGAATGCTGTCCAGAGCTACCCAAGGGAACCTTGAATGCTGTCCAGAGCTACCCAAGGGAACCTTAACTCAAAAACAACAGACCTGCCTCCACCAGATGCATGTAGTAACATTTTACTGGTTCAGTTAGTGAACTGTCACTCATATTCTGAGGGTTTCTTTGCTTGTGTACATTTTTTCACTGAACTTCTGTTATTTTTCAAGATATGATGAACTTCCATTACTAGGATGCATATCCTACTGTCGATAACACAATAGACAAGTAAAAAACTGGGAAACAGGTTTTTTTTAAAGATTTCGCAGTTTCCTGTAAGAAAACGGGTAATAAACTTTCCCAAGTTATATATAAGATGGACTGGACTATACCTACAGCTATTCAAAGTGAATGTTTTCAGCTGACATCCATATCATACTTAACTCTAATTATATGTCTCAAATTGCGTACAACCTGCATAAAGTTTAATTTTGGTGGAAAAAAAGGAGCAAATTTTGACCAAATTATCCACAAAATCTTTTCACTTCCCTGCTTTTAGTGAGCCATTGGAACAAAATGTTACTACGAACAAAAACAACCAGTACTTTGTAATAAAGAATGGATTCTATCAATACGGCTATATTTCATCATACACTAGAAAGGGACATAACTATTTTTCTGAACAGACGTCACCTACAATGAACATGACCCCATACTCACTTAGCCTAAGCTGCTACATGATATCATTTGAAATTAAAAATTAGAAATAAAATGCAAACTGGAATTACCTTTAAAATGAACAAGAGAATTAAGATATTGGGTTAGTTTTTAGTCTAAAACTAAAGCCCAAGCAATCATATTTAGAAACTCACTGGGGTCACCCAAAGATTTCAAAATATGACCAAGGTAAATTTAAATAGGCTGGGCAACGTAAAGGTGTAAATAAACCAGAGGGGAGTGATTGACAGATAAAACACTGAAAGAAGGAAGCTGGCCCTAAGAAGGGTCAATCAAAATAACACAGGGAGAAACAAATACAACAAAAGACATAGGGATCAACTGTCAATCAAACAAACTGCTGCTGAGCACCAGGGATAAGAAAACTAGTAGCTCAGGTAGGCAATCTACCTACTTGATGATGATCTGAAATTTGCCACACATAAACAAGCTGACACACTATAAACAGAGTATGACAGCATCTCAGGCTCCCCTGGCCTTCATCCCCACTGAGCATCCCAACCTTAGCACTTTAACCCTGAAAAAATTAATAAATGTATTTATAATATTTAGCCTATTAAACACCTGCAACACCTCAAGTCCTAAGAACTATGCTGAACCACAAAAACATCTATGCCTTTTTAGCCGCTTCTTTTTCTTCATTTCTGAATTAACTGTGAAACATTCAGGACATTTTGCTGGATCAAAATGACCACCAGGTACTCAACAGAGCTGAAATTGCACAACACCCAATAATGCCGAGAGATTCTGCTAGACCACCAAGGACAAACTGCTCCTTCCACAAGATTAGTCTGCATGATGTTTGATTCAATTAAATGTGCAGTACTCTGGAATAAGGCCCAATATATAATCTACAATAAAACAAAAAAAGTGAGAGTAACAACCGGACTTTAATGTCATTTTTAATATCTGTACTATACTCGACTCACTCATACCACCTTTATTAATCAACAGCACTTGACTAGCTCAGGACCAAAGAAACTAAGAGTAGGATGAAGAAAAATGGTATGGCCTAACAATAAATGAAGCAACAGAATGTCCCTTAAAGGGCATGTGGGTATAAGACAAGAAAAACAAAAGCAGGAGTAGAATTCCAATGTCTGGTTGCAAAATGTTAAGATTTCCCGGAGAAAGTGTGGTAAAAAGAGGTCCAACAGGCATTACTAAGTCACCTGACAAGTGGTGGAATGTAATTAACATTGTAATTTTAATTTACTTTACAGGTGCAGTATTTTCATACATCCCCGAGTCATCTGAATCATAACAATAACAATTCAGTGAAGTTCTGAGGTTATACTTCC
Source organism: Macrobrachium rosenbergii (assembly GCF_040412425.1). Classification (NCBI taxonomy): domain Eukaryota; kingdom Metazoa; phylum Arthropoda; class Malacostraca; order Decapoda; family Palaemonidae; genus Macrobrachium; species Macrobrachium rosenbergii. Next base: position 57,408,706 of record NC_089747.1, read on the forward strand.
CAAATTCCTGTCTCAATTACAAAACACAGCAGCTAACTTCATTTCAGGTATGGTTCCTCTTCTTCTAAAATGAAGTTCTAGCTTGCACCTAAAGTAGGAGCCATTTCCAATTACATATATCGTACATGATATTATTTCCATATCTTGCATGTCAGCTAAACCTAGTCTGTTGTGTTTCACACTGGGAGAAGGCTACTATACTGGATTTCGTCATTACCAATATCTCTACATACAAAACGTACCCTTACCCACACTATGACTGGGAATTATCTAGTGTTATAAAATTCCTACATAGAATGCACAGCTGATCCAAGTTACAAAAGCTATTCATAGATCACCTTGCAAGTAGCAACACTAGCTTTTTGTTTGTCATTGATATTATACACAATACCATTATTATAGATCTTGCACTTTTAATGAAACATAAGGAACTAGATCTAAAGCACAACCAAATGATACAGTATGGTGGTCAGTCTGAGGCAACCCCTATGTGTAAACTATATTAATAAATATAATAACCAAGCATGCCACTCAGGCACAAAATGACCTTTAAGAAACATTTCTTCTGGTCTGAAATCAAAATCCACAAGCAATCCACTGACTCACGATGCCAATAACCAGTTATCTCATCGAAGCTATAACTATGCAAAATCATCATTTAGCCTAACCCTTGATAACATCAATCCTCTGTCCTCAATTGAGGAGAGTCAAAATCATTCTCTTAAATGTGTATTTCGATATCAGTTATATACTGTGGTGGATTATACATGTTATAATGTATACAAATTTAAACCCACGATTGTGATGGACTTACACCATGCTATCTAAGGAGATTGGTTAAGTGGTTATTACCTGAAATCAGACAACCAATTATGAAGCCTATGATGGCACAACAGTCACAAATTGTGTCACGGAAATGCCGATGTAAGTAAGTCACTAATGAGGACCCTGAGAAACCACAGTGGAAGTGCAGCTAATTTCAATATTTAATAAATAAAAATACATATATATGAGAAAAAAATATCCGCACCAATTTTCACAGCTTGATAGTTCCTAATCTGCACCTAAAGATGTGTGTTTAGTATACCATGAAACACAAAAATGATGGCTATGCTTTGATACATCACTCAAGATCAATGTCAAATGTAACACTAATACAGTAGCACCTTAGCTTACCAGACTCTTTGGGAATCTGGCTTTCTGATAATAAAAATGAAGTTTTCATAATAAAACTAATATTGTAATACTTACCTGAACACCTGAATTAGCCTTTAATCCCACTAGCCCAAACAACTCTCAACTACCCATCCCACTATAGTGGGAATTTTAACAACCAGCGTTACCAATGCTGCAGGTAAAATCTTGTCACTTGAGCTACCAAACAAACGGTTGGCAACGCTGACACAGGTGTGCGCCGACACGCCCCATTTTCGTCAATTGCTTTATTCAAGGTCAAAATTGATGTGGGGAAGGAGGGTGGGAATCATTCAGGTGTTCAGGTAAGTATTACAATATTAGTTTTATTATGAAAACTTCACATTGCAATACACCCCTGAACACCTGAATTAGCCCGATTAACAACATTTAGAGGAGGAGGGATCAATTCTATTGCACGCCCCTTTGACAACCGCAGAGATGGTAGCTCACCAATCTGCTCCGCATAAGATATCCATTTAGCCAAACACTCACCATATCAATCAATGGTTTCAGTGAAGGGACATGTTGGAGAGTACTTTGATCGAGTCAGGTCAGTACTCTCGGCTATGATACCTATCAAGTTAAACACTCACCTTATCAATTGTTGCTTTTGGTGATGAGACATGATGGAGAGTACTGTGATCGCCCGTCAGGTCCGTACTGTCTCAGTCCGTCGACCTCCCATGTGGTTCTTCAGAACCTCTCATGTATGGAGGAGTATGGTCACCTCCCATGTGGCTATTCATAGCCTCTCATGTATGGCGGGAAATAAAGCAGTGCCGAACCGCTGATCCTCCGGATAAGGTCCGACAAGTGAAGAAGTATCTCGGTGCCAACGAAATTGCCTAGCCTACTAGAGTAACCCCTTGGACTCTTGTAGGGAAACTATCAAAGACTAAGATACTTAAAACATACTAAACCTAAGTTCATGTGATTATATTATCACTGTTACCTAAGAATTCTAAAGACTAAAAGGAATTCCTCTATCTGGTTAACCTAAGAATCTCTTCACTATGCGAATACTGCATCAGCTAAATAAACGCCCCTAGATAATAGACTTCGCCGCTAATGTGGCCTAAGAGAATAACCCTCTGCACTATGCGAATACCACCTCAGCTAAATGAACGCACCTTACATAATAGACTTCGCCGCTACACGTGCAAAATAGTCCGACATCTCATGATCTCAGAGTCATTGGTGTTGCTACTGATGTTACTACTACAACTATAAACTGAAGTTTGATGTTCGACGCACGTTCTCACATTCAAACGGTTTGTGGACAATGAAGCCCCGCCCACAAAGTCAGGGTCGAACAGACTTTCTTCAAATCGTTCAACAATGTGTTCGACAACCAAATACCCCATTCACAGGTTCGAACATCACTTCAAACACAGGTCTGTCAAACCGCGTTCGACGAACTGTTTGACCGTGTAAACCCCTCCCTTAAGAGAATAACCCTCCAAACCTCCGCGTTAATACCCCCTCAACTAAACGCTTTGAGGTGAATCAAACATCTCTAAGTAAAATGAGTAAACACTGAGACGGACTTCCAAGTAGCTGCTCCCAGAATAGACAGCAGTAAATAATTCCTGGGAAAAGGAAGATGAATTGGACATACTCCAAAAACTGCGGTCAGGAAAATACAGAGCTGAAGATGACGAAGAACAACCCTGAGAAGCCCTCCGAAAGTAACTAATCACTTTCTCTGACAGTGGACGGGAAGGATTCGTGGAGAGACAAGTGTGTGCGGAAGCGGAAGGAGTTTCACAACCCTTGATAAATAGACTTTAATGCTCCCACCAGACATAAAGGTATCTCCGCTGGATCACCGGTAATGAACACTTGCAGATAAAGAACTTTAAACGAACAAGGCAGAGTTTTAAACTCCGACTCTGTCTTCAAATTCCGGAACAGACAAAATGTATCATTCTCACAGGAACCCAACCTAGAAACTGCCTGAAGCTCGCCCAACCCTTTAGCTGAAGCTAAAACCGTAAGAAAAGGCAACTTCTCAGTGTCTTAATGTTATAGTTTCAATAGGTTCAAAGGCAGGGGAAAGCAAGATAAATATTGAAATACTTCCAATAGATTGATTAATTGAGAGTTATCTGGCGTCACAACTACCAGGGTCACCGACGCCGAATACTAAGTGTGATCTTTTCATTTTTATAGTATGTTATAAAAATTAAAATTAAAATTAAAATTCTGCTAAAAAGAACTACATATAAATTTTATTAAAAGGAAAAACAAAAAGAAAACTAGCTAAAATAAATAAATAAATATATAAAATTCTGCTAAAAAGAACTATTAATAGATTTGATCAGATAAACAATATAACTTTAGAAAAAAAAAATATATATATATATACTAAGACAGCACAGCTGTCAAATATATTTGAGAAGACCAGCTTCTTTGATAAAAGAGATAACATTATTAATACACATAAACAGTTTTGCCATGTTATAAACTTCACTGCTATTTGATAAAAATGATTCCTAAGTTCCACCAGACTGGGACACTCAACCAGCAAATGCCTAACAGTCAGTGGAACCAAGCAATCGTCACAGAAGGGCTCATTCTCCCCATTCATCATAAAGCCGTGAGTTAAACGTGTATGGCCACTTAATCTACACAATACAACCTCCCACTTCCTTGGCATTAGGTCATATTTCCAAGGGTGTGTCTGACTAGTGACTTCTTTCATTTTATTGGGGCCTACTCTGTCCCACTGAAGTGCCCATAATTGCTGGATGGATTCATATAATATGGAATGCATCACGATATGGAACAGGACATTTTCTGGGTATCGGAATTTGTGCTGCTGATTTGGCAAGCTGGTCTGCCTTTTCATTTCCTGATATGTTCACATGGGCAGGAACCCAACAAAAAGAAACAATGCTTCCTCTACAATGGTGCAAGAAGATCCACTGCAAGATCTTCAACATGGGGATGATCAGTATTGAAGACTTCCAGGGACTCTAAAACTTTTAGAGTCACAAAATATTGTGTAGCCAGACACTGGGAGTATTGCAATATGTTCCAAGGCTACTAAGATGCCATACAGCTCAGCTGTAAAGTTTGAAGCAACTGAAGGAAGGCACCTCTTCGGTTAAAAGATTCACTAAAAACTCCATAACCAACGCCAGCATTGGATTTGGAACCATCGGTAAATATAAATCTTGTATTCATATGCTCTGAAGCATGCTCTAAAAATATTGCCCTCATTTCCTCATCAGATTTATCCCTCTTTGCTCCACTGAAGTACCTGCAGAATTTCACAGCAGGTAACTCCCACGAAGTCGGCAAAACAGGACATTCAATCTTACAAGAATTTAATCAACGATTATCTTACTACTTGAAACTTCAGGAATGTGGAAACTAAATATACCGCTAATCGTTGAGCGGTAGTCAGCAATGGCCGAATATGAAAGACTCTTGATTTTCCGGAGGAATAAAGGAAAATCCGCTATTTAGGCACAGTTCTAGGGAGTCCGGACTGTTTAGCGGCTCTCTCTACAGTTGCCCTGCAACTAGGTCCAGCACGCGAGGGTTTGGATAATAATAGAAAGAACGTGGTCATCTGAGAAGTAGTAGTTTCGCATTGGTAGGGACAACGGAACTTCCGTAGGGAGCTCAGGAGTTCCGGAAACCAGGCGTGTTATGGGGAGCAGGGAGCTATCAGAGTCAAGGTCATCTTGACACTCTCCCGCAATTTCCCTATCACCTGATTAATGAGACTGGATGGAGGAAAGGTGTACACTTGCATGTGATTCCAACTTGTAACGCCACCTTGGTGACTATTGAAATGGGGACACCCTTAGAGAGAAATAATCCGGAAGACGATGGTTTAATCATGTCGCGAATAAGTCGACCGTTGCTGGTCACTTCCGGAGAACCTGACATATTACTTCCAGAGTCAAAGTCCACTCTCCCCCCCAATACCTGAACGAGAGCGACCTTGCGAATCTGCCCGTACTTTGGGACTCCCAATATAAATTGGGGAAGAAGAGACGCTTTCGTTCTTCGCACCCTCTCAGGACTATGTGCTATAGTATAGTATTGAGTTCTGTTGAGCCTGTTCCCCTCCGAGTTCTTCAGATACGACACAGCAATTACGCTGTTGCTAAACATAGCCACTACTCTGTAGCGCACTAAGACTTGCTTTACAGCATTGATTTTCCCGAAGATTTATTGACTACTCTCGTTCTGAGGCCTGGATTCCTCCAAGGTTGTTTCCCAACCTTGATCTGAGGCATCTCTGTACAGATGAACGTCAGGAAGAGGGGAGTCGATAGACCTTTCCCCTGTCAGATGCATTTCTGACTACCACAAACGATCCAACAGGCAAGAATCGCTCCCGACTACAACAGCGTTCTCATTGTGGAAGTCCCAGCGATTCCTGAGACATACCTGAAGAGAGAGCGCATTCGGACACGAGACCCTGGAATTAAAAAAAGAGAGAGAGAGAGAGAGAGAGAGAGAGAGAGAGAGAGAGAGAGAGAGAGAGAGAGAGAGATTCTCCCTAAGAGGCTTCTCCGAGCTGGTACTGGCCGTTCCCTGCTGGACGGGAACCCTTCTATTTGTGAAGGACCGATTGGACTCTCTATAGGGTTGTGAAAACCCTCAGAGAAAGAGAGAGAATCCGCTTACCTGAATATGTTAACAATTCCAAAGAATTCCCTCGCTCTTACTAGCTCCTCTGGAGAGGAGGCCAGTTAAACGATCGTCTAGATACTTCAACACTCTGTTTCGTCTAGATACTTCAGCACTCTGTATCGTCTAGATACTTTAACACTCTGTATCCTCGACGATGCATAATTGCCAACACCAGAGACTTGAGTTAGAAGAAACCATGTTCGTCATACTGGCTACGTCATCATCCTTGAACAAGAATTAGCTAAGGCTCATGGTGTTCTAAGCAATCCCTCTTATGAACGTCCAGGTACTGAGGGGGAAGATGACCAAGATAGAAATTTTGACTTTCCTGCTCCAAACGTCGTAGACGAAGCCAAAGCTTTCGCCTGGTGAGCCAGACCCCTCAAGATAAATTTATTAGGCTGCCAACAGCCACGGATCCAAAGGGACATAGTCGTCACTCTTTAGAACCCGCATTGCAATAACTGACTGCATCCAGAAAGAATGCGCAAGAGCCTCAGTCTGATTGCGCCGTGCCCCCAAGCACCTGCTTCCCTAAGAGAAGACCTTACGAGCCGAAACGACGCCCGAGACTTAAACAGGAATGCCTCAACCGATTCGTCGAGGGGCAACCTGACACCTGCCGAAGGATTACCTCGAACTGCGTAAATCGTCCTACTCGGAGAGAAAAGAGAAGAGTGCTGTCTATTAGAGGAAACTACCGATGCTAAGCGAACATCCGCCTCCTCCAAAGCCTGGCTAACCCGATCGAACCAAACCAGCCACCACGAAAAAGAGGCAGGAGCTGGTTTAGTGTCATAAAAATCTCAAAATCGGGAGGTCCGGAGCTCTTGCTTGAGGGTACGAAGAAGTAACATACTCAAGCCTGTGTCCGTAATCGTACTGGTGGCAAGAGGACATTCTAAGTCTGCCAGAATCTCCTGCACCTACGGATAAGAATCCTGTTCTGCAATGTCCAAATGGTCTAAGACTGACAAAGGAGGAGGCACTGGACGAAGCCCCGGACAACGATGAAGAGTCCGCAATCGGACCAACCTAACCAGAATGCTCCACACCCGCACCTAATTGGGTACCCAGAGCTGAATCCGAATTGTTGGACCCGCCGGGAAGAGAAGGATGAACCAATAAAAACCCAGAGCCAATTCCCCATTATTACCAAGGGGAAGACGAGTGAGAATAGCCAAACCAACATTGTTGAATCTTGGGGGAGGATGCGCAAACGAAACCGCTGCAGAGGGATGGAAGAAGATGAAGGAGAGAGAATGAAAGAGGTAGAAGCTAGCCTGAGTTACTGCCGCGGAAAATGCAGGCGATGAAAGCCACGGATTGCTCGAAGAAGGTACCACACGCTCTGCCAAAACCTCGGAGCGCAAACCCAAACTGGAATAGACGGGAAAACCCTGTGAAATACCTGATACTATCGGGACAGCCGCATGAAGCGGAAGCAAGGGGTTGCCCATACCCGAAGGGATGGAACAAGAGACCCCTGCGGCCAAAATCTGCCGAAACCGGGTTTTCGCCTGTCCGGAAGCTCCTCCTACTGGAGAAGACTGTACTAAGGAAGGAAAAGGCGGGAGGCATAGGAATAGCAGACACATAAAAAAGTTACCTGAGAGGAGGAAAACCAAAATCAAAGGAAGAGGGAAAACGGAAGATGCGGAAGCCGCAGCAAAGACCAGAGCCGAAGAAGAAAGGTCCAAAGAGGAGACTGAAAAGGGAGAAACAGAGAATGTGGGAGCAGGAGATGAAGCGACAGATAACGAAGAAGAAAACTATAGAGCAAAAAGGAACGAAGGTACACCGAATCTGGCCCCCTTCAATAATCCTGAAAACATATCTAACATGAATTCTGGACACTACTGTGTCACATACTCTCTAATGTTAGAGAAAACATTCGAGAAAAAAAATATAACCTCTCACCATAGGTCTATACCCGTCGAAAAAACCCTGTCATCCGTCTTATAACCCGCCACAGCCAATTGCAGGTCCCGCAAATTACTTTAGAAGCCCAAAGGACACACCATAATTCACCTTACTAGATGGAGGAGAAAATACAGGGAAGGGGGAAACTAGAGTAGGAGATTTAGAAAACAGTAGGAAGTGCGTTAGAAGCGAAAGCAGAAGGATTCTGCCCCACCGTAACTGAAACATTGACTTGAGACTGAGCCAGATCGAAAGAAGAGATGGAGAAACTCTTGTCAGAGCACAAAAACCACTCGAACCCGAAACCGGAACCCGTTCAGGAGAACGACACTGCACCGTTAAAACCTTCTGCTCACTACCAAACCCAAACCTATCCTCTTTTATCACACCTAGATCTTGATCCTAACATTATCAACATTAAATTTATCAATATTACAAGGGGGGGGGGAATCCTTCACTGCCTGCTCCACCGAGGGGCCAGTAGACCCTACCCACTCGGAGGCTTGCGGTTCATCCATTACCCTCAGCACCCGTTAGGGCTGGTTCTGGAACAGGCAGGGAGCTGAAAAGGAAGAAGAATTAGACATCCTAATACTACTATTATCCCTATCTGAGAAATGTTGAAGACTAGCTATTGAATTTTCCTTACTAATTGCAATCCTATCCTCTATCTGTTTGACTACCACTGAACTCGCTAAATCCATCAACTGATCTGTAGCAGAAGTCTGAGACACTTGAGGCAACGAGAATCTGACCAACGTCTGCCACCGTTACGAGCCAAAGACTTGCGATGACGAATGTAATCATCCCTCTCTTGTGCCTTCCAATGGGAACACTCATCACAATGAGTCTGACATCACAATTAACCTTCCTACATACCTGACGGAATGTCTATCGTGTCTCAAAGTACTCATCCGTCTTTGCAGGAAGAAGAAGCGATGAGCGCCAGAGTCCACCGTCGTAGGCAGTCGAGGCCAACGTCGAAGCCGATGGCACGGTAGTAGAAGGTGAAAAGTCCGTGACGCATAATCGAGACCGGGAACCAGTGAGTCCAAATCCAAAAGACATTCCACGTCGAAGATATCCAGAAAATCCAGGAGAAAAACCGTTAAATCCAATCCAGGTCTTCACCACAAGTCCAAAATACAAAGAGAAGTCGGGAAATAGGATTAAAACCTCGCACTGCAGAAGGAAACAACCTTCCAGCAGCGCGAACAAAAAGCAATTGACGAAAATGGGGCGTGTCGGCGCACACCTGTGTCAGTGTTGCCAACCGTTTGTTTGGTAGCTCAAGTGACAAGATTTTACCTGCAGCGTTGGTAACGCTGGTTGTTAAAATTAGTGGGATGGGTAGTTGAGAGTTGTTCGGGCTAGTGGGATTAAGGGCTAATTCAGGTGTTCAGGGGGTGTATTGCAATAAAAAAAGTAATAAATGTGTATTGGTTCTATTTGCCAATCCCTGATATTTAATTTTTTATCACCTTTTAACTTGTTTCTTTTTAGCAGGCAGGTTTCCCTTTGGAACCCTCTGGTGTTTGTTTCTTTTTAGCAGCCTATAAGGGTTTACAGCAGAAGATTTAAAGGAAGAAAAAGCCTATAATATTGCCTGCACTTAGGTATTTTCTAGATATTTATAGATATCTTACAACTGACAATAATTCCATAGCATTCCTAACCTAAACTAACCTTTGCTTTACACTTAACATTCAATTTATGAGAATTGTTTTAAAAGTCTACAATTTCTAAAATGGTAGCATAGCAAAATAACCATCACAATACAATAACGTAACTGATAAGTTGAGAAGTCCGCACATTGAGGTGTTACCTACACAAAAAGTACAATGAACCTGATACCCAGCACAAACAGTGCAATGGTATTTCGATGCAAACTGGTATGGGGTGGGAATAGGCTGTTCACAAAACAACCATTTAATTAAACTATAGTTAAATATTGTTTTAAACCTCTTCACAGGCAGTAAACTAAAGATTTTCTTAATAAAAACCCTTTGTAGTTGACAGTTCCCACAATTTTGTGTCTTCCTTAGGCTATTAGTAACTATTTTATTAATAATGAAACCCAGTCCAAACAAATATAAATCTAAAGTAATTCCTTTTAAGCCAAATGGCAGCCATTCTCAATCTTAGTGTAACTGCCTTGGCAACATTTCCCTAGTCTGTGACAGGTTAAATAGGACCAAGCACCTAAAAAGTTGTCAGTCGATATGTAGTATTATATTATTTTAAACCATTATTGCATTTAGGACTCAGATATATATATATTTTTGGTAATTCTAAGTATTAGCTCCGCACCTGTTGTTACCTTTTCAACTGGTTTTTTCTTCACTTTTAGGGGTTCTGATACTGGCGGTGCATCTGTTTGTTGTCAGCCAAATGGAATGTCCCTTCGCTGTGTTTAGTACTAGCCCGGGGGGGGAGGGGTACCCATACATTAACAAGTTATTGCACTTGCCGGACGGGATATGAACCATTCGAAACAGACATGCCCATGCTTTGTCTTGTGACGATCGCGTATGGAAACCCCTTGTTGGATGGACTTCTGGGGTTAATTACAGGTTAATTACACTCGAGTGCCAAGAATTAAAGGTAAATTCATAATTAACAACCAAAAAACTGTAGAAAAAGTTAAGTTAGAAGGCAGTCGCTGCAGCAGAGCTACTATATAGTTCTACCATATTTTTTAATGCCTGCTTTGAACATTTCTGACATTCGATTTGTTAGCCTGTGGGTACTTTTAGCGCTAGGGGATCCCAACTTAACAATATTAGGGACCACAGTGGAAAAGGGGGGGTTTTTGGGAGGGGAAACATAACACAAAACGAGTGAAATAGGACTGACAGTTCTCACCCAGATTAAGGTAAGGTCATGGAATGTTTTTAAGCTAGACTAATATCATGCACTTGGGTATGGGCCTGGTACTCAAGTTAAGTTAGGTGTGGTTGGTTGGCTATCTCCCCTTGAAATGAACGTCGGAAACGTTCAAAACACATTAAAAAAAAATTATATTTTGAAGTCCAAAACGGGACAATCATTTAAAGTAAAATTTTACCTTGAATGCATCGTAAAAATTGTGAGCAAAAATTGGGTCCCCTGATCAAATACCTCAAAACAAATAATTCAGTTCAGTCATACAATTTAAGTTACAACATTATTAAGGCAATAGGAAATGTTCTCACTCTTCAATTGGAATAGGTAGGCAAAATATAAAGCCTGGGCTATGTTTAGAATAGCACAAACAAATTTTATGTGGCAAAATAACTTTAATCTTTGTATCGGCTACAGGCCTATGTCTAGGATATCAACTATGGGCCTAAGTTGCCCTGTAGCCTATGTGCAAAGATTAACCAAGAGACTCCTCTATTATCGTTTAACCATAATCTGGAAAATATCACCATCTTTGAAAAAACAGGTTCATCCTAGACTAGCCTAGCCTTCCATAAATTAACATGAACACTACGATTGTCTGCCTAAGCCTTGCTCTTGGTGGTAGGCCTTAAGTTCTAGGCTAATACCTACCATCTAGCATGGGCGTTTCGTTTCAGGTGACTAAACACAAGTATCAGGATAAAGTCTCGCCATTAACTTAGCTTTCTGTGACATAAAAAACGAGGACTGAAGTGAAGACGTTGTGGGGCAGGATCAGGAAGTCATGACAGTTGTAGACAGAGCAGCCTGAATTAACAGTTGCCAATTATTTAACTTCTTTCTTATTTTACTCAACACTCACGCGTATGTGTGAATGTGTTACAGCGCACACTTGATGATGAGAATAAAGGAGAATGTTTTAATCCAGAGTATTTTAGCGTTCCTAGACCAAACGAATATTTATAAAATATACAACAGAGCCCCTAATCCAACGGCTTTCAACGCGCATGGGCAACGCCTATAACGTTAAGTAAACTATAAAAATTTTAGGTAATGATTCTTCACAAGAACGACAATAGTAGTAGTAATATATATATATATATATATATATATATATATATATATATATAAATTAAATGGATAAAGAATATATTAGCAAACAACACCACATAATATATACGTCGTTCGATAAATCTGTTAAGGACAATTCATGCAATTAACACGAAGCACTACAGCCAGTTTTCGTCTCACAGATGGAATATGAATTTCATTTCGATAGTTTCCACCTTCGATCAACGTCTGGGATGTTTACCATTTCAAAGTGCTGGTTCTTCGAGCTAAACACCAATAATTCATGATATGAAAAGGAAAGCTATAGCTTTACGTTCACAGGGACGCTGGAAAATTTCTGAAAACATCACAGAGGCTAGTTTCCAGGTGCCGCAAAATGCAACAAGTGTGTGTGCGTTTGGATGTGGTGTATAAGGAAACGCAATCACAGATGGACATCTCTTTCCCAGATATGCCCAAAATCATTCGATCTTTGGAGGTGGAGACGAATTTTACTTGCATTTCCAGCGAACGTTTTTTCCCAGTAGCCTATGTCTAGCCATTCGGCATCATAAAAATGTCGCATAATGACGTGGGCTGCACAATGCATGCGAAGACACTTCACGGAAAATATCAGAATATCACGATATGGAAAATTCTCAGAAATGTATTCTTCAGCTCTCAAACGATGGTGAGGATTTGCGTGCATCTTTCTCATACAGGTATCTGCTTGTGCAAGGAAACTTACTTATAGCAGCCCATTGTAATTGGGCACTCACGACATACCTTTATTTCTAATTTCTGGGAATTTACATCTCGCTTATACTTGAAAGTTATTTTTAACTGTGTCTGTCGATTCTATCCTGCTTATTTGGTTTTGAAAATGAAGATGTTATACTTTACACACACACACGCATATATATATATATATATATATATATATATATATATATATATATGTATGTATGTATGTATGTATATGTATGTATACACACAGAGCACACACATATATGTATATATATATATATATATATATATATATATATATATATATATATATATATATATATATATATATATATATATATATATATATATAATGAATTCACACACACGCACACACATATATAAATATAAATATATATATATATATGTATATATATATATATATATATATATATATATATATATATATATATATATATATATATATATATATATATATATATAACTAATATTGGTAAATTCTCAAGGTTTTGTTCTGATGGAACACACATACCAGTTGCTTATAACTTTTTTAATATTATTATTATAAAACTTTCTTCACAACTTGAAATATATAAAGAATAATGACTATCATTTATAGTTAGTTTGAAATGTAGTTTTCATTTCATAATTCTAAGAAGACTCGTTCATTAATTTTCCTTGCAACTATTTCCACAATGGTTCCACTGTGAAAAGCCGACTGACTGACCTTGTCAGTCCTTGTCCCTGCTCTTCTACGTGGCTCTATGATCGTATGGTTCACTCTGAGAAAGTGCTCATAAAACTGAACCATATTTGTACTGCTGGCACCCGGAACATATGCACAGATCGTCAGTCTAAGTAAATAAATCATTTGTTACGTAATTTCTTCCGAAACAGAACTATTGTGACGTCATCCATGTGTATGGTGTTGGTAGTATGAGAGGTTCTTAAAATAGAGAGATTATTTATGAATATCGAACATGAATAACAAAATAATTTTTTTAATTGTTCTTTTTTTCATTTCATATGAATTCTCTCTTCATGATTTCGAAATTGGTAATGCAATGAAACGTTTGTTAAAGAGCAACAGATATTGAGAATGTGCAAATTATTATACCTGTTATTTATTTTTCAAAAGTATGATTTATAAAAAATTGGAATCAGCGTGGATACCCATCAACTTACAAAATTGGATTTAAATTCTTCAGCACCATCTTATTATCACTTTCCCTTAATTGAAATGATTTGCAGGAATAATACCTAAAGAGATTTCTTTTTTTCAAAACTGAATCTGATAAAAGTAAGTAAATATAAAAACGCGTAGATCATTTCCTCCCTCTACACTTTGGTGAACGCTTTATCCATAGCACAACAACTACTCTTCCAATTTGGCTGGAATTGCTAGAATTTAGATGTAGCGAAAGGCTTTCCAGAGTATTTCTTCCTTATAATGTATTCCCGGGTACTACTCGCGCTAGGCTAATGGACTCTTCCCAGTAACTCGTAGTGCAATTTTCCGCGCCATTTCGCTGGTAATGATATGAAAATTACCTTCACTCAGCGTTTATCAGAAATATTGGGGCGTCTGCGAGTCTTGCGTATTTCTGCTTTGTTGCACGAACGTTTTTTTAGAAATCTGTCAGAGGTTTTGGTATATTTTCAAAGATATATGTGCCAGAGAGATGGTTATGGTTTCTAGCTGACATGTAAAAGTATATCAAATGACCTCATTTTGGATAAATCGCTATATACTTGGAAAACATATTTTACAAATCCAATCACAAAGGCATCACTGATGTGGGAAAGACTGCTCCCCTTATGGACCCTAATTATTCGGGTATTCTTTATATATTTACCTGTTGGAAGTATGGTTTACAATATGTATTAGGCATTTCCCGTCGTCTTCCACTTAGCTTTTTGGAACACCGGTATATATATACCTGCCAGAACACGATTTCTCCTCTCTAAACCACCATTTTCAAAATTTTTACTGAGCAGAATTTTATATGTACTGTCTTATTCAAAAAGACGAAATCTCCTCGAAGAAACGAAAAACAGCCCAATAACGGTCTTTTTAAAGGTATTAAAAATTTCAACCTTCCCTTTTTCCTGTTTTCACTATTGTGTTTTGCCAAGATTCAAGTATCAATTTCTTTTTCATTTTCCTATTTTTTCAACTTCCTGTATACCACCTTTACTATTCAATTTTGTGAAATATTGAATATTAGGATTTTTGTTTTAGTCCAGAAAGAAAATGTATGTAATGGCATTTATCATACTGGCCTGCTTTACACGCTAATTCCCACATGTTGATGAAATTATCACCTTCAGAAAGGTTCAAAATAAACTGTTCATCGAAAAAATAAAAAAGGAATTCCAAGTAGCCGTCCTCTGCACCCCGAGATCAATTTACCTTCATGGCAATTGTAAATGATAGAGCGCTAGCCTCGGCCAAGGTGTAGTAGGTAAGATAAGAATGGGCTGCTTTGCTCATCATTTTATATTACAGAACCTGAATTCAACAGCAATATGCACAATAAAGTCAAAATGTTTTCTTATCTATCATATGGCTAGGTGCGACAGGTCAAAGTTTTCCCTTGTATCAAGGATAAAGAGCATGGATGGTGAATTCGTTGCTAAAGGGAGATTTGAGGTTTATCATTTGAATCAACAAACACGCACAAACATTCTTATACATACAGTGCACATACACACGCACACGCACACACACACACACACACACACACACACACACACACACACACACACATATATATATATATATATATATATATATATATATATATATATATATATATATATATATATATATATATATATATATATCTCAAGTTTAAGAGGTAAAGGAATGTCTCTCACAAGTATCAAGTCTGTTATGCCAACGTTTCACATCGCATGATGCATCCTCAAGGTTGGGAAATTACAGACTATAATTACTTAATACGTCACTTATAAACCGGAAAAAAAAATTTTAACATTTACAAATACAAAAATTTAAACAAGAACTTGAAAGGAACACCTACCAAGGTAAGAGCTATATATATATATATATATATATATATATATATATATATATATATATATATATATATATATATATATATATATATATATATATATATATATATATAGATATGTGTATATATATATATATATATATATATATATATATATATATATATATATATATATATATATATATATATATATATATATATATGTATATATATATATATATATATATATATATATATATATATATATATATATATATATATAGATAGATAGATAGATAGATAGATAGATAAATAGATAGATAGATAGATAGATAGATAGATATCAAATATAAGGGAGCCCATAAAAACGCCAAAATGTAGAAAACAAAGGCTATATTTCAGAGACAGAACTATCTCTCTCCTCAGGCAAATAGTGAATGAGAAAAAGTTACAGAAAAGTAGTATTTATACCAGAACATCCATGGGTCTGCCATTAAGTCACTCCAGTTGACAATTTCTCTTCAATCTTCTTGATCGGTAGTTGGAGGAAGATTTTATCTATAATATCTGAATCCCAGGCACTTTTTGAGAGATTTGCTGCATTTCTTTGTTTAATCAAGGCTGATTCCACCATCTGGCTTCTGAACCGACAATTGCTGCTATAAATTATACGAGACATATTCTAGTTTATTCTGTGGTTATGGTTATTTATGTGGTTAAAAATGACTGAGCTCTGTTGTCCGTACCTAACTGAATGTTTATGCTGTATTAATCTTTGGGGGAGTGATTTGCCTGTGAAACCGATATAAGATTGGTCACAGTCAAGGCAAGAGATTTCGTAAAACTCCTGTGTCTTTGGGGACTGGTTTTTGTTGGACGTTAATCAGGGATTTGGCTAAGGTATATGGACAGGTAAAAGTAAAAGGGTTAGAGTTTCCATGTGTCTGTGTCAACGTCTTAATCCTGTCCCGGTGTGGGATTTTTATTTTATTGTTGTGGGTCTCTCTGGTCTTGTTATGGGGGAGGGGGGTGGAGGGGATGGTAGAAAATAGTGTTTGCTCTGTGGATCGATTTCTCAATTAAATGAGCATGGTACTTTTCTAGGAGATCCTGGGAGCAAATCCGTAAGGCTCTCAAGAATAAATTGCTGGCTATGCCAATTTTGATAGAGATGTCATGATAGCTATAAAAATGGATGAATGACAGAAACTTGGTTTTCTGTATATGGTAAATTTGTATTCTGTCGTGTCTCTAATTATTACATCAAGAAAAGCAATCTTGTTGTCTGTTTCCCATTCAACTTTAAATTTGATGCTAGGCACTAATGCTTTTAATTTTGAAAGAAATTGATTGAAAATGCCCCACTCATTATCCCAAAATGTTAAGATATCATCTACATATCTCATCCATAGCATGTCTTTAGGTTTTATTATTATCGTGTTTATTATTACAGTTTCAAATTATTCCATGTATAGATTGGCTAAAACAGGACTTAAAGGGCTGCCCATGCTGCACCCTAATTTCTGTTTAAAGAATGACTCCCCGAATGAAAAGATGTTATTTGATACACAGAATTCAGCTAACTTTTTCCCTCAAAAACTGTAGAAGGTCCTGTACTGGTACTTTTGTGAATAAGGAATCTACATCTAACCTTAGAAGTTTTATGTTGTGAAGCGGTATATGTGCTTCTTTGAATTTGTGACAGAAATCTTCTGAATGTTTAATGTGCCTGGGAGAAAATGTACCTAAGAAACGGGAAATTTTATAATTAAAAGCCCCATCAAATGAGAAGATAGGTCTGAATGCAAGATTATCTTTATGAGTTTTGGGAACGTCATAAAAGTGAGGTAGTTTTAGGTTAATGACTTTAAATTTCTCCAGTAGTTCACTGCTCTTTTTGGCTTTGCCAATTAGTCTTACTTTTCTAAAAAATTCTGTGGGGAAGTTTTGGAGGGGATTTTTCGTTAATTTCTCATAAATGCTTTACTTGATGGAATTCTGTTTTAACAGAAAATATTTCACAGTCATAAATATATATATAAATATACATATATATATATATATATATATATATATATATATATATATATATATATATATATATATATATATGTGTGTGTGTGTGTGTGTGTGTGTGTTTGTTTGTGTGTATGTATGTATATGTGTGTGTGTATATATATATATATATATATATATATATATATATATATATATATATATATATATATATATATATATATATATATATATATATATGTGTGTGTGTGTGTGTATATATATATATATGTATGTATGTATGTATATGTATATGTATATATATATATATATATATATATATATATATATATATATATATATATACTCTTATATATATATATATTATTAAGAATAAACATTCCTCCTTCCTTGTATAGTAATTTCAGCGATCAAATTCGAATTAATCTGTTGTTCCTCTGTCTTTCGAATTGGGCGTCTCAGGGAAAACCGCGCTTTTTGAACCAGTACCCAGCCGTTAGGCGTCGGTACTTCTCACCTGACCCCCCCCAACATCGTGCGATCCCGAAGAACAATACGCGAAACCCCCTTTACCCCTTTTCCCCCCATCATGTGATGGGGGAGACATGTAGGGATTGGGAAGGGCAGAAGGGCATTTAGGGCTGTGGGACAGGTAGTTTTGATTCTATAGGCATATAATGATAAGTGTGCTTTTCCCATACCCTCCTTGCTGGCTTTCTTGGCTTGCTTGCAGGTACAGCTGGGCCCCCCTGCCCCCGCCCGATGCCGAATGCGATCTGCTTTTCAAAAAGCAGGAGAGAGACCTTTCTGACTTCATCTGGAGCGGACGCTCTGCGGACCCCTCCATCTCCGCTGGTGTGGCGATCGTTGACGAACAGCCCATCCGATTGTAGGCGTCTATAACAATCATAAAAGGTTCGTACGTTGCGATTAGTCAATTAGCCAGCCCTGTCCCTTGTACTTAACTCCTTAATTTCCATTTCTTTTAAACTTTTACCCTCTTCCTCCACGAAACAATCTT
The DNA here is from genome assembly GCF_040412425.1 of Macrobrachium rosenbergii. NCBI lineage: Eukaryota > Metazoa > Arthropoda > Malacostraca > Decapoda > Palaemonidae > Macrobrachium > Macrobrachium rosenbergii. The sequence goes on from NC_089747.1 coordinate 57,427,216, forward strand.
CCCTTTGTCAAAATCTTGCCTGTATCCCCTGCCTTGCTATTTACGTACCTGGAATTCGGGTAAAGATCCCGATATAACAATCATTTATCCCTCCACCAGTGCAATCCAAGGGCTATTTAAGTTATTTAAGTTAAGTGGCAAAAGCGTTAGTTAACTTTGGGCGTGTATAATTACACGTCCATTGTTAACGCACACGCAGCTCCGATTCTCAGATCATATTTATGTGCTTTCATCAAAAGCATCTTCTAGGATACGTTATGTGTTGTATTTAAGAACGTGTCTCCCGTAATCTTATGTAGGGAGACTCCATTTCCCTTAGTTTGAGCAGGGCTAACGCAAAACGTGTCCTTCAGGAGGAGACATGAGACACGTGGTACGATCGAATCCTGCTTCCAAATTTAATCAATGCCTGGTCGTAGTTCAGAGAAGTGTCCGTTGTTGCCAACTGTTCGTATGAAGCATTCCTCCATCCTGGAACACCATCATTTGCATTAATAGTCCACGTAATCAGGGCAGACTGAATGTGATTATTATCATTGAACTGATTATTGCAGATTGGCCCCATTTCTATCCACTTGCTTGTTGCCAATTCTTGTCATTATTGTTCCTGTGCCCTATTCTGAATCTGTCCCTCAGTGGTTATGTCGTATGGTGTCTAACTGTTGATTTGCTAATGTTAATTTGCTAAGTTCCTATAAATAAATCACTGTAAATTGGCAAAAGAATTCTAAATTCCAATATGGCGACCTTCCACCTTAAATTATAACTCCAGAAAAATTCTGAGGTAAGTCTTCAATTAAATCCCCTTTTGTTTACAAACTGGACTCCCTTGGTTTCGTGGCAGCATCATTTATAATTTTGTGTGTAAATTCTTATCAAACACAGTCCAGTCTGTAACAATATATATATATATATATATATATATATATATATATATATATATATATATATATATATATATATATATATATATATATATATAGTTTTACCTGGGAAATGCTTATCATTAGTTACAGAACCTAAATGAATGATTTAGTTACTTGCCTAAAATAATATTTTCCAGTATCTGACTGCTGTTGATTCAGGAAATCGTAAAAGACAAAGAAAAGGGGAATGCAACTGACCTGAGGGCTCTAGTCATAAGGTAGCTGTAAGCAAATACTTTAGGGTAAGTTTTAGATTACATATATTTACATTAAATGGACAATCAGAAGACGAAATGAACTAAGCAGGCAGGTAAGGCCTGAGAGATTAATCATAACTAAGAACACTTGAAGGTATATCCGTTGGTGTGACAATGCTGATAAGGGAGTCATGGGCTCACGATGGGCAAGGCACAATCAAGGAAGAATTCCACGGCTAATGATCCTTTTTAAACGGAGAGATTTGCAAATTAAAGGCCAGTGAGGACACAGTAAAATATGCATAGGACAAGGCAGTGCATGGAGGGCATCAAGGATGCCTTGAACACATGATTTTACGTAATTACTTAAGACTCTTGACTTTACGTAACACTGCACGAACAAGGCGAGGTTCATATGGAAATAATGGCACTTAGAAATGAAATAGGAAGTTTAATATGAGAATTAAAACAGTGTGACTGAATGAAAAGAACCTTTGCAGCAAATCACTTTACCTTATAGAAGAGGTGGCTAGAGCATGGGTAATGGCAGCAGAGGAGGACTAAAAGGCTTCACTGGTAAGAATACTAAGACCCCTGCAAGAGATGACCATGTAGCAAGGGCATGGTGCTCTGAAGGAGGTGGGAATGCAAAGGGAGGATGGTGACTTGCTCACATCCAGATATATTTCCCACTTCTCGTTCCTTTGGCCAGGCCTTTTAAGACCTCGGGTCAGGTATTATGATGCTTCCCTGTGCAGATGGGGTTAGTGTCGTTCCTCTGTGCGCGCACATCATTTGAATCGGGGTCACTGAATGGTGAACCAATTCCAGGTGGTTCCCTCTCTTCCTCTCTCTCTTAATCTGCATCACCGGCTCTATTCTGCCTTCAACCAAGCTTAATCTCCTCACAGCCTCGTGTCCTGAAACGATGGCTTCCTACAGTCACATGTTCAAAAAGAGAAGGTGGGTAGAGGTAAACAGAGTGCAATTAACGGGTTTTAAGGAGGGGCCAATATGCCTTTTGTTCTTCCTTTTCAGGCAGTGCTAAGCAATGCACTGTATTTTTACTTCTTGACTTTAAATTAGTCTTTTGGTAGCTTGGATGCTTAAGAAGGTATAGCAACTCCCTGCCCAAGTTGACATCTTGCACCTTCTCTTGGGTGTGAATGTCTACCAAACCAAGGATTCAGCTGACAAATGCTTTACATTACTCTAATTTCCTCATTAATGTTGCTCATGTATACTTATTAACCTAAATTTCTCTGCTACATGTGAGAGATTTGAAAATTTACTTGACAAAGCATTCAACATTTTATTGTTAAGGAACTATGAGTAAATTATTGTAAACATTAAAATAATGTAAGTCATAAGCTACTGTCATTTTAAAACAGGAACTGTTACAAATATGAGAAAGGTATTGTAAATATTAAAATACAATAACTTTAAGTGATTTCCTTAAGATAAATCTTCAAATAATCATGCACTCAACTTTTAGTGTAATTATTACAGTCAAATACATGCAGTTAGTTTGCCTTGATGAGGCATTACAAAGAAGTATACATAGTCTTCACTTAGATGTTGCATATTACTTGAGTCGACGGCACAGTGCCAGACGTGGCACCGAGGTCAATGGTGCTTACAGGCATGAAGCTAAGTACAATGTAGTACAGACAACTATGTTAAGTACACGGTCTCTCAGAGTCATGGACTCAGGATTTAAATTACAAAGGAACAACAAAGAAGAATAACGAAGAAGACAAAAGACAGATTGCAGAATGAGTAATGACTGTTAAAGAAAAATTATGATGAATATGCTAAAATTATGCTCTTCAGCCTATGAAAATGGCTTAGGTTTATTCTTTAGCCCAAGGGGCTTCAAAAGCAATCAAAGGACACCACTCCTCTGGTAGGATTATCTGCCAACATCTACGATAATGGCACTGTGCCAAGTTGGCACTTATATAATAATACTAGATGGTTTTGGCATATATGATTTTAAAACGTATCATGCTTTTTATGGACATGAGAGGACTTATGAATCTGAAATGTCATAGGGCTTATGAATTTGAAATGTCTGTCAATTTGTACTCTGCATTGGCAGAGTGGGAAGTAAAATAAAATTTGTGCTTTGGTAAGGTGTGAAACAAATGCCAGGGGTACTCAAAGGGAAAAGGAAGAAGAAAAACAAACAAAAATGTTAAAGGAAGAGAATAACGTACAGGGTTGTAAGGAAAAGAAACAGGTGAAGACTCAGGCATTCTCTTTCTGGATAGAGATGCCAAATAACTTCGTAGGATAAAAGGGTGGCACTGTGCCAGATTTGCACTGGTGCCAGGAGAGATCAGCAGCTATCTTTAGGCTAACTGACGTTACCTGCACCCATGACTTCTGTCACAGATCTCTTTTAGGTTGATGGTTCTGAGGACATTGGAGTGCCACTGTGTCGGCTTCTTTGGTGGCTGAAGTAGGGGCATTCATTGCTGGTTCTACCCCAAGTTGTCGCAGTTCCGAGAGTTCATTGGCCATTTGAGACACAGCAAAACCCTTACTCACGGTCGTGTCCACGGGGGACCGGGAAAGAGAGGAAGAGGTCGCGTTAGGCGTGATAGGCTCACAGGTTACCATGATCAGCTCAGGCACAGGTTGCGAGGCTGCACCTTTGAGCAAGCTTCCACTGTGATCGGAAGAATCTGTCTCTCTTACGGGCACTGGTAGCAGAGCCAAGCCAGGAGAAAAGAGGGATCCAGATTGGGATCTACTGAAGGGAGATCAGGGGCGTGCTCTGGTGCTGGCACTAAGGCAGGGTTGGGCACTAGTATTTAATTTGGAATTTGCTTGTTGTTTGGGGCAGATGGAGATTGGTACTGCTCAGCACACTCAAGTGGCACTGGAAGAGATTGTGAATCAAGTCTGGGACCTCCTGGATGGAATTGATTTTGATGGAGGTGGCCACTGCTCATTGTATTCCAGTGGCACTGGCAGGGGAATGAATGCAGGCTGTGGAGGCTTACTCATGCCTCATGAATGATTTGAGGGGTTTGAACCCCTGGATTGCTGTAACTTAGATGGGGACTGGAAGTCCTGTCCCCAGAGGATATCATAACCCCCAGGAATATAACTTGCTACTGCAAGGTTGCAGATTTTGGATCTATGAGGTCTTGTGACTCTCAAGTGAACAGTAGGGAGTATCATTTTAAATTGATTGATACCCTCAATTGTGATGAGTTTGTCCTTCCTTATGAGGGAAATTTGTGCACTGGAATCATCAAATGCCTTGTCTTGCCGTACAGGGTAGCTACCTTGAGGAGGTGCCACATATATGGGACCCTTGTCTGGAGGGCCTAAGGACTTTGGATTTGTAACTGCCAAAGCAATAGCTGGAGTACTTGATTTATTATTAGGGCATTTTGCCCATGTGGGTGAATGGCCATAAACTTTGCAAGCCATGCAATAGCTCTGGCTGTAATCTCTTCGTGGCACTGCCCCTGAGGAGGGTGCAGGCTTGTTAATTGGTAGATTCCCAGGAGAGGGTTTGAAAGGTGCCATGGGCGGTGCCTTGGGCTTGTTTTGGCACTGCTCTTGGAATGTCCTGCTTTCTTGCAGAACCCACATACAATGGGCTTCTGTGAGTGCCCATTCTTGGGCAGAGGGGTGCCAGAGGTGAAAGAAGGAGGGCAGATATTGCGTCCCAGTGAGCTTGCACAGGCATGATGGGTGTCCCACGTGTCTGAGAGGCAACAGCACTCCACTAGGGTCATGGGCACTTTTTCGCAGACATGGATGGCTACGGAGGAAGGGGTGTAGTATAAGAAGTTTTCAATCCTGAGCTGGTTGAGGATGTCCTCGGTGAAGGAGACTCCCAGAGACTCTAGCCATTTAGAGAGGGCTCTTTATGACTGATATGCCCGGTCAGAGCAGGTCTGTCCTGCTTCTTTTATCTGGCCCCTCCAGCATTGTCTCCAGCGTTCACGGGAAATCTTGTACACCTTTATGATTGCCTTGTGCACTTCCACCAGTTTCCCTTGATCTGCCTCAGGGAAGGTGTTGAAGGCAATTAGGCCCTTTCCTCCGAGGAATTTTCCCTTGAGTAGGGACACTTTGGAGGGAACGAATGGGTATGTGCCAAGGACCCTCTCTACCTGATCAAGCCACACCTGGGGCTCGGCCTTGTACCACTTGGGCATAAAGGTATAAGCCTAAGTGAAGGTGGATGCGCCAGGGGCTGGAGAGGAGCTGGGAGTGCCAGCTTGGGCCATCTAGAGCTCATGGACCAGCTGCTTTTCCTCTCTTTCGGGCCTATCCTTTCGTTTTTGTTCTTCCTTCTTATCCTTTAAACTATCTTATTCTTCCCTTGCAAGTTTATCTACCCTATCTTGTTCTTCATCCCTTTCCTTCTTGGCAGCATCTACCTTTGCTTGGACCCAGTCTATCAGAGTTTGTCCCGTCAATCCCAGCCCCTTCCCAAGCCCAGTGAATGCTTTATAGTCCTCTGCTTGCATTGTGCCGGTATTATGGGCGTTATAGGATAATACCTGGGAGGAAAGAGTGTGGGGGGGGGGGTTTCTGGAGAACTCCAGTTGATTTGTAGAGAAATTAATTTCCAAGGGGGCGTCTCAAAAGACTCATGTTTTTTGGGATGAACTGGTTTCAATATGTCTAAAAGTCTCAGGGCTGTTCGACTGAACAGGGTCGATATGTTTGCAAAGAGTCAGTATCGTTCGAAATGAACGGATTCAGGGTGTCTGAATACGACTCAAAATTCGTGATGAAGCAATTTCAATAGGTCTAAAAGACTTAGTTGTTCGTGATGAATGAAATTTAATGTCTCAATAAGACTCAGTTGTTCGTGATGAACGAATTTTAATGTCTGAATAAGACTCAGTTGTTCGTGATGAACGAATTTTAATATGTCTCGAAAGACGTACTTTGGAGTTTATTTCACGCACGGACTTGGCTGGCTATAGCGTGAAGGTAGGGTTTTTTTTGGTTCGCCTCGTAGGACGTGATTTCGGATTCACACACGGACTTGGTGGATCTTAAGGCTTGGTTCGGGGAGTGTTTGCCCGTTCTCCAAAAATTTTTTGGTTTTGCCTCATAGGGCGTGGGCTTGTTTGCAGGGAACTGGTTTGTTGGATTTATTTTGTCTCGTAGGACGTAGGTTACTTACGCTTATGAATGAAATAGCGGGCGATTACTGTATGGAAACGTTTTGAATGAAATAGAATTTATCACATGCGTTGCTTTATGGAGGAATGTATATAAATAGAAATATTGAGCACATTTATTTGCTCACGTGGCCTGAACAATTTTTATGATTTTTCTGAGATTTTACTCCATAATGAGGAAATATACATTTGCCGAGCGGATTCCTAACCGCTATGAGAGAGAGAGAGAGAGAGAGAGAGAGAGAGAGAGAGAGAGAGAGAGAGAGAGTAAAACTCTTAACTCCAGAGTTACGATAATTTGTCGGATGACCCAGGTGGGTTCTAACATGTGCCTAGCTAAAATTCCAAGACGAAAAATTGTCTCGATAACACAGGGAGGAAATACACGTGCTATTTTCTTTTTACAACACTTCGTAATTCACTAGTTTGCCGGACATCAGGCATTCAAATATAAGACGTACATTCCACGTTCCTTAGTGAACACGGCCATATCTCTAGTTAAAGAGCCCTATGGGAGAAGGTCCGCATAATTGCAACGAGAAATACAGGAAAAGGGACCTTAAATATGCCAAGCCAAGATAAGCTCATTTAAATGGAGAATAGACAACAGGAGGGCAATAAAGTAACCTAACCATAGAAGCTTGTTGGGAAAAATACTGAACTGGAAGGAAAAAGATTTTCACTAGAGTCCATAGACCTTGCAGATGGATGAAGAAATATGGCAGACTGGATGAATCGAATTTATGATTTGAAGTTTTTCATTCAATAGTTTTGGAGGGATTGTTTACCATGTGTTTAAAACTGATAGTAGAGTTGATTGACTAGAAAAGTAATTGCATGAATCATATTCTAACATATAGTAACACACACACACACACACACACACACACACACACACACACACATATATATATATATATATATATATATATATATATATATATATATATATATATATATATATATATATATTGTTTTCTTTCATTTATTTATTTATGAAAGCTATTGGAATAAATTTAATTCTAGTACCCTTATCATTCACTCATAAGAAAAGAACCGTAGTAATTTTTGCATGAACGGGCATCTGAAAGTACCTTCATACATATTGTAAGAAACGCTTTTCCTTACATCTTAATAGTTCAACTGGCTGAAAATGAAACGGAATTCTACCTATCATTCCAGTTTTCCTGCTGATTTTCCTGCACAGCATCTCTAGGCCTTCTTGAATCTGCACGCGCCATTGTAAGGAATTTTCGTTGCAAAAGATAAAAGTAATTTACCTGATAAAAGCGGACCCATTATTCCGAGTCTATTTCGGAAATGACCGTGAGATGGAGCTGAAATGGTTCATTTAAGCGTAAGAAATTAGACCTTAAAGGTAGGATTTTTTTCTCTCTTTTGCCATTTTTGTGTCGTCTTCTGCATAGGAGAGATTCTTGTAAATAACGAAATGTTTCTTCAATGAACAGACGCGCGCAAACGTATTCTGTTTTCATCTTCGTTTTACATATTCCTTTTTTCATATTAAAAAGGACACTTCCTTAATAATTTTCCTGAAGATTTATATTTACTAATCACTCTCTTGATGGGAAATTTAGGCTATTTTTACTGTGCATACACTTATTAGTCTCAGTAAATGGTTAATATTTGTAACAATAGTCTCCTGCATTACCTATTGTTTCTCCCATCTTAAAAGGAAAAATTTGGAAATCATAATCTCCCCCCCCCCTCTCTCTCTCTCTCTCTCTCTCTCTCTCTCTCTCTCTCTCTCTCTCTCTCTCTCTCTCTCTCTCTCTCTCTCTCTCTCTCTCTCCGTGATGTGAGGGTATATATTCCAGAAAATGAGCATTCTGAATTGGTTGTTTACGCCAGTTTCTGCTCAATGGCCACATAACGCCGGACAAAATGGCATCACAATTTCCCCTTTTCTGAAAAGCGAAGTCATTACTTCTTTTTCGTTGATTATCTCCGAAGACATAAACGAGCCAGTGAGGAATGTGATTTTAATTGTACGTGCAATTTATCGTTTATAGGTCAAATGAAAGGAAATACCTGTACAAGTCACATCGTGTATTCATAATTGTGTGTTTTGAGTTTCATCGTCTTACGTTTTAAAAAATAAGCTTAAATATTTCCCAGTTACGCAGTTAATAAAACCATTCCATTTCTTTTTTCGTCAAAGAACAGCATCTGAAAAGGATAAATCTCAGCTGTGTATTGAAAATGCAAACCAATTTTCTGAGACCAACAACAAAAAGAATGAAAAAAGTGAAGGAATAAACAAAAAATACGAAATGAATGGAGGAATAATAGTTTCACCCGTCATTCATATCAGTCTTTTTCAATAAACGATGCAACGCGCAAAGCATCACTTCGCCAATAAATCGGGGAACTGAAAACTAGCAGTAGTGAGATCTGACCATTTCCCCCAGGCTAACGACATTTTTACACAGGAATGAGATATTCTAGGTTTTCTCGTTTTACGCGAAATGATTCGGCAGTATTCGGGGAAAATTGTCACTATAATTGTCACTATTTGGATACTGCCTCCCCCATGTCGTTACGCTTTGAAACACTGATCACAGACTTTCATTAGCGATATATAGCGCCGTTAGGGGACAGTGCAACCGATATATTTCTGCGAAAGATGGGCGCTTCAACCGCGTAATTCAAACGTCGAAATGATGCCCTCGAAGAAATAAACCTATTTTAGACTTACTTTCCCTATGTGATTCAACGTAATTCATTGCTCGCGATATCGTAATTCCTACGACATCGTTTATGTTCCTCACCGCTCAAGAAAATGTTTAGGAACATTTTTTTTCCTTGATGCTGGTGTTCAGTGCTTCGAAGGACGGGTTCACTTGGTTTTTAAAACGCTGTTTAAAATGAAATATGACTTAGCATTCAGCTTGTTTGATGATTTCGCCTTTTGGTGTTCAGTTAATGTCTTATTATTTTGAAAATTGAGAGAGGGAATAGCTGATTCACATAAGCAATACCATGTATGTTTATATAATATATATATATATATATATATATATATATATATATATATATATATATATATATATATATATATATATATATATATATATATACTTATATATATATATATATATATATATATATATATATATATATATATATATATATATATATATATATATATATATATATATATATATATATATATATATACACACACACACATAAATACATACATATATAAATTTATGCATGCACATATGTAAGCATGTATGTACGTAAATGCATATATTTGGGCAAATGCTGCTTTTATGTTCTGCATATGCATAAATCTATGAGTGAACAAGACTAATTATAAAACGTAATATACTCTATTACATTTTGTGAGCATATAGTTCAAGTATAATCACAAATTATGTAATAATTTATCTAGTTTCATAAACGTTACTATAATCTCCATCAAGTTTATACATGAAATAATATTAATAGTAGTAAAAACACAATGTTTCTGACAGACCAAAAATCCTTTTCACCAGCCATACTAGAAGTTGCGTATAGTCTCTCACAATAGACTTCACTGCTATAAAGAAGAGTGATAAAAAAGCATTACTTTTGCGAAAGCCTTTCTCTGCTGGAAGAAATGGAAAAGCGAAGAGTAATGGGGTAGCTGGAGACGTCTTAAGGGGAACCACACCAGCTGATTTATGTCACACTGACCTGATATTATACTCAGCTGCACTAGCCGAGCGTGTGATAAAAATCCAGCGGTTGTCTGCACTGGCTTTTGGCCTGTCATGATTTCCTCATTTTATTGCACGCCCTTTGGAGGTTATTACTGCGGTGGACTAGGTCTTTATTCTCTGGGTTTTGAAATATATTAGATTTCTACACTTTTCGCTCTCTCTCTCTCTCTCTCTCTCTCTCTCTCTCTCTCTCTCTCTCTCTCTCTCTCTCTCTCTCTCTCTCTTTTTGAAAGTCGGCGTTTTCCAAAAATGTGCAGTGTTCTGTAAATCATATTCGAATTTGCTAAATGTAATATTGTTTACACACTGTTTTTTTATTTAATCTTGTGAAATATCATCACGCTCCCATTTTATATATCAATGATATCTTCAAGAAGTACCCTAAAAATTCCAAAAAAGTGACATGAAAATCGGCAAGAAAATCATAGTTAATTATATTTAATCTCATGTATAGCGGCTAAAGACTGAGTTGGCTCAGAAACTGAAAATTATTGGAACAAAAACCAGAAACATAATTTTAAAGGCAGATCCCCAGGGGATAGTTTGCCTTAATAGCGAAAGTGGACTAATATTTTGTTTGAAGAATATTTGACTGGGGAGTTTTAATATTGATGCTTTTGACCATTCGTATTTCATTTAAACACCCTGGATATGCAGACAAAGATAGAAGGTTTCAATCTAAATGCCAAACGTATGGAAAAATAACAAAATTTATGGCCCCGAGGCTGTAGCAATCACAGTGAGGGATCACAGCGGCTGACGTGAATTGGCTCTAATTCATCAATAAAATCTTTTGATTTTTGAATGAAAAAGTGTGGTGGAAGCTGCATATAGCTTGACATCAATGATTCATGTACACACAAATCACTTCTGTGTAAAACAAAGGAAGTTTCCAGCTGCCTTTTTTTGTATATGCGTGACCATCAGCGACTGAGAACGTAAAATACCAAGGGTATTAATTAGAAGTCAGTTGGGCATTAACTAATTCGGAGGAAAGGAACCTCATTGTGGAATATTCATTCCGAGTCGAATTATATCAAAATTGTTCTTATGATGCCATGAAGGCTTGTTATGATGAATCATCGGAATAAAATTTACCATTAAAAGAAAACAAGCATCAAATCTTAACCTTTGCAGGCATTTCCCAATTGTCTAGTTATGATTATGTTTCAAATTGGGGTTTCTGTATTTTCTTATTGTAATTTACCCAATCCACTCAGACACTTTAATAAAGTGACTGAGTTATTTATTGCTGAAATTTACTCATTTTTTTCCTGAGCAAACAGTTAATTTTGTTCTTATTTCTCTACTCTGGTTTGGTCAATTTTTCTTTCATTCGAAGGTGTTTGAAGTTTTGTTGACACGTCCCATTAAATTAATCTGTTCCGATTTATTAATTGGCATGCTTCTATTATAGAAAAGTATTCGAGGCTCTGTGGCTTAAACACGCAAAAGAAAAAATAAACGCCGAGTGTGAGTGCCTTTGCCAGCTACAAATCTGTGTTC